>NC_072426.2:69550757-69853787 GCF_028878055.3 Symphalangus syndactylus
GCAGATTTGGAGAGTAAGATTCTGCTATCTTATTTCTTTTTCTTCTTTTCTTTTTTTTTAATAGAGGGAGTTTCGCTCTTGTTGCCCAGGCTGAAGTGCAATGGCATGATCTCAGCTCACTGCAACCTCTGCCTCCTAGGTTCAAGTGATTCTCTTGCCTCAGCCTCCCGAGTAGCTGGGGTGACAGGCATGTGCCACCACACCAGGCTAATTTTGTATTTTTAGTAGAGACAGGATTTCTCCATGTTGGTCAGGCTGGTCTCGAACTCCCGACCTCAGGTGATCCACCAGCCTCAGCCTCCCCAAGTGCTGGGATTACAGGCGTGAGCCACCACACCCATCATGTTTTGTTTTGTTTTGAGACAGGATCTCACTCTGTCGCCCAGTCTGGCGTACAGTGGTGTGATTACAGTTCACTGTGGCCTCAGCCTCCCAGGCTCAAACAATCCTCCCACCTCAGCCCCTCCAGTAGCTGGGACTACGGGTGCACCCCCACACCTGGCTAGTTTTAACTTTTTTTTTTTTTTTTTTTTTTTTTAGAGATGGGGTTTTGCCGTGTTGCCCAGGCTGGTCTCAAAGTCCTAGGCTCAAGTGGTCCACCTGCCTCAGCCTCCCAATCTTCTTTCTTTTCAGGTACTTAACACTCTATTTGGTAAATTTCATAGAAGCATTTCTGGATTATTTCTTTAAATGTATTTAATCCTCTAACAAGTTTCATAGGCAGGAGGTATTCTAGTCACATATATATATAAGTTTAATACTTCTTTATTTTTCTTCAAGTTTGTTTTCCAAAAATGTGGACCATTAGTTGCATCATGCAGCAATCCCATGGTTCTTCTAAAGGGAAACATAATCTTTTATTTTTAAACTACCCTTAAATATATAGGGGAAATTATACAATTGTAGCTAAGACTAAGTCAAGGGAATTCAGGACTTAGGAGAATTACACTGCCTATGTGTTCTGTACTTTATACCTTTCTCCCTGCCATGTAAAAAAAAAAAATTATGTGCAGAATAATCTGACTAAAATAAGCAACTGAAGGAAGCATTGATGGGGAAACAAGATGGAGAAGAGAAATAAGTTTTGAGAGACAAGTGAGTAAAGAAGGCATGGCTTTGATGGAGGGATTCTGAGGCCACATTCCAGGTGAATTTTTTTTTTTTTTTAGACGGAGTCTCACTCTCGCCCAGGCTGGAGTGCAGTGGTGCAATCTTGGCTCACTGCAGCCTCTGCCTCCCAGGTTCAAGCGATTCTCCTGCCTCAGCCTCCCGAGTAGCTGGGATTATAGGCACCTACCACCACGCCCGGCTAATTTTTGTATTTTTAGTAGAGACGGGGTTTCACCATGTTGGCCAGGCTGGTCTCGAACTCCTGACTTCAAGTGATCCATCTGCCTCGGCCTCCCAAAGTGCTGGGATTACAAGCGTGAGCCACTGCGCCCAGCCTCCAGGTGGATTTTATTTATACGTGTCTATCGTTGCCTGAAGTCCTTTCTTAGTAACATTTTACTATACCACATCCCTTTCCCTACTTACTGCCTTCGTGAGTCCAACTCTTGGCGTCTATAATAGTTTGGCCTCTATAGTCTTGCAGGTGATCATTTTGGTGTGATTTACTGAGAAGCAGCTCTGTGAACAAGCATTTTCTTTTCTGCTAAGTCTGGCCTGTTTCTAGGGTCCCCTCTTACTGCCTCCAATCACAAATCTCACTGATGGTTAAGACAATGAATTGTATTTTAATGAGGTAGGGATCAAGAAACCCTGTTTCTAGATGTGTTATCTGTGACAAATCATTTATTCCTTGTGCTTCAGTTTCCTCTTTATTAAAATGAAGAGATTGGACTAAGTATCACTCAGTTTTAAATTTTTGTCTCTAGATGTAATAGGTGTCCTTTATGAGTAAGGCAGGTATTTGTTAGAGGTTGAAATTGTAACGCCAAAGGTTCTTGCCTTAGCCATGCCAAAGGATTGGTGTGGCGGTAGCCCATGACGAGAGAGAGACAGGGATCGGACCGAGAGAAAAAGAGCTGTAGACTTTATCGAGCAGAGTGACAGTACAAAGCTTCCAGTGTGGAAGGGGTCACGAGTGGGTAGCCAGTGTTAGATTTTTCATCACCTTTTAAACTCTTTAAGGCTGGAAATACGTGCGGCAGGAAGATGTTACCAGAGCGAGAAACAAAGACAATTAATTTGTCTCAGATCTTGAAGGTAATTGGTAGATATCCAAATGTCAGACCTTTGGAAAAGCTCCAGAAGAAAGGGGAGATAATGCCAGAAAGATCTAAAAGTAGCTGTTGGAATTTGGTCACAGAAAGAGAAGCAACTCTTCTCAGAATTGTAACTTAAGTTTTATCTACTTTATAACCTGGCAGCGGCATGGCAAAGGAGACAGGATCTCACAAGACTTTACAAATTGTGTTTACAGGGAATTGGAATTGGGAGCATAGATAAGGTCTGCTGGTCACAGAAAAACGGGTTTTTTAACATTCCTTTTAGTTTCAGGGGAGGGGGAAGGGACAGAGGGAGAGAGGACACAGGGAAGCTTACAGCAAAATTTTCACTGTTTATAGCTTTCTTGGGGAAGAAAACACATGCACAAATTCTGATGTTAGGAATATTTTAAGGATATACCTTCAATATTATTCATCCAGGACCAAAGTAAGTCCTGATGCAGGAAATGAGTGAGTTTCACAGCTTTCTCAGCCCCTACGACCCAGGAAGCCCAGCTAGCATCTCTGCTCAATATTTCCACTGAGTGCTAGGCTGATGAGAATAGTGCAGAACTGTGAGTACATTAAAAGAGCATGGCCGGGTGCGGTGGCTTACGCCTGTAATCCCAGCACTTTGGGAGGCCGAGGAAGGGAGATCACGAGGTCAAAAGATCAAGACCATCCTGGCCAACATGGTGAAACCCCGTCTCTACTAAAAATACAAAAATTAGCTGGGTGTGGTGGCACACACCTGTAGTCCCAACTATTTGGGAGGCTGAGGCAGGAGAATAGCTTGAACCCAGGAGATGGAGGTTGCAGTGAGCTGAGATCGTGCCACTGCACTCCAGACTGGGCGACAGAGCAAGACTCCATCTCAATTAAAAAAACAAACAAAAAAAAGATTTAGCAACTGCTACTCATGTAAAGAGAAGTAAAATGTATTTGCTGGAAATTGATGCTTCCATTTTGAAGTGGGTGGGTAAGAATTCTTAATCATCGTGGATTCATTTAGACTCAATTCAGAGTTAATATATTTTAATTTTACACTTTCATTAGTTACTTTTGTTATTTATATGAGCCATTTATGAAATGAGTGTCCAAAATCAGCTAACCTCTTCAGATCATTGTTTTGTGATAGCTAATAACTTTCTTTTTTTTTTTTTTTTGAGACGGAGTCTCGCTCTGTAGCCCAGGCTGGAGTGCAGTGGCGCGATATCAGCTCACTGCAACCTCCGCCTTCCAGGTTCATGCCATTCTCCTGCCCCAGCCTCCCGAGTAGCTGGGACTACAGGCGCCTGCCACCAAGCCCGGCTAATTTTTTTGTATTTTTTTTAGTAGAGACAGGATTTCACCGTGTTAGCCAGGATGGTCTTGATCTCCTGACCTCGTGATCCGCCTGCCTTGGCCTCCTAAAGTGCTGGGATTGTAGGCGTGAGCCACCCCACTCGGCCTTTTTTCATTATTTATTTAATCAAGCTATGAGTAGGAGTTTATATTAGTTATATTTCTTATGGAAAGTTTCTTAGAACCTTACTGCAACTTTTTTTTTAACTTTTTTTTTAGGTTCAGGGGTACATGTGCAGGTTTTGTTATGTAGGTAAACTTGTTATATAGGTAAACAGTACAAAAAAGTTGGTACTGCAATTTTTTTTTTTTTTTTTTTGAGACTGAGTCTCACTCTGTCGCCCAGGCTGAAGTGCAGTGGCGCGATCTCGGCTCACTGCAAGCTCCGCCTCCCGGGTTCACCCCATTCTCCTGCCTCAGCCTCCCGAGTAGCTGGGACTATAGGCGCCTGCCACTACGCCCAGCTAATTTGTTTTGTATTTTTAGTAGAGACGGGGTTTCACCGTGTTAGCCAGGATGGTCTCGATCTCCTGACCTCGTGATCTGCCTGCCTCGGCCTCCCAAAGTGCTGAGATTACAGGCGTAACCCACCGCGCCCGGCCTGCAACTTTTAAACTTTGATTTATCCATCCATTTTTTTCTAACCTTGTTCTATAAAAGATTTGAGGTGGTTATATTTCAACTAGATCCAATATATTAATGGGTTTAGCTAAGGAGTTGCTATACATAGAAAGCCTGATAACTTTCTGAGATTATCCTTAGTTAAAACTACTCGATGGCTTCCACTAAAATATCACATATATTTGATTAAAAAATTTGTTAAGCAAAGCAATAAATTTTTGGTTGAGAAACTCACAATAATATGAATTTGTAATTTACCTTCATTCTTGTCAAAAACAAAATATTGGCTTTTAAAAGTAAAAGGTATATTTTAAAAAGAAACCACAAAATTCACTTCTTTAATCCTTTATGAGATATAATGCAGAAAAGCACATAAACATACAGTTTAATTGATAATTAAAAGCAAATATATGCAATTACCATACAGGTCAACAAAGAATACAGCAGCAATCCTCTTCAGTGCAAAACTCACCATTAATTCAACACCCAATCTTTTGAATTCATCAGGACATAAATTACCCATGACACTAATTTTTTTTCACAATTGCATTAGACACAAGCATTGAAAATGTTACTGAATTTGCCTTTTTTTTCAAAGCAGGTTTGAGTTTGCTTTAGATACTCTACTTCCACTTTTCAAGATGCTATTTATTCAAAGGAAGTGAACATCATATTCAAGGTACTGACGCCAACAGAAAAAGAAATTGGAGTGAGCTGTATTTTTTTTTAATAGAAACATCATTCAGATTTGAATTACTTCATGGAGACGCCACCATTAGGCCAAACTAAATAACTTGGAGTACAGTACCGTCAGTATGGTGTATTTTCTTTCTTTTCTTTTCTTTTTTTGAGATGGCGTTTCACTCTTGTTGCCCAGGCTGGAATGCGGTGGCACCATCTCGGCTCACTGCGTCTGCCTCCCAGGTTCATGTGATTCTCCTGCTCAGCCTCCCGAGTAGCTGGAATTACAGGTGCCCAACACCACGCCCAGCTAATTTTTTGTATTTTTAGTACAGACGGGGTTTCACCATGTTGGCCAGGCTGGTCTTGAACTCCTGACCTCAGGTGATCCACCCATATTGGCCTCCCAACGTGCTGAGATTACAGCTGTGAGCCACCACGCCCAGCCAGTATGGTGTATTTTCAAAAGGAGATAATTTCTTCCCATATTTGAGGGTTTACCCATTTAAATTAGTTTAGCTACGAATAACAGTAAATGCAAAATTACAGTGGTTTATCAAAAAAGCAGATTATTTTCTTACTCACATTAAAAATCTCTCTAGAGAGGTAGTAGTCTCTCTAGAGGTGACACGCTGTCCCACAATGCCAGGAAACCCGGCTCTTATCTTTGGCTCTATCATCCTTAGTACATGGTTTCCACTCATAGTCCAAGGTGTGTATTCACGCTCCAGCTCTCACATTAACATTGTAGCCAGAAAGGAGAAAATAGGCCAGGCGCGGTGGCTCACGCCTGTAATCCCAGCACTTTGGAAGGCCTAGGCGTGCGGATCATGAGGTCAGGAGATCGAGACCATCCTGGCTAACACAGTGAAACCCCGTCTCTACTAAAAATACAAAAAATTAGCCGGGCATGGTGGCAGGCGCCTGTAGTCCCAGCTACTCGGGAGGCTGAGCCAGGAGAATGGCGTGAACCTGGGAGGCGGAGCTTGCAGTGAGCCGAGATCGCACCACTGCACTCCAGCCTGGGCGACAGAGCGTCTCTGTCTCAAAAAAAAAAAAAAAAAAAAGGAGAAAAGTAGAACCTTTTCCCTTTAAGGACATTTCCTGAAAATTCCATGCACCACTCCTGCTTATGTCCAGTTGGACAGACATCGCCACGCCAAGTTACAAGGGAAGTGGAGAAATACAATCTTTTTCTGGACAGAGAGAGGCCCTCTAAAAACTAGGGATTCTACAAAGAAAGAATGGAGAAAAAATATTGGGAGAAAGCCTCCTTTTGACAGAGCTTTTATATTTGTAGTGTTCCACAGGTACATTTATTCACTTATATAAAAGGGTCAATCTTCTTTCGAATATGAAAGTAACTTGCATATAGAAAAACATCCAAAATTTATTTTAGAATTTTGCAAATGAAATCTAGTTTTTTTTTTAGGCCGGGCGCGGTGGCTCACGCTTGTAATCCCAGCACTTTGGGAGGCCGAGGCGGGCGGATCACGAGGTCAGGAGATCGAGACCACGGTGAAACCCCGTCTCTACCAAAAATACAAAAAATTAGCCGGGCGTGGTGGCGGGCGCCTGTAGTCCCAGCTACTCGGAGAGGCTGAGGCAGGAGAATGGCGTGAACCCGGGAGGCGGAGCTTGCAGTGAGCCGAGATCGCGCCACTGCACTCCAGCCTGGGTGACAGAGCAAGACTCCGTCTCAAAAAAAAAAAAAAAAAAAAAAAAAGAAATCTAGTTTTTTAAATGTTGATTTAAGATGGCCTGTCTTTTTTGATATAGCTGATGTATATTCCTTTTTCTGGAAGTATACTTTGTGATGAAAAAAAAAAAAGAATCAAAGCCAGATGGAAAACAGCATTGTAAAAAGAAAGAATTCAGTACTACCGCACAGTTGTATACCACCTGGCAAGCAGACAACACTAATATGAATTTGGAACCCTGCCGATGGAGTCATATGCCCCTGCTGGGCTGGGCTGCTAGGACAAGCACCTGCCTATATGTGCCAAGTGTGTTCCCTGCTACATGCTTTTAATGCAATGGCCTAAAGGCAGGTAATGCAGGCCAAAGGTGGGCTTGAAAGAATACTCTCACAGAAGTCACATTATCCCAAAGTGATAACAAGATTTGATTAATTAGGAAATATTGGACATTTATATGAGTGGAATTATCATATTTCCTCAACACTCTCTCTTTACAGACTCTAATGCTTCATCAGCTCAACATAGCATCCACGTCCTCAAAACCTTCCATCATAGTAAACATAAGACTCGGTAAACACAAACAAACAAACATCTTTCAAACATGAATATTCAGATACTATCTTCATAATTTGAATTCCTGCAAGATTCATCAATGGAGTCATGCAGGCTACAGTTTAATCCAATATAGCATCGAATTACTAGGCACCCAATTTTCATGCAGTGTTTGAGAAAATGATAATTCCACTCATATAAATGTCCAATATTTCCTAATTAATCAAATATTGTTATCACTTTGGGATGATGTGACTTGAGAGTATTCTTTCAAGCCTCAAGACACTTACCGAGTCTTATGTTTACTATGATGGAAGGTTTTGAGGACGTGGATGCTATGTTGAGCTGATGGAGCATTAGAGTCTGTAAACAGAGAGTGTTGACAGGGGTAATGATTGCCAGCTGCAGGGTCCAGAGAGACCCTACATTAATAAGAGACAATTACGGAAAATACTAGAAACCTCTAGGATTCTACAACACACTCTATTATTCAGCAAATTTTGCTTTACCAAAGACCTCTAGATAGGTACCATATCTCTAAAATTTAGGAGAATAAAGGGCCCCAAGAAACCACTGGCAGGCTTTCCTTCTGCTTCATTTCAAAGACAAATCGCTGAAGGATAATACAGAAGCCTCTGAGGCAATGATAAGCCATTGGAAGCCAAAGAGCTACATGTAGCTTACCTAGTGACACTATTCACTGGCAAAACAATTGCAAGAATAAGAAACCAAAGTAGAAGATCATTGTATGCACTGATTCGTGTTCCACCTGAGAATTAATACTCCTGCTTCTATACTGGGGCTGGGGAAGTTGCATAGTGCTCCAGGATTTGGTCAAGGATGAAAGCTTCCTAGATACAGGTGGCATTTGGGACTGAAAAACAGCATACAGGACAGCAATGAGTAAGGAGCAAGAGAACCCACACACAAAAGGAAAAGATTAAAGAGCTGCTCCCATTTCTTTTTCTTCTTTCTTTCTTTGGTCTTACTCTGTTACCCAGGCTGGAGTGCAGTGGCACAATCTCGGCTCACTGCAACCTCTGCTTCCCAGGTTCAAGCAATTCTCCTGCCTCAGCCTCCCAAGTAGCTCGGATTACAGGAATCTGCCACCACACGCGGCTTTTGTATTTTTAGTAGAGACAGGGTTTCACCATGTTGAGCAGGCTGGTCTTGACCTCAGGTGATCCACCCACCTCCGCCTCCCAAAGTGCTGGGATTATAGGCGTGAGCCACCGCGCCAGGCTGTGCTTCCATTTCTAAACTATCTCTTTCTTGGAGAAATGTTGCTAGTTTATGCAGTTTCTAATATTATATATTAAGTAACAACCACAGCCTGGCCAACATGGTGAAACCTTATCTCTACTAAAAATACAAAAATTAGCTGGGTGTGGTGGCATGCACCTGTAATCCCAGCTACTCGGGAGGCTGAGGCAGGAGAATCACTTGAACCCGGAGGGTAGAGGTTGAAGTGAGCCAAGATCGTGCCACTGCACTCCAGCCTGGGCAACAGAGTGAGACTCTCTCTCAAAAAAATATTAAATAAATAAATAAGTAAAAATAAATACATAAATAACAACCAACCATTTACTCATAAGAAAACTGTGACTATAGTATCTTGGTAAAAAACATAAAATTATGAAAATGCTTTGAAATATGGATCACCTTTCCTATTAAAAAAGTGCTTACCATTGTCTTAAGCTTTTGTACAGCACATGTACTGTTTTGTAAAAAGAAAGTCTGCACAGCAAAATGATCTGGATAAACCAAAGATCTGAATATGTAGGTCCTGGACAAGTGTTGTAGCACTGTAACTCCCTGGCCAAGCACGGTTGCATCACACATTAGTTGGATAACAGGTGCTTCTGTTTTGGGGTAACTTCCTGGCACAACAGAGCCCCACTGCTTCCTTTTTGGCTCCAGCCTGCTGTATTGTAATATTACCAGGGTTGCAAAAGAAAAGCCTAAAATGGAGACCAAAATACTATGTTCTATCTGTCTAAATTTTTAATCTGTGAGTAGAACAGATAACCATGCCATGCAAATTACATTAAATATTGTGGTTTGTGAGCAGGGATTGGTTAGTACCTTGAGGTCATCTGTGCTGTATGTCTCGTTATCTGTTTCACTTGAGACATATTATATTACAATTCAGATCGTATTTTAAGTTATATGGATAACAGTTCCTAACAGTTTTTTTTAAATTGTGGTTGAATATATATAACATAAAATTTACCAGTAAAACCATTTTTTAAATGAACAGTTCTGTGGCATTAAGTACATCCATGCTGTTGTGCAACTATCACCATCATCCACCTCCAAAATTTTCAAAAGCGTATCAAACAGAAACTCTGTACACATTAAATAAGAACTTCCTGCTCCCCTCTCCCCACACCCCTGGCAACCACCATGCTACTTTCTGTCTCTATGAATTTGACTACTATAGGCACCTCACATAAATGGAATCATACAATATTTGTCCTTTCATGATGACATTATTTCACTTAGAATAATAACTTCAAGTTTCATCCATGTTGTAGCATGTGTTCAAGCGATTCTCTTTTAAAATTTAAAAATTTCCTTCTCTTTTAAGGCTGAATAACATTCCATTATATGTATATACCACATTTGTTTATCCATTTATCCATCAACAGACACTTGGGTTGCTTCCACCTTTTGGCTTTTGTAACTTTGCTATGAACATTGGTGTACAAACATCTGTTAGGGTTACTGCTTTCTTTTGGGTTTATACCCAGAAGTGGAAATGCTGGATCATATGGTAAATATATTTTTAAATTTTTGAGGAACTGCCAAACTGTTTTTCCTAGGAGCTGCACCATTTTATATTCCAACCAGCAGTGCACAAGTGTTCCAGTTTCTCCATATCCTCACCAACACTTGTTATTTTCTGTTTTGTTTTTGTTTTATAATAGCCATCCTAATGAATGTGAGGTGGTATCTCACTGTGGTTTTGACTTGCATTTCACTTGTGACACTGAGCATCTTTTTATGAGCTTATTGGCCATTTGTATATCTTCTTGGGAAAATGTCTATTCAAGTCCGTTGCTCATTTTTTAATTGGGTTTTTTTTGTGTGTGGTTGAGTTGTAGAGAGTTCTTTATATATTCTGGGTAGCAATTCCTTATCAGACAGATGATCATAAAGTGTTTTTCTATTTTTTTTTTTTTTTGAGACAGGGTCTCGCTCTGTCGCCCAGGCTGGAGTGCAGCAGCGCAATCTCGGCTCACTGCAAGCTCCGCCTCCCGGGTTAATGCCATTCTCCTGCGTCAGCCTCCCAAGTAGCTGGGACTACAGGCGCCCACCACCACACCTGGCTAATTTTTTTGTATTTTTAGTAGAGATGGGGTTTTACCATGTTAGCCAGGATGGTCTTGATCTCAAGACCTTGTGATCCGCCTGCCTCAGCCTCCCAAAGTGCTGGGATTACAGGCATAAGCCAACACACTTGGCCGATCATAAAGTGTTTTTTTGTTTTGTTTTGTTTTGTTTCAGACAGAGTTTCGCTCTGTCACCCAGGCTGGAGTGCAGTGGTGCGATCTCGGCTCACTGCAACCTCCACCTCCCAGGTTCAAGCAATTCTCACACCTCAGCCTCCTGAGTAGCTGGGATTAAGGCGCCTGCCACCATGCTCAGCTAATTTTTGTATTTTTAGTAGAGAAGGGGTTTCGCCATGTTGGTTAGGCTGGTCTCGAACCCCTGATCTCCTGATCCACCCGCCTTGGTGTCCCAAAGTGCTGGGATTACAGGCATGAGCCACTGCGCCTGGCCAATCATAAAGAGTTTTAGGAGAAAATTAGGTCTCCAATGAAGACTGAGTAGCAGTAGAAGACACATAGGGGTGAACACAAGCTTTGTGTGACTGAAACATACCAGTAAGCAGATTTACCGGGGAAGGAACAAGTAGAGACTAGAGAATGCCAGGGTGCAGAGTTGCAACCTTTCACTCTCAGGCAGAGTTGCCCTTCCTCCTTGCTTCTTATCTCCCTTAGCGTGGGGGTCTGGAGTTACCTCATGTCTGCCTCATTTTTCTCAGACCCCTAACTACTACATCAAAGACCCACCCGAGACAGACTAATGATTTGCTTTCTAGCAATGTTTCTCAAACTTCTTTCACTTCACAATTTTTGCCATCTTTACATATATATAACATTTTCTTAACACTTTTCTTTAAATCAACTCAATTTTGAAAATTAAATTTATTATTTTATTTTTGAGACAGAGTCTCAGTCTGTCACCTAGGCTGGAGTGCAGTGGCACCATCTCAGCTCACTGCAACCTCTGCCTCCTGGGTTCAAGTGATTCTCGTGCCTCAGCCTCCTGAGTAGCTGAGATTACAGGCGCAAACCACCATGCCTGGCTAATTTTTGTATTTTTAGTAGAGCCAGGGTTTCGCCATGTTGGCTAGACTGGTCTGGAACTCCTGACCTCAGGTGATCTGCCCACCTCAGCCTCCCAAAGTGCTGGGATTACAGACATGAGCCACCGCGCCTGGCCACTAAATTTATTTTAAAAGGAAACTTTATATTTATTTATTTATTTATTTTGAGACGGAGTTTCGCTCTTGTCACCCAGTCTGGAGTGTAGTGGCTCCATGTTGGCTCACTGCAACCTCCTCCTCCTGGGTTCAAGCAATTGTCCTGCCCCAGCCTCCCAAGTAGCTGGGATAACAGGTGCCCGCCACCACGCCCAGCTAATTTTTTGTATTTTTAGTAGAGACGAGGTTTCGCCATGTTGGGAAGGCTGGTCTTGAACTCCTGACCTCAGGCAATCTGCCTACCTCGGCCTCCCAAAGTGCTGGGATTACAAGCGTGAGCCACTGCAGTATTGTAAATGGAAAACCAGAATCAGGTGTCTTTTCAGGCACAACAGATTATAAACATCAGTCATTCCTTTGTCATCTAGGACATTTTCTACTGTTGATACTAGATAAGCACGTCCCTTTCCCTAACAGAGAGCATCTGCTAGCATGCCACAGTGGGGCCATTTAGTGAACACAGGTGCTGTTCAATAGACAGTTTGCACTTGTGCAAAAGTTTGTGCCCAGGAAGGAGAGAACAGCTGATAGTGACATGGTACCATCTCAAATGTTTTTCCTTACCGTACTTTGCTCTAGGCTACAGAAGACCTCTTGAGATTTTATTCCTGGGGGAAAAGCCACAGATTCCCAGAAGGTTCCCTCTGTATATGTGAGTGAAGGGGGATAGAGGCCTAACTGGCTCAGCTGTCAGTTGACTGGAGGTAATTGTTTAATTCAGTAGTTCTCAAACTTTGTGGCCTCAAGATCCCTTTGCATCCTTAAAAATTATTGAGGAATACAAAGAGCTTTTGCTTATGTGGATTTTATCTATTTATATTTACCAATTAGAAATTAAAAGTGAGAAATTTAAAACTATTTATAAATTCATTTCAAATAAACTAATTATGTTTTAATATTTTCATGAAAAAGTTACGTATTTCCAAACAAGAGTGGCTTTGTTTACTTTTTTGTAAATCTCTTTAATATGAGACTTAATGGAAATCAGCTGAATTCTCGTATCTGCTTCTGCATTTAATCTTTTGCAACATTACATGTCATGAAGCCTCTGGAAAATGACATTGCCACACTCATGAAAGAGTGGAAAAGCCAAATTATGTTTTGCTATTATTTTGCAAAGTTTTAACTTCATAGATCTTCTGAAAGTGTCTTGGCCACTCCCAGATATGCTTTAATTCATTTAGAGGTAACATAGTATGGAGGGTTGGAGGGTAGATCCTAGAGTTCAAATGCTGAGTGCACACCCCAGCTCTGCCGCTTTTATTATTTGTTTGACTTTGGCCAAATGATTTAACTACTTTATGTCCTAGTTTCCTTATTTGTAGAGTGACGGTAATAATGTGGTGATACACATAAGGGTATGTAATGGTGAAATTAGAAGAATAAAGACCTTGAAAGAGAGGTACATATGGGTGCTCAGTCTAGCCTTACACTGAAAGTTCAATGCTATTTGTATTTATTTTATATATGAGATTAAACATTTATTACTGGCCATCTCTATTTCCTTTTCTGACTCATCTATAATATATTCTATCTACTTTTTGATGAGTTGGTATTTTTACTAATTTTGGGAGTTCTTTGTATAGTATACGTATTAACTTCTTGATTCTTTTATGTATTGTAATTATTTTCTCCAAATCCATAACTTAGCTTTTAACTTTATTTATATTTTTCATCATAAAGAAGTTATAAATTTGTATGTGTCAAATCTATCAGTGTTTTTCCCTGTGGCTTCTGGGTTTCATGTTCTGTTGATACCTAGATTAAAACAATCCTATATATTCTTTTAGTGCTTTCATACTTTAACATTTAGGTATTTAACACATTAAGAACTTATTTGGGAGTACAATGTAAAGAAGAGATTTAACTTTTTATTCAGAATGAGTAGATACGTTTCAACATCATTTCTTAAATATTCCATCAATTTGCTACTGATTTAAAATGCCTCCTTTATAATTCACTGAATTCTCATAACCATATGGAGGTATTTTTAAAGTATTTTGATTCATGTAGTATTTGTCTCTTCCAGTAGCTATAACATACATTTAAAATGACTTTAGACTTACAGTACATTTTAATGTATGGTATTCCCTCATTCTTCTTCTTCCTCATGATTTTAAATTTTTCCATGAATTAATTTCTCAGGATAAATTTTAGAACCATCAAATACTACCCTCATTTCTCCAAAGTTATGATTATGATTGAAATTATTGCATTACATGTATATATTAATAGTGTAAAGTATCTTTACACTATTAAGTTATTCTAACCAGGAAATTAAATGGTTTTTTGACTTAGTCAAATTATTTTATGCCCTTCTGTAAATTCTTTTTTTTTTTTTTTGAGTTTAGGAGTGGAAAGTTTAATAGACAAGAAGAGAGACAGAAAGCTTCCTCATGCTGAGAAAGTAGGTTGCCCAAGAGCGCCCTTCTGTAAATTCTTAAGATGTTCTCAATATAAGTCTTGATATTTCTTTTACAACATATTCGTGGATATTAAACAGGATATTCTATAAAAATTTGTTTGTGATTATGAACCTCAGGATGAAAACTGTAAGGGTGATACAAGCCTATGATTATGACTTCAACACAATACTTTTGTTTTGGTTCATCTTAAAAATAGAAGTTAAGGTAATGATACTCAAGGTATACATGATGAACAAAATGCATCCAGAATGCATTTTTCTTTTTTTTTTTGAGAAGTAGTCTCACTCTATCACCCAGGCTAGAGTGCAGTTGCACAATCTCGGCTCACTGCAAACTCCGCCTCCCGGGTTCAAGCGATTCTCCTGCCTCAGCCTCCCAAGTAGGTGGGACTGCAGGCACACACCACCATGCCTAGCTAATTTTTGTATTTTTAGTAGAAATGGGGTTTCACCATGTTGGCCAGGCTGTTCTTGAACTCCTGATCCGCCCGCCTCGGTCCCCCAAAGTACTGGGATTACAGGCATGAGCCACCACGCCTGGCCCTAAAGATAATTGTATATTGGCTAACATGAAAGAAACGATTATCTATTAACCCTGTCTGATGCATTAAATTTGTCTCCCTAAGCAAGACAGTGTTTGAATCAATAGCGGACTCTATTCTTCTATGTGAGAAAAGAAAAAGGCAGTAAGAAATAAGCTTCCTGAGTCTAATGCAATATTCTCAAACAATCGCGTGTATCGAAATCAGTTGGAGAAATGCAAATTAAAACAATTTGCATTTCTAACAAGTTCTCAGGTGAAGCTGATGCTGTTAGGCCAGCAACTACATATTGAGAACCGCTGTTCTAATGTAATAACTTTGGGAGAGAAAGCCCAGTAGCTTTGCTAGGAGATTGATGCAGGAAGTGATGATAGAGAACATTATTAAGAGCTCTGATCACAGTAAGAATTATTTTGTTTGGCATTATATTCCTTTAAAGCTATGAATTCTTCTCTGGGCTTAGGTTTGATTCACTTCCCATACATATTCATATGAAGTGTTCCAGTTTTCCAATTTGTATGCAACTTGTAATCTCAAATTTGACTTCTGCTATAATCCAGTAATTATTTTGTAGTGTTTTTAAAGAATCGGGAAGTTTTTAAATTCATTTTTATTTATTCTACAAATATCTATGAAGTATCAACTATGAGCCACATGCTTGGAATATATCACAGAGCGAAAGAGATTCTGATTTTTATCCTTATGAAGCCTCCATTAGGAGGCAGGAGCTAGACAATAAACATAATACATAAATTATACAGCATGCTAGAAAGTGGTGTTATACGTAACACAAAAATAAAAAAGAGAAAGGAAAATCATATGTGCAAATGGAGGGGCTGTAATTTAAAATAATGTGATCAAGGTAGGCCCCATTGAGCAGGTGGGATTTAAGGAAGGACTTAAAGGAGGGGAGTTAGCCAAGTGAACACACAGAAGAATAGAAAGTAAACAGCTTGTGCAAAAGCCCTAAATTAGTAAATGCCCAGAATAGCACGGGTGGAGAGTTGGAGATGAGGTCTGAGACGCAAGAGAGATGAGTTCATGTAGGCTTTTAGGCCATTGTTATGACTTTGGGTTTCACTGAGTGAGATGGGGAGCCACTGAAGAATCCTGAGCAGATGAGTGACACAACATAATTTACATTTCAAAAGCATGACTGGCTATTTGAGCACAGATTATAGGGAACAAGGATAGAATCAGGAGGCAAGTGAGCAGCAACCCAGGTGAGAGATAATAGCAGCTTGGATCAAGGTGGTGGCAGTAGAGGACTGAGAAGGGGTCAGACTCTCATTCCATTTCAAAGGTACAGCCAGCAGGATTTCTTGATACAATGAATATGTGGTATTAAACAGGAAAGTCAAGGATGACTCCAAAGTTGTTTTTTGTTTTTTGTTTTTTCCGAGACAGAGTCTCACTCTGTGGCCCAGGCTGGAGTGCAGCAGCATGATCTTGGCTCACTGCAAGCTCCACCTCCTGGGTTCATGCCATTCTCCTGCCTCAGCCTCCCAAGTAGCTGGGACTATAGGTGCCCGCCACCACACCTGGCTAATTTTTTTTGTATTTTTAGTAGAGATGGGGTTTCATCGTGTTAGCCAGGATGGTCTTGATCTCGTGACCTTGTGATCCGCCCACCTCAGCCTCCCAAAGTGCTGAGATTACAGGCGTGAGCCACCACGCCCAGCCGACTCCAAAGTTTTTACCATCATTATCGAGAAGGGTGAGTTAACATTCCTAAAATGAGGATGACTACTGAACAGGTTTAGGATTAAATATCAGAAATTTGGTTTTAGATGTTTTGGTTTTGAGATGTTTATCTGACATTTACCTGGAGATGTTGGGTAGGTTGTTAGATAAAGGAATCTGGGTTTTAGGTGAGAAGTCAAGGCTACATGTAAATTTGGGAGTTGTCAGCAAATAGATGGTTTTGAAAGCCATGAAAGTGGATAAGATCCCTCAAGATGTGTAGATGGGGAAAGACAGGCTGAGCCCTGGGGCACTCCAGTGTGAGGAGATCTGGGAAACGTATCAGACCAATAAAGGAGACATCAGTAACGTAGGGAGAAAACACAGTGTGCAATCAAGTGAAGAAAAGTTTACCAAGGAGGAGGTAGTGAATATACTTGGTCAAATGTTGCTGATAGGTCAAATAAAGTAGGATTGAAAACTGACCATTGGAATTAGCATATGGAAGCTATTAGTGACTGTGATAAGGACAGTGGTCTTTGTGACGGGGAGAAAGCCTGATTAGAGTAGGTTCAAGTGAGAATTAGAAATGAGGAATTCAAAACAGCATCTACAGACTATTAATTCAAGGTGCTATTTGGGCGCAGTGGCTCGTGCCTGTAATCCCAGCATCTTGGGTGGCCAAGGCAGGCGGATCACCTGAGGTCAGGAGTTGAAGACCAGTCTGGCCAACATGGTGAAACCCTGTTTCTACTAAAAACACAAAAATTAGCTGGGCATGGTGGCACATGCCTGTAATCCCAGCTACTCAGCAGGCTGAGACAGGAGAATCACTTGAACCTGGGAGGTGGAGGTTGCAGTGAGCCGAGACTGCACCACTGCACTCCAGCCTGGGCAACAGAGCGAGACCCTGTCTCAAAATAAAATAAAATAAAAATAAAAATCAAGGTGCTGTGTTGAGAAGGGGAGCAAAGAAACAGGACAGTAACTGGCAAGAAAAGTAGTATCGAGATTTTTTTGGTTTGTTTAAAGATGGGAGAAATAACAGAATGCTTGAATGCCAGTGGAAGTAATCTTGAATGAGGGCAAACACTGGTTAATGTAGAAGAGAGAAGGAAGAATTGCTGTGTTACTATCAAGTAGGTGTGAGGGAATGTGATCTAGTACAGGAATCAGTAAAATTTTTTTGGAAAGAGCCAGACAGTAAATATTTTAGGCTTTGTGGATCACACATGGTTTCTGCTGTATATACTTTTTTCTCCCCAACACTTAAAAATGTAAAAAACTAGCTGGGCGCAGTGGTTCACGCCTGCAATCCCAGCACTTTGGGAGGCTGAGGCGGGTGGATCACAAGGTCAGGAATTCAAGACCAGCCTGACCAACATAGTGAAACCCCATCTCTACTAAAAAATACAAAGATTAGCCGGGCGTGGCGGCGGGCGCCTCTAGTCCCAGCTACTTGGGAGGCTGAGGCAGAGAATCGCTTGAACCCGGGAGGTGGAGGTTGCAGTGAGCCAAGATCGTGCCACTGCACTCCAGCCTGGGTAACAGAGTGAGACCCCGTCTCAAAAAAAAAAAAAAAAAGTAAAAACTATTCTTGGTTTATGGGCTGTACAAAAAGAAAATGCAGGATTTGGGCCACAGGCTGCATTTTGTCAACCCTGATCTAGTACACAAGCAGAGGCTGATTTTAGATGAGAGCATGGACATCATGCATATATGTATAGTAACAGGCTGGAAAGAAAATTATGAGTTCAGAAGCTGCTAGAAAGATATTTAGTGGCAGGGGATCTCTTCTGATTGCTCCGATTTTCTCCAGGAAATAGGAACAAGAGTTATCATCGAGGGTAAGACTGGCAATAGAGTGTTGGATATTTGAAAAGAGAGGAGAATTACATAAAATCATCTCAGGAAAAGGGAGTGCTATGCTCTGAATGTTTGCGTCCCTTCAAAATTCGTATGTTGAAATCCTAACCCACAAGGTGATGGTATCAGAAGGCCTAATCACCTTTGGAGGGTGATTAGGTTATGGGGGGGTGGTCCTCATGATTGAGATTAGTGTCCTTATCAAAGAGGCTCGAGAAAGGACCCCTCTTTCCTTCCACCATACCTTCTCACAGTGAGAAGTCACCATCCATGAACCAGAAAGCTGGACTTCAACAGACACTAAATCTGCTGGTGCCTCGATCATGAATTTCCCAGCCTCCAGAACCATAAGGAAGACAAGTCTGCTGTTTATAAGCTACCTAGTTTATGATATTTTATTGTAGCAGCCCAAGCTGACTACAAGTAAATAAACTTGGAGAAAATATAATTTGATTGACTGGCAGCATCTTGAGGTCACATGAGGTTTGTCTTCAAGAATTTAAAGTGAAACTCTTGCATTTTTCTTCCAGTCATGTTCAGCTACATGAGAGCAAGAATGGAGTAGATAAGTAATGATTAGGGTTATGGTTTTGCCAGTGGGTAAAAGGAATATCCAATCAATGACTGGCTATGGAATTTAAGCCAAGTGAGGAGGAAAATAAGGGTGAGAAGCAGTGAAACAGTGATACAATCAATAGATTAGAACTACCAACAAAGTTAAATAATTATGAGGAGCTAGGGATCTAGAGGGGAAAGCTGGAAAGACAAGATGTGGCAACCAGAAAGGTGGATGCATGAAGTTGAGATGCAGTTAATGGTAATAAGCAGATCTAACTAGGGAATGACCAAAGGAGTGGCTGAAGTAGAATGAAAAGAGGTGTCCAAGAAGCTGGAGGTCAAGATATTGGAAAGATCATTGATGTGCATATTAAAATCGCCAAGAATTAAGGCAGGAGTGTTGGAGAGACTGATGGTAAACCAGCAGTTAATATCATCAAGAAACAAAAATAACCTTTGTTGACTTTAGGTTTTATTGCACTATCTGAAAAGTAGCTCTTAAGATTCCTACTTTTTGAGATTCACTAAGGTTTTCTAGGTGGTCAATCTTATGATTAATATTTGGAAATGTTCCTTGGGCCTAATAAGAATATAAATTCCCTACCTGTAAGATACAAATTTATATTTATAAATATTTTTATTAGGTTGTTGTCAGTGAATATGGGAGGTTAGTCAAGAGCCCATTGTATAGACAAAAGATGGTTGCTTGGATAAGGCTGGTGGTAGCAGATGAAATGAATTGGATGGAGTGAGAGTTACTTAGGAAGTCAAATCAATAGGACCTCATGATCAACTGGATAAAGCAAGTAAAGGAGAGAAGTGACAAAGATGACTTCTAGGTCTCTAGAAAAAGGTAAAGGATGATATAGCAATGGCATTAAGAACATAGGCTGTGAAAAGTCAGGCTGCCTTTGTTGAGGGCTAGCCTTTCCTTAAAAGGTGTATGACTTTAAGAAGTTATTTTACCTTTCAACTTTCTCACTGCAAATGGAAAACAGTATTATCTGAGGTTCTTGTGAGGATTAAGCGAATTAATGGATTAACACTTACTTTAGTCATAACATACAGTAAACTCTCAATGACTGGAAGCTATCTTTAGTGAGACAGAAAACATTCACAGATAATCAAATTTAGGCGAAAAGGTAATGAACTCAGTTTTATATTTCAAAGTTGCATTTGAAGCATATGTGTGGAGGTGGTAGGTAAGTAAACAGTAGGATATTCACATCTGGAACTCAGAAAAAAGATGTGAGTTGGAGATACAAACTGCCTCTAGTGAGGCATCTCTGTATAGATGGTAACTACACACAAAAGCCACGGGAGTGGAAGAATTCATGAAAAAAAATTAGTGAAGAGAGGGACTGCTATGGACTGTGTCCCCCAAAGTTCTTGTGTTGGAAAATTAATCTTCAATGCAACAGTGTTGGGAGGTAGGACCTAATAGGTCATGATGGCTCTGTCCTCATGAATAGATTGTTATCATGGGAGTGGGTTCATTATAATGGAATGGGCTTGTAACAAAAGCACTTTTTCTTGCTCTCTCTCTCATCATGTGATGACTTCCACCATGTTATGATGCAGTAAGAAGGCCCTCACTAGATGTGGCCCCTTCATCTAGGACTTCTCAGCTGCCAGAACTGTGGGCCAATATACTGTTTTTTTTTTTTTTTTTCAGACAAGAGTCTCTCGCTCTGTTGCCCAGCCTGGAGTGCAATGGTGTGATCTCAGCTCACTGCAACCTCCACCTCCGGGGTTTAAGCAATTCTCCTGCCTCAGCTTCCCAAGTAGCTGGGATTACAGGCACGTGCCACCACGCCCAGCTGGTTTTTGCTATTTTTTTTAGTAGAGATGGGGTTTCACCATGTTGGCCAGGCTGGTCTTGAACTCCTGACCTCGTGATCTGCCCACCTCGGCCTTCCAAAGTGCTGGGATTACAGACGTGAGCCACCGTGCCAGGCCAACGTTTGTTCTTTATAAAGTTTAGGGTATTCTTTTAGAGCAGCAGAAAATGGATTAAGAGAGGGGCTACTTTAAAAAATTATTGAGGTAAAATTCACATGACATAAAACTCACCATTTTAACCATTTTACTGTACAATTCAGTGCCTTCCATTACATTCACAATGTTTGCAAGTATCACCACTACCTAAATCTGAATATTTTCATCACTCAAAAAAGAAACCCATTAAGCAGCAACTCCCCATTTCTACATTTCCCTAACCCCTAGCATCCATCAATGTTTTCTGTCTCTATGGATGAGCCTCTTCTAGATGTTTCACATAAATACAATCATGTAAGATGTGGCCTTTTCTTTTCAGTTAGCATGTTTTCAAGGTTGATCCATGTTGCAAAGTATACTAGTACATAATTTCTTTTTATGGCTGAGTAGTTTTTTATTGTATGAATATACCACAATTTGTCCATTCATCTGTTGATGAACATTTGGGTTGTTTCTACTTATTGGCTATTATAGTGCCGCTACATACATTCGTGTAGAAGTTTTTATTTGTTTTCTATCCTCTTGAGTATATATTTAGAACTGCTGGGTCATGTTAATTCCGTTTAAAATTTTGATGAACTGTCAAACTATTTTATAGTGAATGCACCATTTTATATTTCCGCCAGCAATTTATGAGCTTTCCAATTTCTCCACAACCTTGCCAATACTTGTCTTTTAATAATAGCACCCTAGTGAGTATAGAAAGTGGTATCTCATCGTGGTTTTGATTTGCATTTCCCTTAAGGTGGAAGGTTATGATGCTAGGCATCTCTTCATGTACTTGGCCATTAGAATACCTCCCTTGGAGAAATGTCTATTCAAGTCCTTTGCCCATTTTTAACTTGAGTTGTCTTTTAATTGATGACTTGTAAGAGTTATTTGACCTTTACCAGGTATATGACTTGCAAATATTTTCTCTCACTCAGTGGGTTCTCTTTTCTCTTTCTTGATAGTGTCATTTGATATGTAAAGTTTTAAATTTTGATCAAGCCTAATTGTATCTATTTTTCGTGTTGCTACTTGAGTTCTTGGTATCATATCTAAGAACCCACTGGCAAATCCCAGGTCATATAGACTTACCCCAATATTTTCTTCTAATAGTTGTATATTTTCATTCTTATATTTAGGTATTTGATTTATTTTGACTTAATGTTTGCATGTGGTGTAAGGTAAGAGTCCAAATCCATTCTATTACATGTGGATACCCAGTATCCTCAGCATTTGTTAAAAATACTATTCTATTTCCCAGTGATCTATCTTGACACCTTTGTCAAAAATCAGTTGACCACAGATGTATAGGCTTACTTCTGGGCTCTCAATTCTGTTTTATTGGCCTACATATCTATCCTTATGTCAGTACCACACTCTTTTGAGTGAACGCCTTCCGGGTTCATGCCATTCTTCTGCCTCAGCCTCCCCAGTAGCTGGGACTACAGGCACCCGCCACCACGCCCGGCTTTTTAAAATTTTTAGTAGAGACAGGGTTTCACTGTGTTAGCCAGGATGGTATCTACCTCCTGACCTCGTGATCTGCCCGCCTTGGCCTCCCAAAGTGCTGGGATTACAGGCGTGAGCCACCACACCCGGCCACATCCTTGCAATTTCTTATGAATTTTAGGATCAACCTGCCCATTTCTACATTAACGGCAGTTGGAATTTTGGTAGGAATTTCACTGATTCTGTTGGCTAATTGGGGGAGTATTGCCATTTTCAAAGTGGATATCCTTGTAATGTGCTTCAGGATTCACTTTGGTTAAGGATCTTTGCATCTATATTCATTAGAAATAGTGGACTGTAGTTTTATTTTCTTGTGATGTCTTTGTCTGGATTTGGTACTAAGTAACACTGGCATCATATAATGAGTTAAGATATTCCCTCTTCCCCTACTTTAAGTGTGTGAGAAGGACTGGCACTCTTAAAATATTTTAAGTCACCAGTAAAGCCACGTGGTCTGATCTTTCCTTTCTTGGAAGTTTTTTTTTTTTTTTAATTAGTACTATTATAGGTTTAGTTTTTTCTTGAGTCAGTTTTGGTAGTTTGTGTGCTGCTAGGAATTTGTCCATAGGTTATCTAATTTGTTAGCATATCATTGTTAATAGTATATCCTTACAATCCTTTTTATTTCTGTAAGATTGGCAGTAATGTCCCCACTTTATTCCTGATTTTAGTAATCTGAATCTTTTTGTCTTGCTCAGTCTTTTTAAGGGTTTGTGAACATTATTATTTCAAACAACGAACTTTTGGTTTTGTGGATTCTATTTTCTACTGTATATTTCATTTATCTCTGCTCCAGTCTTTATTATTTCCTTCCTTCTGCTAGCTTTGGTTTCCTCTTCTTTTTCTAGTTCCCAAAGGTGGAAGGTTAGGTTGCTGATTCTAGGTATTTTTTAATGTAGGCATGTGCAGCTATAAAATTTCCTTTGAGCACTGCTTTTGCTGCATTCCATATGTTTTAGGGTGCTGCATTTTTGTTTTTATTCATCTCAAAGTATTTTCTAATTTATCTTGTGACTTAATCTTTCTTTGACCCATTGGTTGTTTAAGGGTGTGTTATTTTCAGTTTTATTCCATTGTAGTCAGAGAAGACACTTTGTAATTCAATCTCTTAAAACTGAGACTTGTGGACTAACGTGCTTTATTCTGAAGAATGTTCCATGTGAACCTGAGATATCTTGGAATGTCTTTTTCCACTTGCTATGGTTTGAATGTGTGCCCTCCAAAATTCAGATACTTAAACTAAATGGCCAACATGATGGTATTAAGAGGTGGGACTTTTTTTGTTTGTTTTCTTTTTTGAGAAGGAGTCTCGCTCTGTCACCCAGGCTGGAGTGCAGTGGTGCAATCTCGGCTCACTGCAAGCTCCACCTCCCGGGTTCATGCCATTCTCCCACCTCAGCCTCCCAAGTAGCTGGACTACAGGCGCCCGCCAGCACGCCCAGCTAATTTTGTTTTTGTATTTTTAGTAGAGATGGGGTTTCACCGTGTTAGCCAGGATGGTCTCGATCTCCTGACCTTGTGATCCGCCTGCCTCGACCTCCCAAAGTGCTGGGATTACAGGCGTGAGCCACTGTGCCCAGCCAGGAAGAGGTGGGTAAGTCTTGAGGGCTCCTCCCTTCATGAATGAGATTAGGTGCCCTTAAGTTAGGGCCTGATGAGGAATTTCATTCCTTTTTGCCCTTTTACCTTCTGCCACGTTGAGGATATAACATTCCTCCCGTATAGAGGATGCAGCAATAAGGCGTCATCTTGGAAGCAGAAAGCAGCTCTTACCAGACAACCAAACCTGCCAATGTCATAATTTGGAATTTCTCAGATTCCAAAACTGTGAGAAAATAAATTTCTGCTCTATATAAATTACCTAGTCTCAGGTATTCTGTTATGGCAGCACAAGAAAACTAAGGTGCCGGCTGGGCGCAGTGGCTCAGGCCTGTAATCCCAGCACTTTGGGAGGCCGAGGCAGGCAGATCACCTGAAGTTTAGAGTTAAAGACCAGCCTGGCCAACATGGAGAAACCCCATCTCTACTAAAAAATACAAAATTAGCTAGGCGTGGTGGCACATGCCTGTAATCCCAGCTACTCAGGACGCTGAGGCAGGAGAATTGCTTGGGCCCGGTAGGCGGAGGTTGTGGTAAGCCAAGATCATGCCATTGCACTCCAGCCTGGGCAAAAAGAATGAAACTACATATCAAAAAAAAAAGAAAAAAAAAGAAAACTAAGGTGACACCCTTTCACTTTCAACATATTTGTGTCTTTCGTTCTAAAGTGAGTCTTTTATAAACAGGATATAGTTAGAGCATTTAAAAGACTCCATTCTGCCAATCTCTCCAACTGTTACATGGAGTTTAAGGCATTCACACTTAATGTAGTTAGTAGTAAGGGAGGACATTGCCACTTGCTATTTGTTTTCCCTATGTCTTCCTCAATTCCTCCCTTATGCCTTTTTTGTATTAGATATTTTCTAGCATACCATTTTTATTCCCTTTTCAACATTTTTAGTTATTTTCTTAGTAGTTGCTCTAGGGATTACAATTAACACTTTCATTTATAACAATCTATTTCAAATAAATACCAACTTAGTTTCAACAGTACACAAAATTTTTGCTCCTATACTTCATACTTTCCTCATCATCATGAATCACCTTAATACATTGTGCTTTCATTGACACAGATATAATTATTACTTTCATTTATATCTACCTACGTATTTAAATGTTTATCAGTGTTTTTTATTTCTTTATGTGGATCTGAATTACTGTCTGGTGTTTTTTCACTTCAGGCTGAAGGATCCCTTTAGTATTTCTTGTAGGGCAGGACTACTAGTGAGATACTCTGTTTTTGCTTATCTGTGGATGTCTTAATTTCTCCTTCACTTTTGAAGGATAGTTTTGCTGGATACAGAATCTTGACAGTTTTTACTTTTTTTTAACTTTTTTTTTTTTTTTTTTTTTTGAGACAGTCTCACTGTCGCCCAGGCTGGAGTGCAGTGGCACAATCTCGGCTCACTTCAGGCTCCACCTCCCGGGTTCACGCCATTCTCCTGCCTCAGCCTCCTGAGTAGCTGGGACTACAGGCGTCCGCCACCGTGCCCGGCTAATTGTTTGTATTTTTATTAGAGACGGGGTTTCACCGTGTTAGCCAGGATGGTCTTGATCTCCTGACCTCGTGATCTGCCTGCCTTGGCCTCCCAAAGTGCTGGGATTACAGGCATGAGCCACCGCGCCCGGCCGACAGTTTTTTCTTTCAGCACTTTGAATATGTCATCCCACTGCCTCCTGACCTCTGTGGTTTCTAATGAGAAGTCAGCTATTTATCTTACTGAGAATCCTTTGTATGTGAGGAATTGCTTCTCTCTTGCTGCTTGCAGGATTCTTTGTCATTGACTTTTGACAGTTTAGTTATGTGTCTTGGTGTGGGTCTTTTTGAGTTTACCCTATTTAGAGTTCTTTGAGCCTCTTGAATATCTAGATTCATGTATTTCATCAAAGCTGGGACATTTTCTACCATTATTTCTTCAAATATTATTTATGTCCCTTTCTTTCTTCTCCTTCTGGGACTCCCATTATGCATATATTGGTATGCTTGATAGAGTCCCATAAGTCTTTTATGCACTGTTCATTTTTCTTCATTCTTTTTCCTTTCTGCTCCTCAGACTGCATCATCTTAATTGACTTATCTTGAAGCCTGTTGATTCTTTCTTCTGACTTCTCCAGTCTGCTGCTGAATACCTCTAGTGAATTTTTAGTTTTAGTTATAATACTTTTCAACTCCAGAATTTCTATTTGGTTCTTTTCTACAATTTCAATCTCTTTAATGTTTTTCTGTATTTGATGAGACATTGCTTTCCTAATTTTTTTGTTCTTTGTCCATGGTTTCCTTTAGCTCTTCTAGCATGTCTAAGTTGATGAAAAGTTTTCGTTTTCTATTTGGTTCTTTTCTACAATTTCAATCTCTTTAATATTTTTCTGTATTTGATGAGACATTGCTTTCCTAATTTTTTTGTTCTCTGTCCATGGTTTCCTTTAGCTCTTCTAGCATATCTAAGTTGATGAAAAGTTTTCGTTTTCTACATCCAAAGTCTGTGCTTCTTCAGGGGTAGTTTCTATTAATTTCTTTTTTTCCTGTGTATGGGCCATACTTTTTTGGTTTTTCCTTGTCTTGTAATCTTCGCTAAAAATGTGACATTTTGAATAGTATCATAGTGTGGTAACTCTGGAAATCAGATTCTCCTCCCTCCCCATAGTTTGTTGTTGGTACTTGTTACGGTTACTATTGTTTGGTAACTTTTCTGAACTTCATAAAGTCTGTATTTGTTGCTGTGTGTGACCACTTGAGCTTCTGTTGTTAGCCTAATTCGCAGCTAGTGATTCAACAGAGAAATAGATTTCCTTAAATGCCTGAAACCAAGACAAAAAGAAAACACTCTCAGTCTTTACCAGTAGGCTCTGTGTAAGCGTGGGGCATACCTTCAACATTCAGCTAAGCAACAAATTCACCTTAGTTTTCACTTCCTATTTGAGCAGAGCCTGATGGTTAGCCAGAGGTGAGAGTTTAAGGCTTTCTCAAGTCTTTTCTGAGTATTTGCTCACCCTGGGTGTGAATGTGGCCTTTTGGATTCCCAGGAATATGTGAAAGTTTTAAAAGCCCTTATTCTCCAAAATATCTTACTTTCCAGCTTTTCCTCCCAGGCTTTTTGGTGTGTCTATTGTTTACCTTAGCTATTATTCTTTGCCCAAGATGGCAGAGGCTAATAAACGTGCCTTTACAAATTTTTGACAAATGCCTGTAGTCACCTATCTTCCTCAGGAGATTTCCAAGTTAGGTGAACTAAAATAAGCCTCCATAATTCTTTGAAAACAAGGTCCATGGCCAGGCATAGTGGCTCATGCCTGTAATCCCAGCACTTTGGGAGGCTGAGGTGGGTGGATCACCTAAGGTCAGGAGTTCAAGACCAGCCTAGCCAACATGGCAAAACCCTGTCTCAACTAAAAATACAAAAATTGGTCGGGCATGGTGGTGAGCACCTGTAATCCCAGCTACCTGGGAGGTTGAGGCAGGAGAATCACTTGAAGCCGGGAGGTGGAGGTTGCAGTGAGCCGAGATTGCGCCACTGCACTCCACCCTGGGCAACATGGGCAAAACTCTGTCTCAAAAAAAAAAAAGAAGACAGAAAAAAAGAAAACGAGGTCCATTCTGCTCCCTTTGGCACCAGAACAGATATCAGAAATGCAGGTCGTTGAACAGATATCAGAAATGCAGGTCGTTGTTTTCAAAGCTGGACAGGGAGGTGGTACCAGGGTAAGTTTAAGTGATAGAAAGTGCTCCTGAGATTTGGGATTCAGACTTTTTTTTTTTTTTTTTTTTTTTTTGAGACAGAGTCTCACTCTGTCACCCAGGCTGGAGTGCAGTAGCATGATTTTGGCTCGCTGCCACCTCCACCTCCCAGGTTCAAATGATTCTCCTGCCTCAGCCTCCCGAGTATCTGGGATTACAGGCGCCCGCATCCACACCCAGCTAATTTTTTTGCTGGTCTCTAACTCCTGACCTCAAATGATCTGCTCACCTTGGCCTCCGAAAGTGCTGGGATTATAGGCATAAGCCACCGCACCTGGCCTTAGCCATCTTTTTAAAAAGATGTTTCCTCAGTTACTATAAACCTTTGACTAATTTCCAGAATTTATATAAAATTGATTCCGACAATTTTTGCCAATGTATTCACTGGTTTTGTGGAGAAATGCACTCTTGGAGTTTCTTACTCATCATTTTCAACGACACCACCTCCAAAGGACTGATTCTTGAAGAACTTCAACATTTGCTGGTGGAGTAGACAAGGACGAGTCTGTGAAAAGTAATGAGAGGAGCAGTCAGAGAAGGAAGAAGAAAGTACAAAATGTGTTGTGCCATAGAAGGCGAGAGAGAAGGGCAATGCAAAGAGAGTCACTATCAATGTCGAATATTCTGAGATCAAGTAAGAAAAAGAGTGAAAAAAATGTTCATTAAACATAGGTACAAAGAAGTTGTTTGTGACCTGTGACCTTAACACTATTTCTAAATGAGACAACATTGATATTTTGAGCAGGACAAGTCTTAAGTATAAAGGACTGTCCTACGCATTGCTACATGTTTAGCATCTTTGACCTCTGGTAACTAAATATCAGTAGCACCCTTCGCCCTTAAGTCACACTAAAAATATAGCAGTGATAAAAAAAAAAAAAATACTGCCACACATTTCCAAATGCTCCCTGGAGACTCAGCACTGCCTTTTGAAGAACCACTGCTGTGGGGAAATCTATTTTGCCAATATTATGGGGGCAGATGTCAAACTACAGTGACCTAAAATGTAAATACGAGAGTAAAGAATGAAACAAGTGAGGTACCACAAATAAGACTTAGCGGATGTTTGGCTGAAGTGAGCAATTAAGAGTATAGGGTCAAGAAAGGGTTTTTTTAGTGGTAGGATTTAGATATGTTTAAAGACCAGTGGAAATAATCCAGATGAAAGAGAGCTTGAATATACAAAGGAAGGAATAATTGATAATATAAGGTGAACTGAAGGGGGGATGGCAATAAAGGACAGGTAAAGAAAATGGCCTTAGATAAGAAGCTTACTTTCTGTTTTGAAACAGTAACCTTAGGCACTTAGGCAATGCAGTAGGATCCTAACTAGTTTCCCTGCTTCTTTCCTTGCAATATAGACTATTTTCAACACAGTAGCCATGTCATTTTCTGCTCATAACTCTTCAATGGCTTCCCAATTAACTCAGAATAAAAGCCAATCTTCTTATAATGGCCTATAAGATCCTTCAGTCTGTTCCTCCACACACTCCTTTAACTTCACCTCATTTCCTAATATTTTCCCTCTCAGTCACTACCCTTCAACCACAGAGCTTTCCTTATTATTTCTGAACACATTAGGCACAGTCTTTCCTCAGGACCTTTGCTCTTGCTGTTCCCTTTGCCAGAAACATTCCTTTCTAGGCACCTGTATAGCTTGCTACCTCATCACCTTCAAATCTTTGCTCAAATGCCACGTGCTCAATAATCACTCTACTTGAAAACATTACTCTTCCATCCAACACTTTATCTTACCCCACTGTTCTCTGCAGCAGTTATTACTTTCTAAATTACTATGCCATTTGATTTTGGTGA
The DNA here is from genome assembly GCF_028878055.3 of Symphalangus syndactylus. NCBI lineage: Eukaryota > Metazoa > Chordata > Mammalia > Primates > Hylobatidae > Symphalangus > Symphalangus syndactylus. The sequence goes on from NC_072426.2 coordinate 69,580,137, forward strand.
TGATGAGGCTGAAGTGGAATCACTATATTCTATTATTTTATAATCTTCAGCAGCATGCAACTGCTCAGAGGTGCTCAGAAAATTAATGGTTGGGTTAATTCAGGTTAAGTTTCACCAGACATAGGTAACGGGTTTAGGGTATGCTCCTCAATATTAGCTGAACTTTAGTATCTATTCCCTGCAAAGAACCTTAAAAAATGGCCAATCTTGAGTCAATAAGTAATTCTCCCAAGATCTGTTGATTGCATTATTTACATCATCCCTGCCTAGAAGGGTACACCATATGTTGATATGGTGACGTCCTGGAGGTGTTTACTCCCCTTTCCCAGATAGTAATTTTTGTTGCAGTTTCTTGTTTTTCCTCATAATTGAATGAAAGCTTCGTATCACAAATATGAGACCCCAAAGTATCTCCTTTTAGTTATGTATCATACTTAAAATACAAACTCCATAAGAGCAAAATCCAAGTGACTTTGCTTAACACTATGTTACTAAGACTTGATACACAGAACTTCAATACTATTTTTAAAGAATCAATAACCGCCAGTAGTGAAACATGTATGTGCCAGGTACTGCTAATTTACACAATTTCAATTACTTTTCACAAACAGTACTATACCCTATTAAGCCAAGTTTAGCGAGAAAGCAGGATAATCTTCAAGACTAGTAATTTGCCCAAGGTGACGTTGCTAGTCAATAATGTAGCCTGAACTCTACGTAATGTCATACTGATTCTAAAACCCATGCTTTTAATCACTAAAGTAGGCTGAGTTTGTGAGGAAGGCAAGGACAGAGAAAAAAGAGGAATGAAGTATGTGAAAATTTTAAGGAATACATCCTTATTTTATGATGTTTTAGAAATTGCAGCAAAACTTTTTAAAGTCCCTTTTGGCCGGGCACAGTGGTTCACGCCTGCAATCCCAGCACTTTGGGAGGCTGAGATGGGCAGGTCATGATGTCAAGAGATGGAGACCATCCTGTCCAACATGGTGAAACCCTGTCTACTAAAAACACAAAAATTAGTTGGGTGTGGTGGCACGTGCCCATAGTCCCAGCTACTCGGGAGGCTGAGGCAGGAGAATCGTTTGAACCCAGGAGGTGGAGGTTGCAAGCAGCCAAGATCGCGCCACTGCACTCCAGCCTGGCAACACAGTCAGACTGTCTCAAAAAAAAAATCCCTTTCACAACTAGAGGCTTGAGGATTTCACTTTTTGGTTCTTCCTTCAGTTCTTCCTTCAATAGAATCACATTAAAATCTTGGTCAACCTATACATAACCTATGAGTTGATAGTTTTTCCCCTCTATTGGTTGGTATGTGTTCAATCTACAGGTTGAAATGTGGGTCTTTTGCTCATTTGGAAACTTGATATTTCTCATTAGATAGCAGTGTAAATAACCTGGTTTAAGATTTGCTATACATGCAAATTCATGTACATTTTTTAATATCTATCACAATATTTTGCCTGTATTAGGAACAATCTAGCTTTATCCTCCATCTTATTTGTGAGAACAGGACTGGATTTATAATTCTTTTATTCTTTCACAAAGCAAACAGAAATAGAACCTATGCTTTTTCCTCGAGAATTCAATTTTGCTATTTTCATTGTGTATGTTTCTGCAGGCAAATATCCTTTAATTCAACAAATATTTATGGTATGTCACATGAAGCATTCATTCTAGTGGGAAACAACCAATAAACAAAATATATGGCAAATGGTTTAAGAAAAATAGATCAGGGTTAAGGGAGCAACATGGTGGTAGGGTGCCATCATGCAGAGTTCTCAATTAAACAAGACAAGACTTAATTAGAGACCTGAAGAAATGAGAGTGTAAGCTAAGCAAGTACTAAGGGGGAAGAGGATTCCACGCAAAGGGACATCAGTGCAAAGGTCCTGAGGCAGAGGCATGCTTGGTATATTGGAGAAACAGGGAGGGAGGGTAGAATGGTGGGAAAAGAACGAGAAACTAGGGCCGGGTGCAGTAGCTCATGCCTATAATCCCAGCACTTTGGGAGGCTGAGGTGGGTGGATCACGAGGTCAAGAGGAGACCATCCTGCCCAACATGGTGAAACCCCGTCTCTACTAAAAATACAAAAATTAGCTGGGTGTGGTGGCACGTGCCTGTAGTCCCAGCTACTCAGGAGGCTGAGGCAGCAGCATTGCTTGAACCCGGGAGGCAGAGGTTGCAGTGAGCCAAGATCATGCCATTGTACTGCAGCCTGGCAACAGAGTGAGAATCAGTCTCAAAACAAAAACAAAAACAAAAAAAGAGCAAGTAAAGAAGTCAGTGGTAACAGGCAGTTTACATATGGTCTAGTGGATCATGGCTATAACGTCGGCTTTTATTCAAGATTGGAATGATATTATCTGATTTTTTAAGGGATTACTGCACTGTATGAGACAGCAAACAATGTGGAAGCAGGCAGAGAAGGGCAAGATCAGTTAGAAAGCCTTTGCCATGGTCCAGGTGGTGTAATGATGGTGGCTTGGACCAGAGTGAACTTGGTGGAGGTGGGTTACAGAGATCAGATTGTGGATATATTTTGAAGGTAATGCTGGCAAAATTTGTTGATGGAGTCAATGTGAGATATAAAAGATGACTCCAAAGTTTTTAGCTTCCACTGGAAGAATGGAGTTGTCATTTCAAGAGACTGGGAAGATCTCAGCAGGACTTGTTTGGGGTGGGGGGAGATAGAGTTTGGTTTTGAATACATTAAGTCTGTGATGCCTGTTAGAAACTCAAGCAGTGTTATACAGTAGGCAGTTAAGTGTGAGTCTTGTGTTCATAGGAAAGGTGTGGACTGGAAATTCAAATGTGGGTTTCATCCAGTCAGAGATCTGAACGAGATTGCCTAGGGAGAGAGAACAGAGGAGGGCGGGTTGTAAGATTTGAATCTTGGGCCACTCCAGCATTTAGAGGCTGGAAAAGAAGGAGAAACCAGCAAGGAGTCTAAGGAACAGCCATTTGGGAAGGAAGAGAAGCAAGAAAGAAAATGAAATCCTGGTAGGCAAGATAAGGAGCTTTAGGGAGAAGAAAGTTATCAGCTGTGTCAAATGCTGCTGACAAGTGGAGATGAAGACCGAGAAATAAAAATCAGGCTTGAAAACATGGACGCTACAGATGATCTTGAACAGGTTCAGGAGTGTGGGAATGAAGTCTGTGGGTTCAAGAGAGAGTAGAAGTAAAGATAAAGTATTTCTGTAAAGGAGAGCAGATCAGACTTCTGATAATGTGGTTTTATTTAGAGACAGCATCTCACTCTGTCACCCAGACTGGAGTGCAGTGGTGAGATCTTGGCTCACCACAACCTCTGCCTCCCAGGCTCAAGCGATTCTCCTGCCTCAGCCTCCTGAATAACTGGGATTACAGGCGCACACCACCACACCTGGCTAATTTTTATATTTTTAGTAGAGATGGGGTTTCACTATGTTGGCCAGGCTAGTCTCAAACTCCAGACCTCAAAATGATCCACCCGACTTGGCCTCCCAAGGTGCTGGGATTACAGGCACTGACCCATTGCATCCGGCCTATTTATTTTTTGAGACAGGGTCTCCCTCTGTCGTCCAGGCTGGAGTGCACTGGTGTGATCATGACTCACTGCAGTCTCGAACTCCTGGACTAAAGTGATTGTTCAGTCTCAGCCTCTGGAGTAGCTAAGAATACAGGCATGCATCACCATGCCTGGCTACTTTTGAGCAAATGGTTTATACCAATTTCAGCAGACATCTAGTTATCAAACAGATTAGTAGTAATTTTGATGCCAGTTTTCAAAAAGTTTCTATGAAATATTTGTTATTTGTTGTACTCCTCTGATGTTTGTCAATGGATTCACTACAAATATGTCAGAAGTTGCATGTTAAGACGCTACCGAATTTTTTTGTTTTCATCATTTCAGTCACTGGCAATTTTTTTTTCAGTTACTGACAGTCTAAGTGAGCATTAAATAGGCTTTTTATTGGTCTGCACATCTCCATAAACAGCAATAAGCTTCACATCTGGCAGGTGGATGTGACAAATAAGATTATGTAATTTTTTTTCCAACCAGTTGTGATTTCAGAGGCTTTCTCCCTACATCATTCCATCTCTTCATTCTATTAGGTCTAGCAATAATGTAACTTCTTAGACACTAAATAAATCAGTTACTTTTTATTTTTGGAGGGGGTTGTTTCTTCTGACTTGTTTACTAGTTGCCTCTTCTGTGTTAATCACATATTTATGTTTACCACAATTCTTTTCATTAAACTAATGTTGCCTTACAAAGAGTTTAGTGCAAAAAAAAAAGTCAATCAACCAGTCAATCACCCGAATACCACCACTCTCAACTAACGGTTGTTTGGTATACTTGACTTTTTTCCTCTCAATGTACCTGCAGCAGTACATAAAATCAAATTTGTAGCAATTTCACTTAACACACCTGAGGCCTTCATTCACACCCATAACTTTCACATGAATTTTCTTTCACCAACGGACTTCAGCGAGGAAGAAACAGAAGAGGGAAAAGTGAGAGATAAAGAGGGTGTTCAGGGCACCGCTGGGTATGGAAAACGTTAGAAAGGGGTGAAAAGCCGAGCGCAGTGGCTCACGCCTGTAATCCCTGCACTTTGGGAGGCCGAGGCGGGAGGATCAATTCAGGCCAAAGGTTCGAGACCAGCCCGGGTAACACAGCGAGACCCTATTTCCGGAAAAACTTCTTTAAAAAAAATTAGCCGGGCGTGGTGGTGCATGCCCTTGGTCCCGGCTACTCAGAGGGCTGAGGTGGGAGGACCCGTGAGCCCCGGAAGTCGAGGCTGCAGTGAGCTGTGATCGCGTCACTGCACTCAGACTGGACGACAGCGCGAGACCCTGTCTCAAAAAAAAAAACAAGGGGTAGGGTGGGGCAGTGAGACGGTTCAGCGTTGTTCCTAAGGAACTAATCTCCCTAAATTTCCAGTCTCAAGCACCGCTTTCATTCCCTGCCCCGAGCGGCGCTCCCCGCTCCGTGCAGGCATCTCCGCTGAGGGCCGCCCTGACGCACGGCCTTCTGCCTTGGACACAGAACCCCTCAGCCCTTCCTATTGGCCGTTTCTGGGCGGCACAGCACGCGCTCCTTCCCGCCTCGGGGCGCAGGGTGAGACTTACGTCTAAAGGGCGCCCGGCGAGCTCGCAGCAGCCCCTGCCCCACGGAGGGCCGGTGGCGCGCGCGGCGTCCGGTGAGGGGCAGCGGCCCGGGCTCGGTTCCGGCTTCTAGCAGCGGCCCGAGGGCGCCGGAGCGCGCTCCCCGTTCCCTAGGGCGCAGCTTCCGCGGCTGCAGCCCAGGCAGCTCTTCGGGAAGCGTCCGCCCGCGGTCTCGCCAGGGGGTTTCCGATCTCCCCGCCTGACAGCGCAGGGGCGGGGGCAGCGGCCGGAGAGCTCGCCCGAGAGCACCCCCTCCCGCGACGCCTCTGGGCGCACGCGCAGCCGCTGCAGCCTCCCTTATTTAGTCCGCGATGGCTTCCCTCGCGCCCCACCGTCCTCTTCCGGAAGGCGGCTCCCTCCTTGCGCAGCCCGGAGCCCCTGGGATCAGTCTCGAGCAGGCGCCCGAGCGAGACTATCCCTAAACGGGAACGGCGGTGGCCGGACTCGCGAGTGAGGAAAAGAAGGAAACGGCAGACTGGTCGCGAGGAGGAGAGCCAGGCCTCAGAGGAGGAGAGAGGCCGGAGCCAGCCGAGGTTTGCCGAGGGCGGTGTTCCGGACCCGCGCGGGGCGGGGAGGAAGGCCGAGGGTGGGAGAGGAGGGGCCCGGCGGAAACTGCCGAGGTTTCCCGAAGGCGGCAGCGTCCGAGTTGCCCGGATGTAGTTGGTGGAGCGGCAGCGGCGGCACCAGCGGCGGCGGCGGCGGCGGCGGCGGGAGGAGGAGGAGGAGAAGGACCAGGCGGCAGCAGCAGCGGCGGCGGCGGGGGGAGGAGGGGAGGAGGCGGCGGAGCAGGAGGAGGAGAAGGCGGAGGAGGCAGTCGCTCTCCGCGGGGCTGAGCCGGACGCGTCGTCTTGCCCCCCTCCCCCCGGTTCGCGGTGCCGCCGTGTAGTTGGCGCCGCTGCCCCGGCTGAGAGTGAGCGTGGTGTCGACGGAGGGAGATGGCCCGGGAGCGCCGGCGCCAGTAACTGGGAGGTGCTGAGAGTCGCCGAGGGCGCGCCGGGCCCAGGTGCCGGGGCTGCCCGCCGCCCGCCGCCGCCGCCGCCGCCGCCTGCGCGCCCGTCCGCCTCTCGCGGCCGCTCTCCCCCCTCCCCGACACACACTCACAGGCCGGGCATTGATGGTAATGTATGCGAGGAAACAGCAGAGACTCAGTGATGGGTAAATTGTCTTTTCGTTTCGGGCCGGGCGGCGGCGGGGGGCGACGGCGGGGGGGCTGTTCCTCCTTATCTGGAGCTGGCCGGGCCGCCATTTTTGTTGTTAACCCTGATCCGGATCGGGTTGGGGAGGAGGAGCGGCCGCGCGGGCGGGCGGGCGGGAACGGAGTGTGGCGGGGAGCGGGGGCCCGGCTTCGCGGCGTTTCGGCCTCCCCGGCCCTTCCGGAGGCTCCGGGTTTGCGCCGTGTGCGCGCGGGGCTCCGCGCTGGGGCGCTCGGTAGGTCTCCCGCGGGGAGGGGCGGCGGGGGACCCGTTTTCTTCCTCCCCAGCCCCCCACCCCCGCCGTGTCTTATATCGCTGCCTTCTCTTCCTGTTTTTCAGCTGTCACGACCGGAGGGGGGACTCGCAGCCTTACCAGGTACCAGCCGAGGCCGGGGTGGAGGGATTGGAAGGGGCCGGAGGGGGAAGGGAGGGACTGCTACTCGAGCGCAGGCCTCAGAAGTCGATACAGGCCCTTCGGTGTAAAACATCCGAAACTAGCACCACGGATCCCCTTAAAATTCCAGGTTTGGTTCCTTTAGCGCTCTCCAGCAAGGTTTAGTGACTTATTTTGACAGGTGACTGGAGGGAGTTCGCTGATTTAGGAAAAAAGAATTGTTTGCAGCCAGAAAGACGACTCGATTATTTGCGGGTGAAGGAATCGATGTGATGAGATGATAGGTGACTTCCGAGGCTTATTTATTTATTTATTGTGTTGGGGGAACTGAAAGTTAATGTAAAGGTATTAAAATTATGTGAAGAACTTGGGTAAATAGCTAAATGACTTACAACTTTCAAGTCGGTTATAAAGTACTGCCCTTTCCTCTTTTAATATTTTTGGTATACTTAATTGCTTTACAAGTAAAAGATACGTGTGCTTTTGTTTGTGTAAGAATTGAGGTCTTGGGTACTTGGATAATCATTCTGATGTAGGTGGTTCTAGGTAGGTGGGTTCCTTTTTGTTACTGCAGTCGTTGCGTGCAAAGTTCTAAGGATTATGATGAAAGTGGCCCCAGTTTTCAGGAGGGAAACCTCATAAATGATTGTTAACCATCAGATGACTGCAGAAACACTTTCTACATCTTAAAGGACCGGAGAGCAGGTTTCTAACCTGATGGTTGTGTTATACAGCAGAGTTTGAAAACACTGTCCTCTGATGTGTAAAACATTGGGTATGTCAAAAATTAAACCTTACTGAATCTGTCCTCCAAAGCATAGCTGATTACACATTGCAACAGATTAGTACATTATGGTTGTCTTAAGATATGTGTTAGAATAAAGCTAAACCATTATTTTGAGTGCATTATGCTTGGTGAGAAATAGTACTCACGTTAGTTTATTTTGGTTAGTGTTTTTATACCTTAAAATTGTTTCCCACACCTGGGAGAGTAAGGAAGTTAGGTCTGAAATGCTTTATTTGAATCAAAGAATTGGAGAAACTGGTGTGTGGGTTTTTTTTTTTTTTTTTGTAGGTTTGCAAAAATATGCATGTCCTTATTTATACATGTGTTTGTGTATATCAGCTGTACAGCAGAAATTGATTATAGTAGTACTGAATTTCTAGTTTTGCTATCAAAAAATGATTCTAAATATTCTCAGCCAAATTTTTTTATTTTTTGCAGAATCAATATGCAAGGTGGTTTATTTATAAAATAATGGAATTTTTTTTTCTTTCTTATGTTTAGTATGATTTGTATCAGGAGTCTTATTGTAACACTTAAGCATTAGGTTTTTTGTCTGAGAAACTGAGGAGTAAAGCAGAATTGAAAGTGGAAATTTTAATTTTATAAGTTCATGAAATTTAATGATAATACACCAAAATTTATGTTTAAATTAGTTTAGGGAGTTTAAGGTTTCAATTCTTTCTCTCTTTTTTTGGGGGGGTGATGTTTTGCAGGCACTTAAGTATTCATCGAAGAGTCACCCCAGTAGCGGTGATCACAGACATGAAAAGATGCGAGACGCCGCAGATCCTTCACCACCAAATAAAATGTTGCGGAGATCTGATAGTCCTGAAAACAAATACAGTGACAGCACAGGTCACAGTAAGGCCAAAAATGTGCATACTCACAGAGTTAGAGAGAGGGATGGTGGTGAGTATCTTTCTTGTTGAAACTTTGACTTATATTTTTAACAATAGGTCTATATAAAAGGCGGCAGTAGTATTTCTAGCTTGAAGAAGTTACTGTTCAGTTATGTCATTAAAATATTTTAATCCTATCAATTTTTTTTTCTTTCCGAACAAGTTACTGTAGAAGTAAGATGCTGATGTGAGCATCTAAAAAGTGGACTCTAAGGCCAGGCGCGGTGGCTCACGCCTGTAATCTCAGCACTTGGGAGGCCGAGGTGGGCAGATCACTTGAGGTCAGGAGTTCAAGACCAGCCTGGCCAACAGGTGAAAACCCGTCTCTACTAAAAATACAAGTTAGTTGGGCATGGTGGTGGTGGCAGGCGCCTGTAGTCCCAGCTACTCAGGAGGCTGAGGCAGGAGAATCACTTGAACCTGGTTGGTGGAGGTTGCATTGAGCCTGAGATGGTGCCACTGCACTCCAGCCTGGGCGATAGAGTGAGACTCCATTAAAAAAAAAAAAAAAGTGGACTTTAGTGTCTAATAGGGAATGCATTTATGAATATAGTTTAAAACATGCTTTCTCAAGGATGGGAAAAATGCAGGACGTTTTTCCAAGAAAGGAACTTTGACCTTTTAAAGATTTCAGTTTGAGATCCTTATTGTTGCTTCAGTTTGTTACTTTTTAAGGTGTTCAAATCTGTTTTCGAATTACAATGATAAACTGTGAATTTAAAAACTCAGTATGTTTTTTCAAGATAGTTCCCAGATTTAAAAAATTATTTGTGACTTAGAAAATACATTGTTGCTTTTTGTTGTAAACATTTTCAGTGTTCTCCAGTTTTGGTGATGTGATTTTTATACCTGGTTCATTGAAATATTCTTTTTAAAAGTTAGTCTGATTTCTTTTGCACAGTCCTGTACCTTCAATTATAAGTTTGCCTCAAGCTCTTTGTGGTAGGAGGCTGAGAATAAGTAAACAAAACCAATTCTCAGTGACTATTTTCAGACTTAATTTGCCCGAATTACATTTCATGTCAAAAGCATGCATTAAGGAACAAAGCAATTTCAGTAGACACCTATATTCTCTCCTACATGTTGCTTAAGTAGATAACGTATCTTAAGCAGATTTACAGTATTGAAAGCTTCCAAGGAAACTCAGTACAGTACCATGTGACTTTTTGCCCCATTGGCAACTAGTTCTTCAATATTTTGCTTACTTTAAAAAAAAATAGCCTCTGGTCCCTTTTGTCCTCCTGGGATAGAAATCAGCTTTATTCATTGTGATCATATACTGAGAAACATTGGCTTCCTCTACATAATTACTGGTTTGAGAAAATACAGTCAGAAGATTGCACTGGGATTGAATAATTTGGATGAGAAGAAAGTACTCTATTGAATGTAGTTGTAACTTAGTGCTATTTATGCAGATAAACCACATTTTTGTAACAGTAGTAGCAGGTGTATTTGATTATTAAAGTGTTACAAGTTATTGGGTTGCAAAATTAAGCTTTTAGAGTTATCAGTTTTGTGGGTAAGTTTTCCATAGTGTTATATAAAGCCTGAGATGGTACTCTCAACCACTCTTCTGTAGTGGATTTCATTTCTAATGTTAGCTCTTGGAGAGCAGGTACTGGTTGTACTATACTGTACTGTATTTATTTTGAAAAATTTGGTGATTGTAACAAAATAGGATATGGCACCTCATCTTACAGATAGGCTCTTATTTTAGTGACGATGATCCAGTTTATCCCCAAATGCAAGAAGTCAGTTTTTCAGTTAAAGAAACTTACTTTATAAATGCTTTCAGTCATTTCCAGCAAATCTTGCTCAGCCAATTCTTTTACAGGTGAAGTAATCCCAAGAACATTCTGTTGCTTATTCATTCAACAAACCTGGGGCATCTAGTGTGTGCCAACATTTGTGTGATACTCCTGGGAGTCAAGATGTGATCCTGGCCTTGAAGCTATTCTTAAATGCTTTGACTCTTGAGAGCTAGTGGTGTTTTAGCAACTTACTTTTTCTGTACCCGTTTTTTCTTCACTTTGGTTTTTCATTTTTCTACCTGTGTGAACTCCAGGTACTTGTTAGCTTTTCGTTTTTAAAAATTTGCATCTTTCCTGATGTTTCTTTAGCTTCGTTTGCAAGAAACTTGATGTTTTTCTGATCTAATCACTTGCTAAGTTAGGTCCCACTTTCTAATTTTCTTTCTAGCTGCTTGTCGTCTTCTGGAGTCTTCTAGCTAATACTATAATTCCATTCCTGTCTCTACCATCTCTATCATACCTGGCTGCCATATTCCTTTATATTATATGGAAATAATAATATGAGATATATCTCCATTCTGGAATTGAGAGTACATCTTTGATATTAATACTGTCTTTAAAAAACGTAAAATGGTGATTTTTCTTATTTAATAGTGAGATATTTAGTCATTATAATTTGTTTTCTGGTGTTTATTTTTTATTGCTAATGATGTATTTGGCACTAAGATGTTGGAAGTGTATATGTATGATTTTTATTGCAGGCATTATAAACTTCGTTGGATTTTTACCCAAAAATGAATTCAGGCCGGTTCAGTGGCTCACACCTGTAATCTCAAGCACTTTGGGAGGCCGAGGCAGGCAGATCACCTGAGTTCAGGAGTTTGAGACCAGCCTGGCCAACGTGGTGAAACCCTGTCTCTACTACAAATACAAAAAATTGGTTGGGCGCAGTGGCGAGTGCCTGTAATCCCAACTACTAGGGAGGCTGAGGCAGGAGAATCACTTGAACCCGGGAGGTGGAGGTTGCAGTGAGCTGAGATTGCGCCACTGCACTCCAGCCTGGGAGACGGATTAAGACTCTGTCCCAAAAAAAAAAATTCAGCCAGGCACAGCTGCTCATCTCTAATCCTGGTTGCTTGGGAGGTTGAGATGGGAGGGTCCTTTGAAGCCAGGAGACTAGCCTTGGCAACATAGCAAGGCCCTGCCTCTACTGAAAAAAAAAAAAAAAAAAAAAAAAAAAATTTAATTAGCTGGATGTGGTGGGATGATTGCTTGAACCCAGGAGTTTGAGGGTAACAGTGAGCTGTGATTGTGCCACCACACTCTATCCTGGGTTGATAGAGTGAGACCGGTCTGTTTAAAAAAAAAAAAAAAAAGAATTAATGTATATAAATTCAAGACCATTATCAAAAATCAAATGCAAGTGAGTTGGATTATCTAAGCTCTAAGCATGTAAAAAAACTTAAGATTACAGCAGGTTACTTACTATATGCATTGAACTACTGACTTCAAATTTCTCAGTTTTTCATTTTAAGATTTAATGATTTTCTTTACTAATAATAACCTATATGCTATGATTTGTAACTTGCATTTTACACAGCAAGTTAAACAAATGTGGAACTTGTGCATTTGTTTACCTTAGGATTAGGCTTTACTGGCATCACAGCATTTTTCAGTAATTACTAGATTTCTTAGCATCTTGGATTTCATTGAAAAATGCTCGTTCAGAAGTAATGTATGAAAAGACTTTCAGATATACTATAAAAAGTGAGAAATCAGGGATTGTGAGGGTTTTTACTCCCAAAAACCTTACTAGTTAAAATAAGACTTGCTGTAACATAGCGTGTATAGTTTAGAGTTAGAGATTTTATCCATTAGGATTTATTAAAAGAAATAATGTCTATTGTAAATTTAAGAGAGGTTATATGAGAGTATAATTAAAAGGTTTTTTTGTGAAATGAGTTATTTTTATATAGTCTGTGATCTCTCTGTAAACATACAATCTTTTGTTTAAAGTAACCAAAAGCAAAAACCTTATGGTACAATCGTTAGGGTTTTTTTGTTTTGTTTTGTTTTGTTTTTGTTTTTGTTTTTTGGAGACAGTCGCCCAGGCTGGAGTGCAGTGGTGTGATCCCAGCTCGCTGCAACCTCTGCCTCTTGAGTTCAAGTGATCCTTCTGCCTTAATGTCCCAAGTATCTGGGATTACAAACATGGGCCGTCATGCCTGGCTAATTTTTGTATTTTTAGTAGAAATAGGGTTTCACTGTGTTGGCCAGGCCGGTCTCAATCTCCTGAGCTCAAGTGATCCACCCGCCTTGGCCTCCCAAAGTGCTAGGATTATAGGTGTGAGTCACCACGCCTGGCCCATGGTGAAGTTTTTGTCTTGTCATTTAGCTATATCTTTGGAAAAATTTGGAAATGTATTTTCATCTCCCTTTCAAATAAAAGTTACTATTAACATTTTGAAGGAATTAGTAGGGATTATTTGGTGATAATTTGTCTTTTTTTTTTAATATAATTTAGTAACGTTTGAGTCTTTCACATTGAATAATACACTGGCAGTTGAGCAACATGGTCTTATCGTTATTTAGATGACTTTGAAATATGCTTTGTGTTAGTAGTGTTAGAAATTACTAACATTAGAAATGTTGTATAGAAAGTAACTATTCAAATTAACAGCCCCTTTTGATACTCATGTTGACTTGGGAAGACAACAGATAGTATCCTTACTTCACAGTTTTACAAATGAGGGAAAATTTAATAAAATTGAACAGATAACAACAGAGCTGAGTCTAGAAACTAGTTCTCTAACTTTGGTAACTTGTAAACTGTCAGAGATGAAACACTTGGGTATTGAAAGCTTATTTGGTGGTGGTTGCTATGGCATGAATTAGTTTGAAGGCATTTTTGCTTTTATCCTCCTAATATCTTCACCCTTCTTCCCTCAGTGGTTACAACTTGCCAAATTATAGTACACTGATAAAATGTATTTGTGTAGTTCTAGGCCCAGTTATCACATCAGTGTTTTATTTTCAAAAATAAGTTTTGACATGGAAGCATGACACAGATTTCACTAGGAAAAGTCCATTTTCTCTGAATCCCTCATATTTAAAGACTTGTTTACAAAGTGGAAGTACTGCATAGAATGTAATATACTAATGTTTGGATTTTAACAATACGTTTGACTATTTTTTGTCTGGTAAAAATAGTGACACATGACCTTTTTTCATTGATTTATGCTTTGTGATAATACTATGCAGAAATGTTTGCATTGGATTTCCATTGGTCAATTTAGAAAACACAGGAAACATACTATGTTTCAAGAGAAGTGGAATAAGGTTGAAGGAGTAGCAGTCTTAATGTTTCAACTCTAGTGTTTTTTTTTTTTTTTTTAATTTTAGAAAACAGTGTCGGTGATGTAAGCATCTGTGCATGTAAATTGTTAAATTTGAACACTAGTACCAAGTCATTTGTCTTACGGCTTCTCATCATCACGTTTTAACATTTTTTATATTTTTAGAGAGATGGATATTATGTATTGTTTATGATTTAATGGTATTTCTATATTACAATCAGAATATTTTAGAACGAGTTCACTTAGATCTGTAGATCGTTTAAGACAGTCTTAATTGAACTGTTTTCTAGTTGTGCAAGAAGTATTTAAAATTTTTGGTGTAACATACTTGGGGTTTTGGTCTGTAATTCACAGAAAATTTATATATTCTAATTTGTGTCTATTAAGCATCTGTTACCTTATTCTGTTGTGCAAAATTGTTTGGGGGGTAGTGCATCATTTTGTTATGATGCTGGAAAGAGTGAAGGTGGAAATAACTGGGCATTTGGGATGCTATACCAGGCACTAGATATAACTCATTGTCAATTTGATAATTACAAAAACAGTTTTTGTGGGTTTTCTTTTTTTTTTTTTTTTTTTTTTTTAAGACAGAGTCTCACTCTACCTAGGCTGGAGTGCAGAGGCACGATCTTGATCTCACCTCACTGCAACCCCCACCTCCTGGCAAAACCAGTTATTTGGGGCTTGCGAATATATTCTATGAGCAGTCCTTTTCAGGATTTGTATGATGCTTTATAATTTTCAAAGGGTTTCTATATTGTTTCTTATCTGACTCCACGGTAGCTCTTTGAAATAGGCTGATCAGTATTATTCCTGTTGTACTGATGAAATTATAAGGTATTTAGCCTACTGTTGTTGAAACTGGAAAGGAAGTCTCCTCACATAAAATTTTATCTCTGCCTTCAAATTATACTCCAAGTATAACTAATTCTCACTACTTCATCATTTTAGTTCTGGCTACCATCTTTTCTTAGCCTGAAATCTGCAAGAGCCCCCTGGTGTTCCCGAGTCCATTTTGCTTTGTATAATTGTTTCCCCACACAGTAGCCAGAGTGATCCAGTTAAAATGCCAGTCACCTCACATCTCTCTCAAGCTCACAGTCCTCTAGTGACTCCCTGTTTCTTAGCAAGGCTTATAATAGATCCTGTGTAATCTGGTGTCTGGGTATTTTTTCAGCCTCTTCTACTATCTTCCCCTTGTTTGTGCTACTCTCCATACTGGCCCTGCAGGCAGAAGTTTGTTCCTGTCTCAGGGGCTCTGCACATTATGTGCCTTTATGTTTCTTCTACTGTGCTCACTCCAGTAATGTGTCTGCTTAAGTGTCACCCTCTCACAGGGCCTTCTCTGCCCTTGCTGAACACCCTGAAACAGTCATTCTCATCATTGTCTTTCCTTGCCCCTGCTTGTTCCTTCCTTGTATGAAGGTGACCTGTTATGATTTACTTACAGTCATTCTGCTATAACATGACATGGGCATTTCTGAAAGTCACTGTGCTGTGCAAAATTGCACCAGACCAATTTATGGGGGAAATGGGGTTAGGAGCGTAGTAACCAAAAACATTGTCAGTGACACATTTTAAAAAGCTAGGAACCTAATAAAAACTGTAACTTAGTTTTACACATATAAAATGGTTAAAGAATACTTTAACACTACAATAAATGGCACTTTACCTTGACCAAAACCTGACTTCTTGTGGAAGTGGCCACTCACTGGAAGGGTTGCAGCTCATGAATTACTGTGAAGTGATGGATGGAAGATACCTGATATGAGACAAAAACTTGTAACATCAAATGTGGATGGACCTGACTCATAATTCATGATGAACTAAGATAGCTATTAGATATTTGAGCTGTGTGTATCTGTGCCTTGTAAATTCCTGTGCAGCTTGATGTAGCTAGTGTTTTCTCACAGGTGAAAATGCACATAAGTGGGAAATTTGCTGGTTTCTGATACATCAGTAGCCTTCAAACAAATTTGTGTATTTGGAAACAAATGTTATAGCAGAACTGAATGTATTTTAGTTTTTGTTTGCTTGCCTTTTGTGGAATATAAGCTCCACCAGAAGAGGAAGTGAGAGTTTTAATGTTTGTATCCACCTTGTATTCCTGTTACCTTGAGTAGTGCCTGAAACTTTATAGCATTTAACTAAATGGATAGATTAAAAAAATTCGGATGGATTGTTTATAATTTAAGGGGAATGAAATTACAGTATTTTGGATTAGTGTTCCTCAAACTTGAATGTGTATACTAAGCACCTGGAGATACCATAGTCAGTAATTTTGGGGTGGGTCCCAAAGATCTGCCTTTTAACAAAATCTCGGGTGATACCTATGCTTCACTGGAGTAACAAGGTTCTATAGCAGCACCGTCCAGTGGAAATATGTTAGCCACAAATGCAAACCATATATGTACTTTTCTAGTAGCTTTGCTTAAAAAGTAAAAATGAATCAATTTTAGTATATTTTATTTGACCTAATATATCAAAAATATTTCAACTTATAATTGATACCTTAAAAACTATTAATGACATACTTTACATTCCCTTTTTGGTACGAGATCTTTGAAACCTATTGTCTATTTAACATTTACAGCACATTTCAGTTTGGACAAGCCACATTTCATGTGTTTAATTGCCATATGTGAGTGATGGTTATTGAATTGGACAGTGCAGTTCTGAAGAATGTGATTGCCCTGTTGGCCTGTCTGGCTTTTACATATATTTTTATTTCTCTAAGGAAAGTATTTTGTATGCTTGACTTCTGAAATGCCATATTTATGCAAAGTAAGATTGGAGTTAATGGGTCCTTGAGCTATATAGTGCTGCTTGTACTAAAATTTTGTTAGTACATGCTCATTGTAGAAAAATTAGGAAATGCAGAGAAAAGGGGAAAAACAAAGTCGCCTTGTATCTTCTCATTAAAAGTTAATCACTAGTTTTCATAGAAGACATTCTCACGCCATAAAATAATTAGTATTCTGTAATCTTTCCAGAATTGGTTTCCTTTGTTTTGTTTGTTGTTGTTGTTGTAGTTGTTGTTTGAGGCAGGGTCTCACTCTGTCAACCCAGGCTGGAGTGCAGTGCCGCAATCTTGGCTCACAGCAAGCTCGCCTCCACAGGTCAAGTGATTTTCCCGCCACCCAAATAGCTGGGATTACAGGTGCGCACTGCCACTTCCAGCTAATTTTTGTATTTTTAGTAGAGGCAGGGTTTTGTCATGTTGGCCAGGCTGGTCTTGAACTCTTGGCCTCATGTGATCCATTCGCCTCAGCCTCCCAAAGTGCTAGGATTACAGGCATGAGTCACTGAGTCCCGCTTCTTTCCAGATTTTTTGTAAAATTGTTCCGCATTGTGTTCCCTTTATTCGCTTGTATTAATATTGCATAGTGGATTAAACAAATGCTTGGTGTTGACTATCAGTCTTAGAGGACTGACTAGAAGTAGTTTTCATTTGGGGCTCAGGGAATATTGATACCTACTTTATATTTCTAGTTAATTAGGAAAGTCATTTTTCAGTTAGGTTGGTGTTTGGTTCAGGCACTCGCTAGCTAGATGACCTAACATGCTACTTAATTTCTGAGTGTTTGTGTCCATCCCTGTAGGATTGTTGCGGGGTTAAATGAAATTGCGTATATTTGTAAAGCATTTACCTCAGTGCCCAGACTGTGACAGAGTAGATTATTAGGCTTGCTCTTACTCCTGTGATTAAATTTAGTGTCAGATTAGCAACCTATAGCTACTTCTAAAGCTGCTGCTGCTTTCTTTGTTTAGAGTTAGGAAGAAACATGCTGGACACTTTTCCAAATGAGAGCTACATGATGTGGCTTGTGGGAACATTCTAACTTGGAACTTGCACCTCTACAGGACTTTGTGATTCAGAGATTTTTGGGGATAGATGTGAGGGTTAAAAAACAGAAAACGGCCAGGCGTGGTGGCTCACGCCTGTAAAGCCAGCACTTTGGGAGGCCAAGGCGGGCAGATCACCTGAGCTCAGGAGTTTGAGACCAGCCTGGGCAACATAGTAAAACCCTGTCTCTACTAAAAATACAAAAATTAGCTGGGGTGTGGTGGTACATACCTGTAATCCCAGCTACTCGAGAGGCTGAGGCAGGAGAATCGCTTGAACCTGGGATTGCACCACTGTACTCCAGCCTGGATGACAGAGTGAGACTCTGTCTCAAAAAAAAAAAAAAGTTCAAGTTTAGAGTAATGGTTCCCTGAGAAGCTTTTAAAGTTACAGCTTCCTTGACTCCCTCCCCGTTACCCAGAATCAAAGCAATAGTTGATAGAGCCTGGAAAACTGAGTTTTTAGGCTTGGCGCGGTGGATCACGCCTGTAATCCCCGCATTTTGGGAGGTAGAGGAGGGTGGATCACCTAAGTTCGCTGGAGAGACCAGCCTGACCAACGTGGAGAAACCCCATCTCTACTAAAAACACAAAATTAGGCATGGTGCATGCCTGTAATCCCAGCTACTCGGGAGGCTGAGGCGGGAGAATTGCTTGAACCTGTGAGGCGGAGTTTGTGGTGAGCTGAGATCACGCCATTACATTCCACCCTGGGCAACAAGAGCAAAACTCCGTCTAAAAGAAGAAAAAGAAAAGGAAACTGAATTTTAAAATAAACACTGGGTTAATTTAAGTATTTATAAACTGCAGATTTAGGGAGAGTACACAGAAGGGAAGAGGACCTCTGAAGTGGACATTAAGGAATGTGAGTTTTATCATTAACAGTCTGATTATTAGAGTGGTTATTTGGCAAATTGTGTAATGTGTTCTTGTTTCAAAGAATTCCCTATCACCTTGTAGATTCACAGGTAGTATTAGGATTTGTAAGTAATTGCTATTAAAAAGCTAACTTAATATCCTGTGCAAGGGCGTCTAATGCCCAGCAGTAGAGAAGTTTCTAATTGGACAGGCCAGTGAGATACATTGGGTAGTATCTGGAGCCACTGGTGTTACTTTAGATAATATGTACTTAGGTACTACATTTCCACCATAACCCCTCGTCTCTAGCATTAAGCTGTCCTGAGACACTTCAGTGGTAAATTTCATTTAGCTTTTATCTCGGTTTGAAAAACAGCCTTTCTCCAAGTTAGTAGAGTATACTTAGGCTGACCTTAGGTGTTAACAAAATATTTCTTAAAGTTTACTCTTAGGAGTATTTGCATTTTAAAGGAAATTTAGAATGTGTGTGGTTGATATATTTAGATAGTGCTAGTCTTTCTGTGTGGGCTTTAATTACTTCTGACTTTGTATGACAGTGCCAAAAGAGCATGACCTACTCTTGGCATCTTCCGAAAGGTTCTGACCTGTTCTATATTCATAGAACTAATCTTTTCTGGTAGCTAAAAAAGCAATGCTAGTGAATTATGTTACATTGGAGGAAGAGAGGATCGTGATAAAATATTTCTGCATTTAATAATTTGTTCTAACTTCATAGAATTGCGTGACTGTTGATTGTGAAAAGATTCATTGTAATGGAAGAAAGCTGGAGAAGTTGGGGTACAGAGTGACAAGCTGCTAGAGTACTGTTCTCTGCTGCCTTCAGCCTTTTCTGTGGTTATTGGGGCTGGTTTCTGTTCTGCTGCCTGCTGGCTCCTTGTCAGTCTTCTAAGCATTCATATTTAATATGATATGCACAGATATCTGAATCGCAGTTATGATACTTTGATATTTTTTAAAGAATAAGAGTTAAGGCCGGGCGCGGTGGCTCACGCTTTTAATCCCAGCACTTTGGGAGGCCGAGGCGGGCGGATCACGAGGTCAGGAGATCGAGACCACGGTGAAACCCCGTCTCTACTAAAAAAAATACAAAAAAATTAGCCGGGCTTGGTGGCGGGCGCCTGTAGTCCCAGCTACTCGGAGAGGCTGAGGCAGGAGAATGGCGTGAACCCAGGAGGCGGAGCTCGCAGTGAGCTGAGATTGCGCCACTGCACTCCAGCCTGGGTGACAGAGCGAGACTCCGTCTCAAAAAAAAAAAAAAAATAAGAGTTAAGTCCCGAAGTAGTACTTTATAAAACTAAAATAATTTTATATTTTTGTGTAATTCCTTTTTTATATTGCTGTTACATAAATGCCAGTGTTAATTATTTTGGAAAAACAGAATGAGGTACTTAGACCCTTAAACTCTCCCCTTTGAGTTTGACCAATTTTATTTATTTAAACATGTAAATTTTGTAAACTTTGCTGCTTTGTTCATATTGCATAGGTTTTGATGGAAAGTTGAAGAGTTATCTCATTTTTTATTCAAGCCTAAATGTAATTTCAGTTTTGATTTGTCTTTTTTTTTTTTTTTAACCCAGATCTATTAAGGGTATTTTAGAAATCTAAATGTATCAGTTTTGTAAGTCACTGTTAGGCTTTCTTTTTGTTTCTAATTTTCTTGGCTTTTTGGAATTAGGATTTTTATTATCTCTGGATACTTTGTTAGTAGTTTTTGGATATTTGAAAATAATGTATTTCCTGTTGGGTACAAAGATCTCTGTCAGTAGATAAGCTTTTTAATTATTTAATGAATAATTATGTAGTATGTCTTGTATCTTTATTTGATTTAGCATTTTCTGACAGATGGGATTATTTTATAGCATAGTTAATTTCATTTCTCATTTTTAAAAGCGCTTTTTGCTTTGTGTGTTACATATGTTTGCTTAAAGACTGGACTTTTGGCCAGGTGCGGTGGCTCACCCCTGTAATCCCAGCGCTTTGGGAGGGCAAGGTGGGCGGATCACCTGAGGTCAGGAGTTAGAGATCAGCCTGGCCAACATGGTGAAACCCCGTCTCTACTAAAAATACAAAAATTAGCTGGGCGTGGTGGCATGCACCTGTAATCCCAGCTACTTGGGAGGCTGAGGCAGGAGAATCACTTGAGTCCAGGAGGCAGAAGATGCAGTGAGCCTGGATCATGCCACTGCACTCCAGCCTGGGCAACAGGAGTGAGACTCCATCTCAAAAAAAAAAAAGACATTTTTTTGTGAATTGTAATCTAAGACTTTGCGTATTGGGAAATGTCTTCATTTTGTTTTCATGTCTGAATAAATTATCTTTTGGCTATATTAAAAAATCATCCTTGAATTTTTTTTTCCCCTGAAGATATTTCTAAAATGCTGATTACTGTTTAGTGTTAGAAATGAGAAGCTGATATCAAACCTGGTTCTTTTTCGTAGATAGATACCCATTGGGATGTATGACTCCTAATTTACTTTCCCACCCAGCTTGAAAGTTTAGAGTTTTTCCTTCTTTATCCTTAGATCTAAAGCTTCACAAATCTCACTCTGTAAGTGTAGGCCTTTTTTCATTACTTCTAATTAGTGCGTTTTATTTTTTTAATTACATTTAAATTTTCTGTCTCTTTTTTTTTTTTTTTTTTTTGAGAGTTTAGCTCTTGTTGCCGAAGCTGGAGTGCAGTGGCGCAATCTTGGCTCACTGCAATCTCCACCTCCTGGGTTCAGGGGATTCTCCTGCCTCAGCCTCACCGAGTAGCTGGGATTACAGGCGCGTGCCACCATGCCCGGCTAATTTTTTGTATTTTTAGTAGAAACAGGATTTTACCATGTTAGCCAGGCTGGTCTTGAACTCCTTATCTCAGGTGATCCACCTGCCTCGGCCTCCCAAAATGCTGGGATTACAGGAGTGAGCCACCACACCCGGCCAACATTTTAATTTTCTAAAGACCCTGGACAATACCCTGAATGCTTAGTGCCTTTTTGTCTAACCCTATCCGTTAGAGAGTCATCTTCCACACTCTTTTTTCTTCTCTTTTACTTGTTTCTAACTTTTCTCCTTTTGGAACTCCTGTTAGATGTTTTTTGGTTCTATTTCTCTTTTGCCTGGTAAATAGTAAGTACAGTAGTTAGATAATTTTTAAGTGTACACACCACTCTGGGGAGAATCCCTTGGCATCTTCTTTCAACCCTCTGATATTTAAAGCTGTGTTCATTTCATCCACCTATTCCAAGTTGTATTTTGGATGCTTTGCTTTTTTCATAGCTTTTTGTGATTTTATGACTGATTTACTAGAAATACTCTTGAGAATTTGGGTTATTTTTTAGTTTTTTTCATGTTAAATATATTTTTTTCTGGTTGAGTTTGGTGCATCATACCCATGTTATTGGGTTCCTCAGATGCTTGCCGTTTATAGTTGTCTATTCATATTTGGGAATACAAGACTAGGTCAACTCTATCAAATAGAATGTATGGTTGAAAATGTTTGCTGTCTGAGCTGTCCAGTGTGGTAGCCACCAGCCACATGTATATTGAGCATTTGAAATGTGGCTAGTGCAGCTAAGAAACTCAATTTTTGTAGGTTTTTTTGGATTTTGTTTTGTTTTTGAGGCAAAGTCTTGTCCTGTCACCCAGGCTGGGGTGCACTGGTATGGTCATGGCTCACTGCAGCCTCAAAAAAATTCCTGGGCTCGTAATCCTCTTGCCACAGCCTCCCAAGTAGTTGAGCCTACAGGCACATGCTGCCACTTTTGGCTAATTTTTGCGTTTTTTATAGAGACAGAGTTTTACCGTGTTACCCAGGCTGGTCTTGAACTCCTGGCTTTAAGTAATCCTCCTGCCTCAGCCTCCCAAAGTGCTGGGATTATGGGTGTGAGCCACCACATCCAGCCAACTTTTTTATTTTTTATGGTATTGGCTTTCCTTTCTATACTGCTATTTTAATCTCATGCTTGAGCCGGGTGACTCAAAAGTTACTATTTCCTGAGGTGTTCTGTGCTGCTTTCTCAGTTTTCATACCCTACCTGGGTATAGCTGTGGGTATCTCATGCTTCTTTTACTTCTTTGATTTTCAGGCCTACATATCTCTTTGCTTACTGGACAGCCACCACCTGATGTTCTATAGATAATCTTCCTAAATCTTTTTCTAATTTGACTATTCCCTGTCCTGATTAATGCCTGGGAAGTTGTCCTTGATTCTTTTCTCCCAGAACTCATTGCCCTGTTTTAAAATATTGCAATATCTTGTTTACAGACCTGTTGTCTCATTCTTTACCCACAGCTGAGTAAAAATTAACTACAAATTTAAACATATTCCTTTCATTAACCCTGAAAGCCTGAATTTTATAGGTCTTAATTATGTTGTATTGATGACAGTTGTCCAAATACGAGTTTTTCTCTCTGCTTCCACATATACTTATCAGATACATTTTCTTATCTAATGTACATAAGAGGCCACTGAAATGAAAAGAACTTGTTATGTCCATGCCCGAAGGTTAGCATCTCACACTAGGTTTCTGGCTTGTGTAAATATAACTTGAAGTTTAAAGAGCTTAAGTTTTGGCCAGGCGCAGTGGCTCACACCTGTAGTCCCAGCAGTTTGGGGGCCTGAGGCGGGTGGATCACGAGGTCAGAAGTTCAAGACCAGCCAGGCCAAACATGATTGAAACCCTATCTCTACTAAAAATACAAAAAGTTAGCTGGGTGTGGTGGCCAGCACCTGTAATCACAGCTACTTGGGAGGCTGATGAGGCAGGAGAATCGCTTGAACCTGGGAGATGGAGGTTGCAGTGAGCGGAGATCACGCCACTGCACTCCAGCCTGGGTGGTAGTGCAAGACTCGGTCTCAAAAAAAAAAAAAAAAGAGTTTCAGTTTTATGAGCCACCATTACCCAAAGTCCACATTATTCTTTTCTCAGCCACTCTCTGCCTTCTCTATAATCTAGTCATGTAAAAGCACTTACCCAGTCCTAGGCATCTTTTTTTTTATGCTGTTGTCCCATTATATGTGTTTTCATAGCCAAAACTGTCCTCTCTCCACTCGTACCTCACCTTTTTTTTTTTTCCTTTGCCAAACGTCTTACTTTATTTTATGAAGCCTTCCTTGAGGCTATCTTTATTATAGCTCTTTTGTAGAGATTTGTAATTATTTACATATGTTGTTTGCCTGCTGCACTGTGAGCTACTAATAGGCAGCGATTTGTATGTGTGTGTGGAGGGGAGTCTGGTGTATATATACGTGCTCAGTAAATGTTAAATGTCTTATATGTCATTTGACATATTCAGGAACAGGTGAGTGGCAGTAACCTTCAGAGAATTGATGTCCCTCAAACTTTTAAATGCATTTAAGAGTAAAATCATAAGAATTTACTACTACCGAGTTCCTATAGTGTTTGAATTGAAGTTGCTCTTGTATTATTTGTGGAGGAAGCAAATAGTCTATTCAGGCTTTCAGGAAAATGTGTAAATTATAAGCATGTAAACTTAAAAAAACTTGTGTACATAATTGATGTGCTAATTCCAAACCATTGTCAATCCCTTAAGTAGCCCCGCTGGTTAGACTAGTGTCTGTTGCATTAGTATAATCCTGTAGAAAGCTGTATGTGATTTGAATACTGAAGTGACATTTTAAATTTTGCAGTTCAGACTCTTTACTAATTTTATTGTTCCTTTCCCAAATCATTGTTTCTCAAACCCTCTTAAATTCATATCTCACTAGCTAAGGAGATTTTTATGGTTTTCTTTTCTGTAGTAAATTAGGTAGAATAATAGGGGGATATTTTGGGGTGGTGTTAGTGGTGGTCTGTTTTCTAAATATCCTGTATTTGAATATTCAGTAAGCTTTTTGAAGCTACTTACACATCCCTAAAACTTCTCAGATGTAGTGTTTTATTTCCTGCATCCTAGAGAATGGCTAATTGTTTTGAACTGGTGATTCATTATGTTGTGATTTTATTCCTAAACTGACTATAATGATGTAAAGTGACTTTCATCACTTTGTATTGGGGGGGGGAAAGAATGCAGCTATTACATGGGCATACTTTAGCTCTTGAGCTTGTGCATTTTGACAGTAAAACTATGACTTTTACAAGTAAACCCATTGAAAGCATATAAGCTATTATAATCGAGCAGTGGCTCAGTTGTAAAAAGTTTTTGGGGTTGAATTCACATCCTGTGGAAAAGCCAGGGGCCACATAGCAGGTCAGTCTTGGTTTCTTTTCAATCCCATCTTATTTTTGATCTGAAACATTATAAACCATCTTGCCTTTTATCTTATTTACTGTTATTTTCACTGAATTGTTTTTAATAGTTAAACCCATCCCCAATAATTAAAGAATTAGCTTAAGATATTGGAGTGAATGCTGTAGGATCTGAAATTGTTTTTCAGAAACAATTAATGTTTTGAGAATTGATGTCATTTTAGACTTAAATGCTTTTATGTTTCCTGTCTACATGTGTGTGATTCCTGAAATGGAATCTCGCTCTGTTGCCTAGGCTGGAGTGCAGTGGCACGATCTCAGCTCACTGCAACCTTTGCCTCCCGAGTTCAAGCGATTCTCCTGCCTCTCAGCCTCCCGAGGAGCTGGGATTACAGGCATGCGCCACGACGCCCGACTAATATTTGTATTTTTAGTAGAGATGGGTTTCGCTGGTCCCAAACTCCTGACCTCAGGTGATCCACCCGCCTTGGCCTCCCAAAGTGTTGGGATTTTAGGCGTGAGCCACCACCACACCCAGCCCTTGTATGTGTATTGTAATAATGTTTACTTTTTAAAAAGTAATACATTATTTGTTACTTCTCAATTTTTTTTCCTCTTAGTGTTTATTCTTAGGTATATGTGTGATTTTTGAAAAGCCATCTTCTGACTTTAAAAAGCATTAATTTTGTGGATGCTGCAGTGATGTATCATTGTGGTTTTTCTTCTGCCTAGGCTCAGAATTGATCAGAATCAGGTGGTTAAAATCAGGCTTGTTGGTCAGAGTGATAGTTTATATTTTGGTTTGTTAGCCCTGTTTCTTCCTTGTGACATTAGATACTACCCCCTTTCTGTTGTAATTCTTTCAATATCATTAATGTTGCTGTCAGTGGAGGAATGCAAGGAAGCATATAGAGAGCTTGTGTTTTGTGTAGTTTTACTTTAGAAGACCCTTAATTGGTTGGCCTTTGGGGTTTTGAGAAAGCATCATGTTAAGGAATTACACCAAATAAAATTTAAAACCGAAAATTTTGAATTATATAGTCAGAACTTTTTGAGTATTGACTGGATTCTAATGTGTATGAGGAAGTTCCTTTTTGGGTTTGGATATTATGTATCATTTAGGATTGTATGCTGCTAGAGAGTATTGTTAACTTGACAACAAGAATTAAAGTGAGAAAAGAGAGTATTAGAACAGTCTTGGGATCTGGATGTTGTTGTTTTTATTTTGGTTTTTAGTGTTTTGACAGTGAGCAAATCTTGAAACCACTTGGCTGCTTTTTTTTTTTTTTTTTTTTTTTGTCTTCTTGGGTAAAGAACAAGGTTGAATTTGATAATCTCCAAGGTCCTTTTCAGAATAAATGATTTGAGACCTGTACAGGAGAGCCTTTTGATTTTTGTACTTTAATTTCTGCTTTCAAATATTTGTTCTGTGTCCTGCCAGCCCATGGTAACTTTCCCTGCCAGAGGTAGTATTTATGGCTTCATTTGTTTGTGTGGAGACGAATGGAATATTTTCCCCCAATGTTCATTTAATATTTTCATCAGCATATAGAGAAGGATAGAACAAGAAAATAGTTATCTCTGGATTTATTAGGTTTAAATTGAGAAACAAGATTGAAAATTTTCACAACTACTATAAACAGAAGTCTTTTATAGTTTTTGCTGTATGTACTGTATGTACTATTTACAGATAATTTTTGTTTAAAAAGTGATTTACTTTGTAACCTTGTTAATACAGCTTTCAATTTAGTAAATCTTAAGTTGCCTGCCAGATACAGTATTCATTTTCTGCTTAAGTCAGGAAATACTCATTTTGACTCTTGAAATAGTAGATACTAAGCATTTTAAACTTAAGGTTGTTAAGGTATATAAGTAGAGTGTAAATATTAATACAGTCAGCCTTCTATATCCATGGATTCCACATCTGTGGTTTCCCCAACCACAGATAGAAAATATTTGGGGGATAAAAGGATGGTTGTGTCTTTACTGAACATGTACAGACTTCTTTCTTATTCCCTAAGGAATAGGATATGAGAATTGTTTACATTGTAATAAGTATCGTAAGTAATCTAGAGATTTTTTTCTCTTTTGAGGCAGAATCTTCCTCTGTTAACCATGCTGGAATGCAGTGGTGCTATTTTGGCTCACTGCAGCCTCCACCTCCCAGGTTCAGGCGATTCCCCTGCCTCCGTCTCCCAAGTGGCCGGGACTACAGGCGCATACCACCGCGCCTGGCTAGTTTTTTATTTTTAGTAAGAGATGGGGTTTCACCATGTTGGCCAGGCTGGTCTCGAACTCCTGACCTGAAGTGATCTGCCCGCCTCTGCCTCCCACGGTGCTGGGATTTATAGGTATGAACTGCTGCACCCAGCCTTAGAGGTGATTTTAAGTACACAGGATGTGCATAGGTTATATGCAAATACTATACTATTTCATATAAGGGAATTGAGCATTCTTGGAATTTGGTATCAGCTGGAGCGTCTTAGAACCAGTCTCCCATGGATACTGAGACATGACTGTACCTAAATGTGATGATTTATTTTTTGTGAAAATGGATTTTTTCCAAATGCAGATCTCTAGAATCAGTTAATACTTGTAAAGTTGTTTGCTTCTGTTGCTGTGGAATGGAAGGAACTACTGAGGTTTAACTGAGGTTTAATAAAACTTAGGAGTTTTATTAACTTAAGTTCATTTTTGTATCTTGGTTTCCTTTACTTTGCTTAGCTCATTGTTCTCCCTTATCCCCAATATCCACAAATAGCTCGTGAATTTGTTCACTTTTTCTAGGTTGGGCCATGATTGTCTCTTGCTCTAAGAGTCGTACTACCCCACCATTCCCTCTCAGTTCATTCTTCACATTGCAGTCAGAATCACCTTTTAAGAAAAGGACATTTGCTTGTTCTTTTTGTAAAAAATCTTTTATTGCCCTTAAAATAAAGCACAGACATTACAGTGGCCAACTCCTATGTCTTTCTACTTTTCCACCCCTCCCCTTGGCTCTTTCACTGAAGATGTTCTTTGAGGTAAGAGTTCTGACTTATCTTGGGTACCTCACACATGCTTTTTCTTTCTAGAATAGTCTTTCCATCAGCTCCTTTTGCCTAGTTAATTCCTTATTTTTCAGGCTTCAACTTAAAAGTTACTTCCTCTATCCTCTCAACCCCCCCCCAGTCTCAGTTACTTAGCACATCCGTTATCACATATAATAGTTTATGATGATAGTATTTTAGTGTCTGAAACGGAATTGTGTGTTTTCCTCTCCCAAACCTGCTTTTCTCAGGTCTTCGGCATTTTGTTAAGTAGAAACTACAGTTTCCCAATTGCCAGGCCAATAATCTTGAGCCTCCTCCTTTAACCGGTCTTTCTGCTTTCAAGCCTACTCGTTAGTATCTTTATGTAGCAATGAGCTGAAGTTACTGTTCTGCTCAAAACCCTCTCAGATGTCCTTGCAAGTGGCTCATGAGGCCTTACACCTTGTTACTCCTGCCTAGCCCCCTTACCTCTCCAACCTTTTGTCTCTGAGTTATGATCTTCACTTAGGTTTACTCAGTCACATGAACATTGTAGTTCCTTGAGCATTCCAGGCACATTCCTGCCTTATGTTAGAGAAAATGGTATTCAGTAATACTTGTTTAAAGCCACAGTAAGGAAGATTTTTTTTTTTCCGGGACTATTGCAGTAGATACAAGAACCACTGCAACCAGGTCTTAGAGTTGGTGGGAGTGTTGGGCTCAACTCTGAATGCAGCATGAGCAAGTGGGAATTCATAGCCAAGGAGTAGCGTAGGAGTCAGTGGGTGGAAAATTATAAGACGAAGCATAAAGTGAGGGGGATTTGGCTAAACCAACTGCTGTGGTTTGAGTGTGTTCCCTAAGTTTTTATTTGTTGGAAACTTAATTCCCAGATTCATATGTTGATGGTATTTGGAGATTGGGCCTTTGGGAAGTAATTAAGATTAGATAAGGCACCTGTGTAGGGCCCCCATGATGGCCTTGGTGGTTTTGTAAGAAGAAGAAAAGAGACCTGAGCTTGTGTGCACTTGACCTCTCGCCATGTGGTGACTGGCACCATGCTGTACAACTTTCCAGCTTCCAGAACCACGAACTAAATGAACTTCTATTCTTTATAAATTACACAATCTGGTATTCAGTTATAGCAACAGAAAACTAAGACACCAGCCAAGCAGGATTCCTGCTGAATATTGTCCAGGGTGATTAGACATCACCTGGGAGATGGTAGAGGATGAGAACCCTGATCAGATATTGAGCATATCTCTTTGAGATACTGATTTCCTTTCCTTTGGATATATATGCAGTTGTAGGTTTGCTGGATCATATGGTAGTTCTATTGTTAATTTTTAAAGAAGCTTCTATGCTGGTTTCCATTATTCCCACCAATAGTGTACAAAGGTTCCCTCCTGCACCCTCACCAACACTTATCTTTTGTTTTTTCCATAATAGCCATCCTAAGAAGTGTGAGCTAATAGATCGTTGTAGTTTGATTTGCATTTCTCTGATGATTAGTGATGCTAAGCACTTTTTAATATACCTGTCAACCATTTGTATGTTTTAAAAATGGTAGATTCAATTTCGTTGCCCATTAAATTTTTTTTTTTTTTTTTTTTTTGTGGCCATTAAGCTGGTGAGTTCCTTATAGATTTTGGATACTTAACCCCTTATCACATATATGGTTTGCAAATATTTTCTACTATTTCATAGGTTGTCTTTTCGTTTTGTTGATTTTTTTCTTTCTTGATGCAAGAAGCTTTTTAGTGTGATATAGTCACACGTATTTTTGCTTTTGTTGCCTTTGGTGTAGTATTCAAAAAATTATTGCCAAGACCAAAGTCAAAGAGCTGTTGTTTTGTCCCCTATGTTTTCTTGTGGGAGTTCTACAGTCTCAGACCTCATATTTTCAGTTGTTATTCATTTTGAGTTACTGATTGTATATGGTGTACAACAAGGATCCAATTTCATTCTTCCGCATGCAGATACCCAGTTCCCAGCAACATTTTTTGAAGAGACTTTCCATTTCCATTTCTCATTGTGTATTGTTGTCAAAGATTATTTGACCATGGAAGCATGGGTTTAGTTTTGGGCGTTCTGTTGCATTGGTGTTTCTGTTTTTATGCCAGAACTATACTTTTTTTTATTATTACCATAGCTTTGTAAGATAATTTTAAATCAAGAATTGTGATACCTCCAGCTTTGTTCTTTCTCAAAATGCTTAGCTATTTGTGGTCTTTTTATGTTCCCTACAAATTTTGGGAGTTTTTTTTTGTGTGTTGAAATTTCATTGGAATTTTGATAGGTATAAGTCACGATTATTTAAGTTGAACAGCCTTTTTCTAGTAACAACTGGTAATATAGGTGTTTATATCTTGACTCAGGTTCCTGTGCCAGATTTTTAAAGATAAATTTGAGTGCCTTGTAATATTGACTAATAAACTGTTGGACATAATTTAATGCATTTTCAGTGCCAATAAAAATTGACTATTGAAGCAATGTAATAATATAATATTATAAAACTGTCAATATTATACAGTGTCATTAGCTATATAAAGGATATGAGATTTTCTTTTGTATAAACAGTCAAAATTGGAAAATAAAGGAATAGTTGTAGGCTGGGTGTGGTGGCTCACACCTATAATCCTAGCACATGGGGAGGCCAAGGTGGGAGGATCACCTGAAGTCAGGTGTTCAAGACCCACCTGAACATAGTGAGACCTTGTCTCTACAAAAAATTTTAAAAATTAGCTGGGCGTGGTGGTGTGCCCCTATGGTCTCAGCTATTTGAGAGGCTGAGGCAGGAGGATTGCTTGAGCCTAGGAGGTTGAGGCTGCAGTGAGCCATCATTGTTCCACTGCACTCCAGCCTGGGAGACAGAATGAGACATTGTGTCTTTAAAGAGAAAAAGGAATAGCTTTATTAAAATGGTCCTGGAATGTGGAAAAATGTCTTTGGATAGATTTTGATAGATGTTAAGAAAATACTCTCAGGGGTCGGGCTCAGTGGCTCACGCCTATAATCCCAGTGCTTTCGGAGGCCGAGGTGGGTGGATCATGAGGTCAGGAGATTGAGACTGTCCTGGCTAACATGGTGAAACCCCGTCTCTACTAAAAACACAAAAAATTAGTCGGGTGTGCTGGCAGGCGCCTGTAGTCCCAGCTACTCGGGAGGCTGAGGCAAGAGAATCGCTTGAACCCAGGAGGTGGAAGTTGCAGTCAGCCTAGATCGTGCCACTCTATTCCAGCCTGGGTAACAGAGCAAGACTCTGTCTTGGAAAAAAAAGAAAATACTCTTAGAGTCACATGAAACACTTCGAGAAACTCATTCTGGGTCATCTTTTGGCCTAGCTCTTTCCTTATAAAATATCTACAAGAAAACTCAATCTTTAGAGAGAAAACTTTGTGAAATTATTTTTCTCCTTTTTTTTTTTGTTGCCAGTTTGTTCTCTAATGTTTAAAATTTAAAGATTTTATTGAGGAGAGTGATTCACAATCAGATCTTAAGCAGTTAGGGAGCTCAGCCTGCGGTGTTTGAGGGGAAAGCTTATATAGGGTAAATGCAGAAGCAGAGCAAAGAAATTATTTGATTTCTTAATGTTTGAACAGTTGCCTTATTTGGACTGTCTCAGTGGGAAGTTCAAGACATTGTAACTTAATACCTATTTGGCCACCTGTGATTGGCTGAGTGTATTTCATTTTCATTAGGAAGCCGGGTTTGTTTAATTTTAATTTTAATTCTTTTGAGTTATGTGTAGCAATCTATTTGTATAAGTATTAATTATTAAAAAAATTACGTAAGTGAACCACCTGTGTATGTTCCAGAATTTTCTATTTTTTACGTTGTTCCTCATTGCCTTCATTGTATCAGAGACTAAAATCGTGGGTATTAATGAAAGCAAGTAAAATAATAGTGAGTTTGCTTTACAGTGAATCAATAAAGTCTGGTGCACTCAAGAAATTCAGAGAATCCAAAGGTGGTACTGTCCTGTGATAAAGATACATTGCAAAGATAGAATATAATTTTTGTGCACTGTGGGCTTTTTATTTGATACAGTTGGCTGGCCCTTAGAAGTCAAGTATTGCTTTAGATGTTATTGGAATGTTGGAAAATATCAGAAAATCCTAGAATGACGAATATGTGTAGTTCATTTGGTGCAAATCAACCCAGCTCAATTTGTTAATATAACAAATAGAATGTGTAAAATAAAGCTTTGGAGGTGGGTGTAATATTTTTCATGAGATACTAATGTAGTACATAAATATATCAAGCAGCCGAGTGTGTCAAGTACTGTGGGTATGGTAGACAACAGATTAGTTAAATCTCTGCTCTTGAGAAACCTGATTGTGTGTGTGTGTGTGTGTGTGTGTGTGTGTGTGAGTGTGTAAGTCTGATGTTCTCTTGGGTGCGATAGTATATGAGTTGGTGATAGTGCTGTCTTGTAGAAAAATAAAGGTAGGTAAAGGAGGAAGTAGTAAGATATGCTTGGGAAGTAGGAGTTGCTTTTCTATGTAAAAACAAGGAAGCTAAGCCTGTGGATATGGGAGTGAGGGAAGTGTGTTCTAGGCAGAGAACAGTAAATGTCCAGGCCTTATGGTGAGAGTGTTTGTTTAAACAAGATCGCTACCAGTGTCTTTCTGGTGGGAAAGTAATACAAGATGAGTTCAGGGAAGGGGTAACAAGAGTTGACCTAAGAAGGAAATGGAGGCAAAATTAATAGAGAGATTTCCTTTGGACCAAGGTTGAGCACTGCAGCCCCGAAAACACTGGGAGGTGTTCTGTTTAGCATTTGTGACAAGCAGGTTTGTAAAGACAAGGAAACAAGGAGTGGGCTGATACAAGGATGTTTGATGGCAGTTCCCATTGGTTTACAGAAATAACATTGATTATTATTACCGTTCATGATAAGGGATAAGTTAAGGTGTCCAGCATAGGTTAATTTACGTCTACTTGGTGTCAATCTAGAACCCACATAGCAAGAAACTTCAAGAGGTGATTACTTAGCTTGAGTGGGGAGTGAGACATGACTTTGTGTCACATTTCATTGCCTCTCTGGGCATGATGAAAGGGTTCACATTCCTCAGATAGATGTTTCTTTTCTTTTGCATAAGGGCTAGATCATGTAAGATCTTGTAGGTTTTTGGAAAGGATTTTGGTTTTTCCTCTGAATAGAATGACTTGGATTAGGGCAATGACAATAGATGTAATGTGATTCTTGATATATTTTGAAAGAATCAACTGATTGATGAACTGGAAGTTAAGAACGAAGAATAAGGCCAGGCGTGGTGGCTCATGCTTGTAATCCCAGCACTTTGAGAGGCTGACGTGGGAGGATTGCTTGAGCCTGGGAGTTCGAGACCAGGCTAGGCAACATAGTGAGACTCTGTCTCTGCAAAAAATAAAATAAAAAATTTAAAAATTAGCCAGGCATGGTGGTAGGCACCTGTAGTACCAGCTGCTAGGGGATGGGAGGCACCTGAGGGGGCAATCACAGATAGCTTGAGACTAGGAGGTCTAGCGAGCCATCCTGATGCCACTGTACCCCAGCCTGGGTAACAAAGTGAGGTCCTGTCGGGAGTGGGAGTGGGGGGGGGCACGATTTTAAGCTGAAGCAGGCATTAGCTGGAATTGTTTATTAAGATGAGGAAGACTATAGAGCAAAATGTTTGTGGTGTGAAGAGAATCGGGAATTTTGTTTTTTTTTTTGTGGTGTCTTATGCCTGAGATTCTGGTTTAGACACCAAACAGATGTTGAGTAGGCAAATAAGTAGGTAGAGTGTAGAGTCGAAGGCACAGATTTGGGCTGAGGTTATCTGCATGTAAATGGAATTTAAAACCATGAAACTAGTATATTCCACCCAGACTCTTAAAGAAATTGAGTAAAGACCAGGAACCTGCAGACTCTGTAAAGGACACATGTAAATATTTTTGGCTTTGCTGCTATAGAGTCTCTTGGAAACGATTCAAGTCTGCCTATATAGTGTAAAAGCAGCCACAGGCAAGATGGAAGTGAAGGGGTATTGCCAGCTTTGACCAGTAGGCAGATTTTCCTAATTTGTACACTTCTGCTGTAGACAGAGGAAGTTACGGCTTTGTGGTGATCCCTGTGTTACTATGATGTTGAGGAGTCAAGGATATGAGGGGAGACTAGCAAATGATACTGAGAAGGAGTGGCACGTGAGGTAGGAAGAGAACCTAGAGAATGTCTACTGAATGCCAGATGAAGAGGATGTCTCAGGAATATGTGAGTGTATGCTGTGTCTAGGTCTGCCAGTAGATCAGATACTGTAATAACTGAGAATCTGCAACCTAGAGGGCATTGAACATTGATGGAGAGCAGTATCAGTGGACTTGGGAATATTTCAAAATATTTTAGCTTATGTTCTATCTTTTAACATGAAATATTGATGGCCAAGTTACACAAACAGTAATACAAGGTGATGATCTGCTACAGCTCTCCAGAACTGGGTACTCACCACTCAATTACACATAAAGGAAGCACCTAGGTACTACCCGTTCTCAGTCATTTTATTCTCTAACCGTTCTCTTCCCAGAATTGTCCTGATTTTGTCATTCCCATTGATTTGCCTATCTTGTTTCTAGTTTAGATTTATCCAAAATGCAGTTTTACAGATTTTCCTTTGACAAGAATTTAATCCAAAATGAAAAGTTCACTTTTAAATGTTTTGTTTTTTAAAGATGGCATAAACAATTTACATTACAGCACGTGTATATTTAATGGAATTTGACCCTGTGGGGCAAAAAGGATTATGGAACTTTTAAGTTTTTTCGCTAGGTTGGGTAATGGATGAAATAATATAGGTTTTTTGAAACCCCGGGGTCTTTAATCCCTGGGCCACAGACCAGTACCTTTCTGTGGCCTATTAGGAATCACCTATTAGGTGAGCGGCAGTTGAGCAAGCAATGCAGCCGGAGCTCCACCTCCTGTCAGATCAGCCATGGCAATAGATTCTCATAGGAGCATGAGAACCCTATTGTGAACTGTGCATGTGAGGAATCTAGGTTATGTACCCCTTATGAGAATCTAACTAATGCCTTATCTGAGGTGGAATCGTTTCACCCCAAAACCATCAACACCTTCCCAACCACCCTACCCCAATTGAATTGGAATTGTTGGGAAGAAGGGTAAGGATGAGAAGCAGGTAGGGTGCAGAGACTAGGAGCTGAGTATAATCTGTGATGTGCTACAGACAGCTGAGATTAGTTCTGTTTTCTAATAGATTTTCTTTTTGAGATGGAGTCGCGCTCTGTCACCTAGGTTGGAGTGCAGTGGAGCCATCTTGGTTCACTGCAACTTTGCCTCCCGAGTTCAAGTGATTCTTCTGCCTCAACTTCCTGAGTAGCTGGGATTGTAGGTGTGTGCAACCACATCTGGCTAATTTTTGTATTTTTAGTAGAGAACGGGTTTTTGCCATGTTAGCCAGGCTGGTCTCGAACTCTGACCTCAAGTAATCTGCCCACCTCAGCCTCCCAAAGTGTTGGGATTACAGGCATCAGCCACCAGGCCCAGCCAATTTTCTAATAGATTTTCTATGTGTTTTTTTCCAGTTTCTTAAGAGCAGTGACAATATTTGAAAATTTGTTGCAAATATAATGATTGATCATTTTACAAGCGTGATTTTTGGTCTGATACAGTGATTGATCTGATATTTTATAACATGATTTTTGGTCTGGTACGTGTTGTCTTTTGCACATAGGAGATGCTGAATGATATGGTGATTTAGTTTCTCAATTTGAATATGTCTTCAGAACATTTTTATGAGATAAGAAAGGTAGTAAACATTAATAAAGCTGACAGCATTTAGGCATTTCATTCTGTGCTTATTTGAAGAGGTTAAACTAATTACATTATGGCTATCCTGTAACCAAATATCAGATGTTGTGTAAATTGTAGTGCATTAATGACAGTGATAGAATGAAAATAAAGTTAGCATTAGGGCAAAAACTCTAGCCTGTGGTTGTCTTCTCAGTTTGTGGCTTTGGGCTTTTTTTTTTTTAAATGCTGTTTTTCAAACTGTGAAAAATGTGTTTTTTACTACCTTCTGCAAAGATTTTCTTGAAAAATAAATGAAACGGTGAAATCTGTAACAATTACTAGTGTGCAGAGGGTGATCAAAAATTTTATTTTCTTTAGTGTTTTATGTTTGAGTAAAACTCTTTGGAGTTAGGTACAAAGAACTATATTACTCTTTCAGCATGACTCTATTCAATTTTATTTTTAGTAGAGATGGGGTTTCACCATGTTGGCCAGGGTGGTCTTGATCTCCTGACCTCGTGATCCGCTGCCTTGGTCTCCCAAAGTGCTGGGATTACAAGCATGAGCCACTGTGCCCAGCCTAGTATACAGTATTTTTAACGAGAATTATAGTAAAATATTATTTGAATAGAGGCTTATTTTCCGAAACACCGTCCAATCTGAAAGTAGAAGAAAAAGGCTGGGTGTGGTGGCTCATTCCTGTAATCCCAGCACTTGGGGAAGCTGAGGCAGGCGGATCCCTTGAGTTCAGTTTGAGACCAGCCTGGGCAACTCCATCTTTACCAAAAAATACAAAAACGAGCCAGGCATGGTGGTGTACACCTGTATTCCCAGCAACTCTGGAGGCCGAGGTGGGAGGAAGGCTTGAGCCTAGGAGGTGGAGGTTGCAGTGAGCCAAGATTGTGCCACTGCACGATAGAGCCAGACCTTGTCTCAAAAAAACAAAACCAAACAAAACAGAAACCCCTAGGAACAAGAACAGTGGGAAGGGAAAATGTCCTGTGGTCAGATACTATTGTTGTAGCTAGAAGGCAAAAATGAGTTTTTGGATTAAGTTTTGATGCTGACTGAAGTCATAGAGATGGAAGAAGAGAAGACAGAAAAGGCCATGGTGGTTAGAGGAGTAGTGGGAGTGATGAAAACACATTAGTGGAGATTAAGGAATGTTAGTGAGGATACTGAGGAGCAGTGACACAAGAACATCCACCAACAATGTCTTTATCATTAGGGACAAGGAGAACAAGACCACACTTCTCATGCTTGTTAATAGGCAGGAGAATAGACATAAAGGTTATACTAGGGTTTAAACCTCACCTGTTTATATTTAGCTAGTTTTTTAGGGAAAAAAAATCTATTTTGAGATAATTGTAGATTTACCTGCAATTATGAAATAATACTGCAGAGAAATTCACTATACCCTTCATCCAATTTGCCACAGTGGCAACACCTTGCATAGCTGTAGTATACCATGACAGCCTTCAAATTGATAATGATAATCCCCATTGACTCTATTGAGATTTTACAAGATTTGCATGCAGTGTGTGTGTGTCTATATTTTGTTCCATGCAGGGTTGGTTGGTGTTTTTTGCATTAATATGTTAAGGCAACTACTGCCACAGTCAAGATATACAGAGCAGTTCCATCACAAGAATTCTTTGTGCTACTCTTTTAAAGGCACAGCCTAACCTTTCATAACCCCTAGTAACTACTAATCTGTTCTCAGCCTCTCTAGTTTTGTCATTTCAGGAATGTGTTATGTATAAATGGTATAGCATTACCCTTTTGAAATGTGCTTTTTTCACTCAGCAAAATTCCCTTGAAAACCATCCAAGTTGTTACATGTTCCTGTTTTACTGCTGGTTTGAATGTACCACAGTTTGTTTAACCATACGCTATTGAAGGAAATGTGGATCGTTTCCAGGTTAAGGCTGTTAGCAGTACAGCTCTTACAACATTCATGTACAGATTCTTGTGTGAACATCACTTTTTGTATCTCTGTGATTCCCAAGAGTGCAGTTGCAAAATTCATATGGTAGGTTAGCTGCTTAACATTTTTTACTTTTGTTTTAAAGAGATAGGGTCTTGTTCTGTCACCCAGGCTGGAGTGCAGTGGCTCAATCATAGCTCACTGCAGCCTGGAACTCCTGGGCTCAAGCAATCCTCTTGCCTCAGCCTCTGGAGTAGCTGGGACTACAGGTGTGCACCACCCCGCCCAGCTCTGCTTAATGTTCTAGTGACAGTTACAAGCAGAATAATCTTCACTTATTGTCATCAATTATCAAATAATAATATTATAAGTTGTTACTGTTTTTATCTATTGTCCTCTCGTTACATTCTTCTGTAGGTTATTACGCAAATACCTGAATTTTTAAAAGGATTTGCTAGATGCTAATTTTTAAATGTGCCAAATTAGCTTTTCATTTTGCTCATAAAATAATACAAGCAACTCTTTCTGTACAACCTGCACTTTAATTTTGATCAGTACATACTGTATAACAAATATACTTCTTGTTTAATGTATTTAAGGTAATTTATTTTGAGCCTGTCAAACTCTTGAGGTAGTATGTTTTCACAGGTGATTTTGCTGCCACTCTGTATTTTCAAGATGTTTAAAAATGTTAGAGTGTGCAGAAAGCAGTAGCACAATCTAGAATCTGACATTTATACCAAAGTTTCATACTTACAGTACTGCCATTGTGTTAAAAAAAAAATTAGAGTAAAATACAGTACCGAAGGCTACTTACTCTGCCTTAGATGACATAGGAGACTTGAATCTTAAAAAGCACTTCAGTTTTGTTTGATGCCTAATAAAGCTTGGAAAGTCAGACAAAGCTCCAGGGAAGAATAATTTCTATCTTATTCTTTTGGTGTCTTATACCAGCTTTGGCACATAGTAAATGTTCAATAAATTAAATGTTTGTTAAGTGAGTATTGTGTGTGCACGTGTGTGTGTGCATATGCTGGGAGTAGGGTGGGGCAAGTGTTGACTTTTTATAAAGAGAAAAAGTGTGAAGAATATATTTTGAGTAAATATTTATAATGTCAGTCCTTGGACACAAATTAAGTTGTCAAAATAAGCACATGGTAATCAGAGTGGCTATTGATCTCAGACAGTAAGCAGGTGAGTTTAGCTGGATTTGGTGTACACTGCCAGTCCTCAAAGTACAGCTACTCCATTTGTGAATGTATGTTGATTTTTCTTATGATTGTCTGTATTCTGTAGTTTCCTCTCCCCCAATGTATTTGAGAATGTCTTCCTATTGCTTTTACTCATGAATGACATCTTAGATTGGAAAATAATTTTCTGGGTCACATCCAATTTTTTTCTCTTAGCATGAGACATTACTCCATTGTCTTCTGGCA
Organism: Symphalangus syndactylus; assembly: GCF_028878055.3. Classification (NCBI taxonomy): domain Eukaryota; kingdom Metazoa; phylum Chordata; class Mammalia; order Primates; family Hylobatidae; genus Symphalangus; species Symphalangus syndactylus. Next base: position 69,618,736 of record NC_072426.2, read on the forward strand.
TTTAGTGTTACTGTGGAAAAGTCCAAGGTCAGCCCATTTTTGTTTTGTAAGTGACGTGCTTCTGCTGGGATGCTTTTAGAATTTTTTTTAATAGTTAAAACAGCAGCTCCACCAGGATGTGAGGACGTGTGTCAGTTTTTTTCGGTTCTTTATTTTTGCTGGTATGTGGTGAGTCCTTTTCAATCTGCAGATTCAGATCTTTTATTTCAGGGAAGTTTTGTTTTATTATCCCCTTGAATGTCCTCCCTGTTTTTTTTTTTTTTCAGGACCTTCAGTTTTGCATATATTGGCTTCATCTTTTCATATTGGGTATCTTATCTCTAAGTACTTCACATTTTTGTCCTATGTGCTTTATGGTATTTCTCTGTTCTGTTTCCTTATGATTGACATTGCTTTTAGCCATGTTATTCTTTTGCTACTTCTAATGTGGTTTTATTTTTTAAATAATTTCATCTTTTTCCTTAAGTTCCTCTAAATTCCAGCTCTGATTTTTTTTTTTTTTTCTTTTTTGTTAGGGGGACTTTAAAATTTTTGGTTTCCTGAAATTTCTTTTGAAGTATTTTCTTTATGTTGTATACCCCCACTTCCATGTCTGTACAGGTTTTGTGTATGTGTGTTTTGAGTGGATCGTGTGTGGATAGTATGATTAGATACTCTCTGATTCTGCATCTTACCCTTTTGGACACTATTTTAATTGTGCCCTTAAAATTTGGTGTTTGTAATCTGAGGCCAGGTTAAGGAAAGAGGTGTGAAAGGCATATATTTGGAAGAGAGTGATAAAGTGAGGAGGTTATATATTTACTCTGAAGGTTTACAGTATTTGATGAAGTCTCTTCTCAGAGATTACACCTGGGGATCCAGGCAAAGATGTAGGGTGGCGCAGGGCTCCCTTTTGAGAATTCTCTACATCATTGGGCCAAAAAAGGCAGTTTATTGGTACAGATGACCCTTCTCTCCCACCTCTTCTGCCTGCCATAAGTTTTCTAAATACGTAGCCTTGACAAGAATTGGAATTTGTACCTTCCTGCATTTCAGTATGGGCTTTTCTTTTTCTTTCTTTCTTTTTCTTTCTTTCTTTCTTTCGTTCTTTCGTTCTTCGCTCTTTCTTTCGTTCTTTCTTTCTCTTTCGTTCTTTCGTTCTTTCTTTCTGTCTGTCTGCCTTTCTTTCTTTCTTTCTTTCTTTCTTTCTTTCTTTCTTTCTTTCTTTCTTTCTTTCTTTCGAGATGAGGTCCCACTTTATCGCCCAAGCTGGAGTGCAGTGGCACTATCATGGCTCACTGCAGCCTTGACCTCCTCAGCTTAAGTGATCCTCCCACTCCAGCCTCCCAAGTAGCTGGGACTAAAGGCAGGTACCACCACACCATTGTAGAGATGGGGGTCTCGCTATGTTGCCCAAGCTGGTCTTGAACTCCTGGGCTCAAGTGATCCGCCTACCCTGGCCTCCCAAAGCACTGGGATTACAGGCCCGAGCCACCTCGCCCGGCCTCAGTATGGATTTAATTTGTCTCTTGAAACCATTTGTCAGAGATGGTTTGTTGAGTTATGACTTGCCTTGTTAGATTTGATTACATTTTCTTTTTGGTCCCTTTAGTTATTTTTGATAGGTGTTATAGAGGGCAAATACAGAAACATATTCTCAAACTGTCATCTTTTTGAAAGTTTCCTTTTAATATAATTTTCAGTGTCAATTTGCTGTCTGATTCATCTGAGTTGTTTGCAAAAATACATTATTCCAGCTGCTGAATTAATGGCTTTTTAAGTCAGTTGGAAATAGGTCTTTTAAGATAACTTTCATATGATTATTTCAATATTAGTTACTGCTAAGTTCTTTTTTTGTTGTTTTTTTTGAGATGGAGTCTTGCACTGTCACCTGGGCTAGTGTGCAGTGGCCGGATCTTGGCTCGCTGCAACCTCCGCCTCCCGGGTTCAAGCGATTCTCCTGTCTCAGCCCCCTGAGTAGCTAGGATTACAGGCACCTGCCACCATGCCAGGCTAATTTTTTTTTTTTTTTAATACTTTAAGTTCTAGGGTACATGTGCAGAACGTGCAGGTTTGTTACATATGTATACATGTTCCATGTTGGTGTGCTGCACCCATTAACTTGTCATTTACATTAGGTATATCTCCTAATGCTATCTCTCCCCTCTCCCCACACCCCACCACAGGCCCTGGTGTGTGATGTTCCCCTTATGTCAGACTAATTTTTTATAGAGACGGGGTTTCACTATGCTGGCCAGGCTGGTCTTGAACTCCTGACCTCGTGATCTGCCCACCTCGACCTCCCAAAGTGCTGGGATTACAGGCATGAGCCACTGTGCCCGGCCTAAGTTCTTTTTATATGAGTTGGGAATTCCAACACCCAGATAAATAGTAATTAGAGAACATACATGTCCCTGTGATTACATACAATATATGCATTGTACATGTGGATTACATACAATATATGCATTGTACATGTGGAGTTGCTGTTAAAAATGATGGTGTAAGAGGCACATTTATTGATGAATGAAGAAGTTCCTGGATACTAAATAGAAAAATCCCCACACAAAGTAGCATGATTCTATTTTTGGTTACAATATGTACATACAGAAAAACTATAAGGAGACTCACCTTTTCTAAGTGTTTTTCTATAGCCCCTTGATACTAATAACTGTTCTTTATAGAAAATCAGATAAAATAGTACTGCAGTTTTTAAAAATAATGATAAAAATAGATTTATGAGAATTTCATTCTTGTGCCTGGTGGTAAATGATCATTATGCAAAAACTTTTTCATATTAAGGAGACATTCATCTATTCCTACAATTAGTTGTTAATGCTTTGTTGAAAATCTGTTTGAATGTTATCAACTGCTCTCTTTTGATAGCATATTTTAAAGACATTAACATTTAAGAATTATATTTTTGCCAGTCTGGTTATTCAACCATTTTGTATTCCTGTGCTAAGGGATGTGTATAGTTGCGAATTCTCTTATTCTATTTGTCAGCATTTTGCAGTTGATTACTTTTATGATTGAATCTGTTTCTGGAGCATATATACACTGAGAATCTCCGAATGTTTGAAACAGTTCTTCAATGAACTTCTATAATCTCAGTTTGGCTAGAGCTGTGGTTGGGCAAGGAGGTTGGTGGGGAATGAAAAGATTGGGACTGAAGGGAGAGTGAAGAGATATGTCTAGAGCATGTTGTCATACATATGGTTTGTTGGGGCTTCCCCTCCAGTAATCATTGAGATTCTGTTTTTATCTTTAGTACAGTACCTTATAGTAAGTAACATTTCCATCTGTTTCTTTTTGTATATAAAATTGGTTTAGGCAGTGTGGCAATATGTACTTTCCCTTGAATAAACAACCATTTCATAGTTCAACAGCACCAAAAGTGTCCAATATTGGGTTATCAATGGCCCTATCCAAAAATGCACTCTGGTTGCCTCAGCATAAAAGCAGGATGACTAAGCACCCAAAACAGATGGAGTTTTAGAATAAATGCTGCTTTGTGTGCACATGTCTCAACTGAGACACATGAGCAGTATTGAAATTGTCTTATCTGTAAGGGAGAATTTACTTACAGTTTTCCTTGAGGTAACTCTGCTGTAATATGCTACCTTTTTTCTCTCTTGAATACCACATATTTTTGGGAAAAGCACTATTCCAGTTTATTTTATTTTGTACAGATAATAGAGTGGAGGCTAGAGTAATTTTAAAGTTACTAGTTACCAACTTTTATTCTAAGTATTTTTAGTGGGTATTACAGGTATAGTGTGTTGTCTTAAAACTTTGCTGTGCTTATAATAGTTGTATTTAATAGATGATGATTATATTCTTGAATATGACACTAAGATTTGTTGTCTCCAGCCTTTGGCAGCTCATCTGCAGAGATTCTCTGTATCCCTTATTATTAAATGATGCTGTATGGAGCCCAGAAGGTTCTAAGAGCAGATTGAACCAAGAGTTGATCCTTAATCACTCACTATCCTTGTTGCAATAGGAGCAGCTCCACTTTTAAGTATTGGACTTTCATTCATGCATTTATTTTATTTTGGAGTCTACTGTCAGATCTGGGCACTGTTGTGATTATGAAATTATTCCAGTGGCATGTCAGGAAGATCCCTGTCCTCAGAGTTTCTCTTCTAGTGGAAGAGACAGACAATATAAAATATATAAAAGGATAATTGTGTGATAAGGAAATAGTGATTCAAACAGTAGTGGCAGTGAGGTAGGCAGAGTAGTTACATTCGTCAGGGAAAGGCTGACTTATGAATTAACATCTGAAGGATGAACAGCCAGCCATATAAGGAAAGAACTCTGTGGCTTTAAATAGTTGGGGAAAAAAATTAGATAACTGTTTTTCTAGAAAGACTCTTCTTCTTTAGTTGTGTTATCCTTAAAGATACACTTTTTTTTTTTTTTTTTTGAGATGGAGTCTCGCTCTGTCACCCAGGCTGGAGTTCAGTCTCGGCTCGCTGCAACCTCGGCCTCCCGGGTTCAGATGATTCTCCTGCCTTGGCCTCCTCGAGTAGCTGGGACTACAGGCGCTCGCCACCACACCTGGGGTTTTGCCATGTTGGCCAGGCTGGTCTTGAACTCCTGACCTCAGATAATCCACCCACCTCGGCCTCCGAGAGTGCTGGAATTACAGGCATGAGCCACCATGCCTGGCCCTTAAATACATACTTCTAATGTGCTTTTTTGTGATGCCACGAGTACTATTCAGAAGCATCAAAAAATGCTTAAAAGTGAAAAGTAAATAATTTTGAGAATTTGTTATTCAGAAGATGAGATCTGTTCTTTCTTTAGTTTAGTATCCAAGGCCCCTTAGTAGTCTAGCATAACAGCTTTACACATCCGTTACATCGCAGGTACAGTAACCGTGTTCCTGTCAGACTGTTGTACTTTGCCCTCTGGATCTTTATCACCATGTACTTTCCTACTTTTATGCTGTTGTTCATAATGTGTCCCTTGACTGAAGGTTGTTGTCTACTGTACCAAGTTGAAATCTTCTGTGTGAGATGATTTTTGTAGCTTGCCTTATTATCTTAGTGTAACTCAGATGAAAACGCAGCATGTACTTGAAGATTGCTTTGTGTTCATTTTCACTCCTTCTCAGATTGAGAAGTGAGTTCCATGTGGCTTCCAAAGTTGAAATCCACTTCTTGGTTAATTAGGGTCAGGAGGTAAAATTACTTGGAGACACCTATGTGTATGCAGGTACCTGCCTCTGTTTCTTTTTGCCTTCTGTTCTTGTAACTCTAATCAGTCAGCTTGGAAAAGGGGTAATACTCAGTTTTTTAGCTGTATTAAGAATCTTATTATAATTTGATAAATTTTTATAAAACTTAAGGTTTTACACTAACCTATATTTTTTCTCTCAGAGGAATGCTTTCCTCCCTTAGAATAACTACTTAATTTAAAAATAAGAAAACAGGGAGCAATATAGGATGTAATTACACTGCATAAAAGTAGCTATTGTCCAGGCGCAGTGGCTCAGGCCTGTAATCCCAGCACTTTGGGAGGCCGAGGCGGGTGGATCACAAGGTCGGGAGTTCAAGACCAGCCTGGCCAAGATGACGAAACCCTATCTCTACTGAAAGTACAAAAATTAGCCGGGCATGGTGGCAGGTGCATGTAATCCCAGCTACTCGAGAGGCTGAGGCAGGAGAATCGCTGGAACCTGGGTGGCAGATTTTGCAGTGAGCCAAGATTGCACCACTGCACTCCAGCCTGGGCAACAGAGTGAGAGACTCTGTCTCCAAAAAAAAAAAGCCATTAAGGAGAGATGTGTGCTATGATGGGGGCTTGCTTTAAATTTGGTGGTCAAGAAAGGCTTTTCTGAGGATGTGACATTTAAGCTGAGAAATCAAACATGACCAAGAAATAGAGTGGGAGATAGAGGAGAGGAGATACAGAATGTATAAAGGATCTAAAAATCTTACTCTTGGCTGGGTGTGGTGGCTCACACCTGTAATCCAACACTTTGGGAGGCGGAGGCGGGCGGATCACTTGAGGTCAGAAGTTCCAGACCAGCCTGGGCAATATGGTGAAACCCCGTCTCTACTAAAAATACGAAAATTAGCCAGGTGTGGTGGTGGGCACCTGTAATCCCAGCTGCTTGGGAGGCTGAGGCAGGAGAATTGCTTGAACCCAGGAGGCAGAGGTTGCGGTGAGCCAAGGTTGCACCATTGCACTCCAGCCTTGGCAACGAGAGCGAAACTCAGTCTCAGCAACAACAAAAACAAAAAGCTTACTCTTGAAATCTTAGCTAATTCCTCAGTGAAAAGTCAGATGGCAGGGGTCAAAAGAAGTTAGAAGCATTCATAAGTATCTCATTTCAGACTTTTTGTGATTATTTCAGCCATGTACAGTGTCAGGCAATATCTTATTTGACAAGTGACCACAGGTGGGCCCCCACCTAGGTAGAGGCAAAATCTGAACTGAAGCCCAGATTGCCTGATTGCTAGTCTCACTAAAGGAGTGGCTCTTGGTTAGACCAGCCATCTCTTTTAAAAAATATTTTACATGGCTATTTTTTTTCTGTTTTTAAGATATTTGTTAGTATTATTGTAGAGACAGAATCTCTCCCCATATTGCCCTAGGCTGGTCTGGAATTCCTGGTTATTTTTAAAAATTGAGATGAAATTCACATACCAATTATCATCTCTCCCCCCCCCAAATTACTGTATATTCATTAGCAGTCACTTTCATTTTTTCTTCTCAATGCCCAGCTCCCCAATTATTGATCTGCTTTCTGTCTCTCTAGATTTTTGTTTTCTGGATATGTCATATAAATTGATTACACAGTATATGGTCTTTTGTGACTGGCTGCTTTCACTTAGTGTTTTCAAGGCTCACCCATGTTGTTTTATATATCAGTACTTAGGCTTTTGCTTCCTAGGTTAAAATTTTACTCCAGTAATTCTCAGAGCCTATAAGGTACATTTAAGCCATAAGAGAATGTCAATACAGCTTATTCCAGATTCACAGTCATGCACCACTTTCTATTCAAAGCATCCCATGGGATTAGGTGTTGAGAACTGAAGAATTAAGGACTGTGTCTAAGCTAGACAAATTAAAGTCACATGTAAAGTATAGTAGATTGCTTTTTTTGGTGGGAGCGTAAGTTTTATTTATGTGTAATTCACATACCATACCATTCAGCCATTTGAAGTGTATAGTTCACTGATTTTTAACATATTCACAATTAGTCACCAATGTTCTAAATCAACTTTAGAATATTTACATCACTTACAAACCCTTTAACTGTCATCCCCCAACACCCCCCTCACCCTCAGCTCTAAGAAACTATTACTGTATTTTCTGTCTCGACAGGTTTGTCTATTCTTAATGTTTTGAATAAATGGGCTCATACCATATATGATCTTTTGTGACTGGGGTATTTCACTTAGCATATTTTTGAGATTCATTTGTGTTGTAGCATGTACTCATTTCTCTTTGTTGCTAAATGATTCTGTTATATGATTATGCCACATTTTCTTGTCAATTGGTAAACATTTGGTTTTTATTTTTTGACTGTTAAGAATAATGCATTATGTGTTTTTTGTTTTTGTTTTTTGTTTTTTTTAGACAGTCTCACTCTGTCCCCCAGACTGGTGTACAGTGATGAGATCTCGGCTCACTGCAACCTCCGCCTCCCAGGTTCCAGTGATTCTCCTGCCTCTGCCTCCCAAGTAGCTGGGATTACCTGGGATTACAGGCATGCGTCACCACACTTGGCTTATTTTTGTATTTTTAGTAGAGGCGGGGTTTCCCCGTGTTGGCCAGGCTGGTCTCAAACTCCTGACCTCAGGCAGTCCGCCTGCCTTGGCTGCCCAAAGTGCTGAGCTTACAGCAGTGAGCCACTGTGCACGGCCTGTTGCTGTTTTTGAGACAGTGTCTCACTCTGTTGCCCAGGCTGGACTGCAGTGGTGCAGTCTCAGCTCACTGCAGCCTCTGCCTCCTGGGTTCAAGCGATTCTCCTGCGTCAGCCTCCTCAGTAGCTGAGACTACAGGCACACAGCACCACACCCGGCTAATTTTTTGTATTTTTAGTAGAGACGGGGTTTCACCATGGTGCCCAAGCTGGTCTCAAACTCCTGAGCTCAGGCAATCCGCTTGCCTCAGCTTTCCAAAGTGCTAGGATTACAGGTATGAGCCATTGTGTCCGGCCAAGAATAATGCATTATGAACATTCATGTACAAGTGTTGGGCATATGTTTTCATTTCTTCTGAATATGTACCTAGGTGTGGAATTGCTGGCTCATGTAACTGATTGGTTGGTTGGTGGTTTTTTTGGTCTCTTTTTCACTGCTTTATTCTTGTTTGCCAGTATAGTGCCAGTACATTTTATGTACACAAGTAGATGTTTGAATGAATGTTAGTATACGTAATAACATATACTACCTGCACGTAGAAATAATGTTATGTGTAATTTTCACAAACTCTTTGTAGCACTGTGCTAAAAATATGTAGCCATATATATATATTTAAGATAAGATATGGCAGTACTGTTTTTTAAACAATGAAATTTGTTGAGTGTGTCATCTTGTGTTTATCTCTGCCACTTCAGTGTTTGGACCTAACTGTTAATGGTACCTAGAGCTTATTATTTGGTAAATATTGATGTTCTGTTTAACCCAGGATTGTAGCACTTGTTTATTACTAGTATTTTGTGTATATCTTCAACTAATAGAGGATATCCTGTGTTTAAGTTTTTGTTTGTGTAACATTTAGTTGGGAACATTTGCAGATTTGTTACTTGGGAATATTGAGTGATGCTGAGGTTTGGGGTACGAATGATCCCATCACCCAGGTACTGAGCATAGTACCCAACAGTTAGTTTTTCAACCCTTATCTCCTCCTTTCCTCCCTTTCTAGTAGTCCCCGGTTTCTGTTGTTGCCATCTTTATGTCCTCGAGTACCCAACGTTGTATTTGTATATATGATGTGATTTTGTTCTTTTTTATGGCTACAGATAACTATGCTTAACATTTTCAGAAACTACCAGACTGTTTGCCAAAGCAGATGCAGTATTTTACTTTCACATTAGCAGTGTGGATGAGAGGGTTCCAGTTTTTCTGCATCCTCACCAACACTTGTTTTTGCCTGTGTTTTTGACTATAGCTATTCTAGTGGGTGTGAAGTGTTATTTCCCTGCAGGTTTGGTTTGCATTTCCCCAATGGCTAATGCCATTGTTCATCTTTGATATGCGCTTTGGCAATTTGTATGTCATCTTTGAGGAAATGTTTGTTCAGATTTTTTACTCATTTGTAATCAGATTATTTTTATTGAGCTGTAGAGTTTTTACTGGTAGAATTAGATAAAAGTCTTACCAGATGCATGATTAGCAACATTCTACGTGTTGTCTTTTCACTTTTTTGATAGCGTCTTTTCAGACACAACTCAGTTTCATTCTTTTGCACATGCCGCCTCCCATTTTTAAACGCTCCTGTCGCATAATGTTTCCATAAATGAAGGACTGTGTATGTGAAGGTGATCTCATAATGTATTTTTACTGTACCTTTTCTGTGTTTAGATATGCTTAGATACACAAATACTAACACTGTATTGTAGTTGCTTACAGTCTTCAGTACAGTTACAGGCTGTATAGGTTTATAGCCTAGGAGCAATAGGTTATACCACATAGCCAAGGTGTATAGTAGACTATACCTTATAGGTTTGCATCAGTACACTCTTAGGATGTTTGCAGGACAAAATTGCTTGACAACATATTGCTCAGAACGTATCCTTGTCTTTAAGCAGCACATGACTGTATGGTATAAAATCGCCATAGTAATATATACATAACATATACTACCTGCACATAGAAATAATGTTATGTGTAGTTTTCACAAACTCTTTGTAGCACTGTGCTAAAAATATGTAGCCATATATGTATATTTAAGATAAGATATGGCAGTACTGTTTTTTAAACAATGAAATTTGTTGAGTGTTTCGTCTTGCGTTTATCTCTGCCACTTCAGTGTTTGGACCTAACTGTTAACAAAGGAATCTACTTAATGTCATTTGTTTGTGACAGATATAAGGCAGATGTATTATATATATAGCATTATTGTCAGTGGTGAGATTTTTCCAAGTAGTGGACATTTTGATAAAAGTTCCAAAAAATGACCTTATTATAAACTAAAGTTGTATTGGTTCATGTGTAAAAAAGAATTAAGCTTTATACAGTACAATTTGCATATCAGCTATATTCTTGGAAAATTTAGCATGCTGTGCTAAGCAGATTTTGGTTCTAGACTCAGTTAATTATAAGCAGCTTGTTTTCAGACGTTAGACAGTTCTTTGGGAGACATGTATAATGCACAGTAGGCATCCCTGGCCCCCTTTCACTATGTATGGCCTGGGTGCTAACTACACTAGAACCATCCTGGGAATGCCTATTAAAAATTCAGGTATTAAGCCAGGCATGTTGGCTCACGCCTGCAGTCCCAGCACTTTGGGAGACCAAGGCAGGTGGATGGATCACTTGAGGACAGGAGTTCGAAAACAGCCTGGCCAACAAAGTGAACGTCTCTACTAAAAATACAAAAATTAGTGGGACATGGTAACGTACACCTGTGGTGCCAGCTACTTGGGAGGCTGAGGCACAAGGATCTCTTGAGCCCGGGAGGCAGAGGTTGCAGTGAGCCAAGATCGTGCCACTGCACTCCAGCTTGGGTAACTGAGAGATCCTGTCTCAAAACAAAACAAATTTAAAAATTACCATGAATTAGAATCTCTGAGAAAGACAACCTTGAAATCTACAATTTTTAATATACTAAAGATTCAGATTCACTACTGAGCTTTATTCAGTCCTATTTTTGCTTTTGTCTGAAAGCAATATGGGATAGTAGATGTCTTCGAATTATTTTATTTAGTATGCAGATATACCTATTCCTTCCTTAGTGTCTTAAAGAGAATAAAGACACTAAGACTTCTAAGTCTGTGGATCTGGCAATAAATTCTGGCGGTTGTCAAGGTCTGAATAAGGACATAAATGCCATAATATTTTGTTCCTGAGTAGACTGAAAACTGTTGTTCCACCTTTTTGAAAGCTGGTTGCCTTTCCCACTGTCATTTAATCGTATAGAGTTGTATATCCTCCCTCTGCTTTCCCTACTCCTAATATCCTGGTTCTCTTTTGTAAATGGAAGGGCATTGTAATTGCTTAATGTCCATTTCTCGCTGAGTTGGGTATGTTTCGATGAATTTTTTTGGACCATTTTCTGATTATTCTCCTAGGCCCTCACTCTTTGAAACTATAGGGTCCTTCTCACCCTTAAATTTTAGCTTCTGAAGTTTCAGAAGATGCCAAATAGGGATTATTCTGTCAAAAATACTGAAGGTTTTGTCAGGGAAAATGTCATTCTCTTGTACCGACCCTTGGACTGTGGTCTGAAACTAGCATCCAGTCATGTTTGCCCTAGCTAAGCACTGGAAGGGAGAATTTTGCTCACCATTTAAGTTCTTCAGGTTGCAAGCTGAAGTATAGAACCTCTATATCTGTCTTGCCCTTCTCCCTAAACCAAGTCATTCCCAATAGCATCCTTTTTTTAGACTCCTTTATCAGTCGTAACTTTAATTTCTTGAGGTTGGTTTAAATGTACAACATTTAAAAACATTTTTATCCCACTTACTCACCGATACCATATTTCTTGGGTAGATGAATTTTTTTTTTTTTTGTCGTTAAATAGTGAGCTTTTCCTTGGTAATATACACAGTGCATAAAGGTACTTGACTGTATAAACGGCATTGCCTCCGTTTCTTTTTTGGGTCAGTGTGTGACCCAGTGAAGCAATGGAGACAATGCTGTTTATACAGTAAGAAGTACCCTTTATGCACTCTGTCTTTCACCAGCATGTATATATTATCTTCCTTTGTATGCTTGAATACTCACTGGATTTGGGATTGAAATTCTGAGTTCAAGTTTTATGCATGGGTTCTGCTCTTACTGGATATGTTCAGAAGTCTTACTATATTCTTTCTCTTAGCCTTAGATTCTGTATTATAATAAGAGAAATCTAAAACTTGTGGGGTCGCATATAAAAATTATGTGATATTTTAAGATAGGAGATTTAAAAGGAATTTTGTGTTGTAGCACTTCTTCTCGGTATGGCTCTAGAAAATCATAACCACCATTACCCCAGCCTTGGGGAGGATGTGCACAATCAGTTTGTTCTTCTACTTGTGTATTACTTCAGTTTGGAAAGAGTTACACGGAGAAAGTAAAAGGCTCAAATGAAATACCAAAAAAAAGTATCTAAGGTAATACAAGCTGAAGCTTTTATTCTGAGACATTTAACTTTGTTTACCTTATTGTCATTTTATTCAGGGGCAAATCTGCACTACCTTCAGGTCCAAAGGGTATCCTTCTAGTCGGAATCTAAAGATGTATTGCCTGCCATGCTTTGTATAAAACCTCTTAATGTGAATTTGAAATCTGTTTAAGAATGTTAGTTTATTCTTAGTCTTTTACAAAAATATCTTTATCTTACTCCTCACCCATTTCAAGTTTTGTTTTTGGTAAGCAGTCTGAGTAAATCTCCATAGAATGTGGAATCTGGTCCCTATCCAAAGAGCTCCTGTCTTTGAAAATAATTTCCCATCAACAACTGATTCCGTTTTCTCTTTTAGAGAAGTCTTAGGCTGGTGTGCCTTGATGCTTATGACTTTATTATGCTGTGCCTTCTGAAAACACATATACGAGACCTAAAAGTTAGTTGGTTAGTTCCATCAGGCTGGTGGAAGGCATACCATTTCTTTAGAGGTATAATTAATTGGAATGCTTGTCAGTATTTGAGTTTTCATTGACTTCAGGAATAGTCACTAAAGTGGAGTGAATTCCTGGATCTTAACCTCATGAGAGGTCAATAGCCCTCATTTGTAATATACCTTATATTTGTAGAATACCTGTCATGTCTTTCAGTAAACTTTTAATGTGGCACTTTCATTTCATAGATGTAAGCATAGAACATACTGTTCAAGAATGCGTGCAAATAAATGTCAGAGTGGGGTATCTAACCCAGGCTTTTTAATGGATTATTCTGGGATTTATTTCAGTCAGTAAGATTAGCTTTTTTTCCATTACTGTCAACAAACTTATGGAAATTTTCATGGAAATCCCAACTCTGCGAGTAGTGCATATATATTCTAGTAGTCCATATTACTAGTTCTACTTCTTATATTCAGTTGTAAATCTGATTTTTTTTGTTTCTTTTTTTTTTGAGACGGAGTCTTGCTCTCTTGCCCAGGCTGGAGTGCAGTGGCGTGATCTCGGCTCACTACAAGCTCTGCCTCCCAGGTTCACGCCATTCTCCTGCCTGAGCCTCCTGAGTAGCTGGGACTACAGGCGCCCACCACCACGCCTGGCTAATTTTTTTGTATTTTTTAGTAGAGATGGGGTTTCACTGTGTTGGCCAGGACGGTCTTGATCTCCTGACCTTGTGATTCGCCTGTCTCGGCCTCCCAAAGTGCTGGGATTACAGGCATGAGCCACCGCGCCCGGCTATAAAAAATCTTTGGAGTTATATCTGAAAAGTAGAAATTTCAGCATAGATCTCATGTTTTCTTTAAAACTTGAAGCATTAATTTTCCTTTGTTACTAAGCATTTTGGGATCCTAAAACCATTTGTGAGGTTTGGTGATTCTCTAAGACTCTCAGGAGTCAACATAGTCATTATCATGACTGTGACTTACTACAGTGGACAGGTGCAAAGAGAAAAGGCACATGGGGCAAAATCTGAAGGAATCCAGGTGTGTGTAAGCTTCCAAGAATTCTTGCCTAAGAGAGTCATACAGGATGCACTTAATTCCTCCGGCAACAAATTGTGACACACTTACGGAATGTTGTCTACCAAGGAAGCTCACTAGAGATTTAGTGTGCACGGCTTTTACTGGATTTGGTGAGTTATATAGGTACTCTTTGCCTTGCATGTACCAAAATTTCAGACTCCAGTAGGAAAGCAGGTGTTCAGTACAAACCATATTATATACCCAAACAGCTTGGGTACAATGAGCGATTCTTTTTTTTTTTTTTTTTTTTCTTTAAAGACAGGTTCTCATTATATCACCCAGGCTGGTCTTGAACTCCTGGACTCAAGGGATTCCCCTGCCTCTGCCTCCTCAGTAGTTGGGACTAGTGCAAGCCACTGTGCCTGGCCTCAGTGAGCACTTCTTTTACCTCTTTATCAGTTAGGGTTATGAGATCCCTCTGGAAATCTAGATTCCCACATATCTGTCAGGGGCCAGCTGTGCCAGAAAGCCTTTCTAAAGATAGTAGTCTCTGGGCTTCTGTTAACTTTTCCTGCATACTCAGCCTTTTTTTTTTTTTTTTTTTTGGAGACAGAGTCTTGCTCTGTTGCCCAGGCTGGAGTGCAGTGGCATGATTCTCAGCTCACTGCAGCCTCACCTCCCGGGTTCAAGTGATGCTCCTGCCTCAGCCTCCCGAGTAGCTGGGACTACAGGCACACACCACTACGTCCAGCTAACTTTTGTATTTTTAGTAGAGATGGGGTTTTACCATGTTGGTCAGGCTGGTCTCGAGCTCCTGGACCTCGGGGGATCCACTCGCCTCGGCCTCCCAAAGTGTTCAGCTTATTTTTAACTGATTTCTTCTTGATTGTGTTCATTCTTAGATCATTTATTGAGGATTTATTTCTTGCTTCCTGTTATTTAAAAGGGGGTTTAAGGTATTCTGTCTATATAAATAGAATACTGTACAGCAAGATGAAATCAAAGTAAGTAGAAGAGCCCATTAGACTTCTTAGGAAATGTCCTCTATCATACCACTTACGTTGTTCTTAAGTAACCATTGTACTTAGGTAATTCTCTTTGATCTTTTGTGACATCACTAGCTTTCTTGGGTCTTTGAATCTGCTTGTAGTTTCCATTATAAGCAGACCCTTATCTGAGGGTAAATCTTGGCCATTGCCTTTTTTCCTGCCATACTCTTACTTCTTCCATGAACTTTTAGTGCCTGCTGCTTACATGCAAAGCAGTTAGTCCCCTCTCTTACCTTTGACCTCTAATAGAAAAGACTTCCAAATCCACATCTACTTACACCTTTTCTTCTGAATTCCTAGATCTGTATTAATCTGCTTACCATTTTCACTTGGATATCTAAAACCTTATAGTCATCATCTGTCTCACTTCACCTTTCCTCTTAACATTTAGTTGTTTCTAGTGATTGAAGTAATATCCTAACTCATTTCTACTTTTATCCACCCTGGTTCTAACTGATAATTCCTGGACCACTGGAGCATTTAAATTGCTCTTTGCACTTCCAGTTTTTGTTCATAATGGTGTAGCCTCCATGCCACTCCCAGATCACTTATTAAAAAAACCAGTTGGATTATGTTACTTTGTTGCTGAAAAATCCAAAATTAAGGAATGAAATTGAAATACTAACATTAGACTTCTGTGGTGAACCTTTTTGTGTCATTCATCAAGTGTTTTTGCAAGTCTGGATTTTTATACCCTGCTTTTTCTTAAAGCAAGAGAAACTTTTTTCTCTGTGTCACTGACATATACAGATTTTCATAAAACTTGAGTTACTCTTAAGCAATTTTTAGATAGAGTTGGACCTGTTAGGAAAAGACTCTTGATGTCTTTATCATCTTACAAGTGAGCACCTTCCCTAAGACTCTTTAACTCCTTGAAAAAAGTTGATGCTGTTTTATTTGAAAAATTGTCAAGACTGTTAAAAGGCAAATGGGGAAACTATTAAGAAATTGAAATACAGTTGCAAAAACATACTGATAACAGTGACTTTTAGTTCTGTATCATTTGAGTTCTTGTGCATTTTTTCTGTGCTCATTGTACTTCTATTTTTGTCCAATAAAACTTTAAGAAAACCCAGAAGTTGCTACAGATGATAAAGATAAGGTTTTGTTTCTCTCAAAAAGGTTCTGTTACATGCTGCTGTTCCAGGGCATATCAGGATAACAACTATGTATAATATTTTAAAGCCACATCTTTAGTAGGTTCACAGATACTTTATATACTATAAAAAGTATGACTGTGTATATATTCCTAATGCTTATGTAAGATGTTCGTTTAGAGATATACAGTAATATCTAGTATGATAGAAAACAGTTTAAACATGAAATACAATTTACTTGTAATTCACTTTGTTCTTTATTTTTTTAAGGGACCAGTTACTCTCCACAAGAAAATTCACACAACCACAGTGCTCTTCATAGTTCAAATTCACATTCTTCTAATCCAAGCAATAACCCAAGCAAAACTTCAGATGCAGTAAGTATTATAAACATGTCTAATATTGTTTCTTTGGAATTTATAGCAAAAAAAAAAAACTCATGGCAAGTCTTGTAAAATCTAATGTCTTTTTTTTTTTAAATGTTTCAGTCACAGTCTTAATGTGTTTATTTGATGTTATTATTATCCTATTTTAAACCAGTGAGCCAAGCTTATTAATGGAACTGAGCGTTGTCAGAAGATAGTATCTTTGGTATTACTTAATTAGGATTCCTGTACAAAGCAATGTTTTTCCGTTGTGATACCTGAGATAAAAAGAACTTTAGGCTGAAACTTCTTTAAAGTGGTCTAAGTTAAGCTTACTTTCTTTCCATAGTGTATAAATTCTTTATAGGATATATTTATTATCTACTGTGTCTTACACACTCTCCCAGACACTAGGGATATACACTTACCTGTCCACAAGGGTGTGAAACCCAATGAGGGATTTTTAAATATTTTCTGAAGTTCAGTTTAATGAAATAACTTACTTATTTTGAATTTTAAGTCATAGGTTTAAATGAAATTTTTAATTCAGCAAAAAATTAATAAGGTTTTAATTAACCAGGCATATGCTAAGCTGCATGTACATAGAATGTGGCCCATCTTAAAGGAATTCTGGGACCTGTGGTAGAGACAGAAAAGTAAACAAACAGTGCCTGTTAAAGTTGCTTTGGAGGGCACTCAACACAGGACTCCCAGCTTGGATGAGGAAGATAGTAAAGTATAACTAATGCTTCCCAGCAGGCTGACTAAAACGTAGGCAGTAAAAGAGCTCTGGACTTCATAGCATACAAAGGAATAGAGCTTGCAACGATGTAGAAGTGTAAAATAGTGTAGCACAGTTAGAGAACTGCTGGAATTTTGACAGTATGGAAAAATGGCAGGAGCTAAAGTTACAGAGGTAAGTGGGAGGCATATCATAAGTTCTATGTCATGCCAAGGAATATTAATTATACATATATAAGGCAGTGGAGAGGTATTGAAGGATATAATCAGTAAAATAACATCATATTTGCAATTTAAAAAATTATCTCAGCAGTGTGGAAAATACATTATAGGAAAGAACAAACAATGAGAAGGCCAACAAAGGTGTAGGTTGAGTCCAGCTGATTTTGCTTTGAGTATTTGAGTGATCATCATGTCTTAATTGATGTTGAAAGACCTTCAGATTTTATTTTTGTTTCTTGTTGAAGCAGTGTGGATAGTACATTTCTATAGAAAATTGAGACATTAGGATAATATTTGGATAAAAATAGATAGTATTAGTGTTCATTTAGAAAATTGTACTGTTGGCCAGGCACTTCACTAGTGGCCAGGCACAGTGGCTCATTCCTGTAATCCTAGCACTTGGGAGGCCAAGGTAGGTGGATCACTTGAGGCCAAGGTGGTGAAACCCCATCTCTACTTAGAAAAGTTATCCTGGCATGGTGGCAAGCACCTGTAATCCCAGCTACTTGGGAGGCTGAGGCAGGAGAATTACTTGAACCTGGGAGGCAGAGGTTGCAGTGAGCCAAGATCACCCTGTTGCATTCCAGCCTGGGTGACAGAGCAAGACTGCTCAAAAAAAGAAAAGAAAATCATGTCAGTTGTTTTAACACAGAATTTAATATATGGGATTGGTTAAGCAGATACTGAAAAAAAACAAAGGAACCCTGAAGTAACACATATAGTAATCACCACTCAGGGCTGTTGAACAACAGGATGAATTTGAGGTTTTAGAACCTAATAGCATAGAGGAGGAGCCCCACAGAGCTGGTAGTAATATCTCTAAGGGTATGGTGAAGCTAGTTCTAGTGGTGGGATGGTAGCCCAGAGCTGGTAACAACTGTGGCTGCTCCTTTCTCCTGCGTTTCATTCGTCTAATGCTTCTGACAGGAAGGAAGCCACCTGGCTAAATAGAGAGTAATTTGCACTGTCCCAGCTCTAGCATCACAGAGCGGACTATCAAAGGGTGGGATTGGGACTGAGAAAACAGCTCACTAAGCCTTCACGCGTGCTGTTGTCAAACTATTTGTGATGGGTCATTTTCTTTTTCCTTTCTTTTTTTTTCTTCAAGTAGGGAAGGGAGGATGAGGCCAAGTGCGGAGAAGGGGGAGCAAATCATTTTCAGTGAGATGTATATTCAGGATTTTAGAATGAATCTGCCTGTTTTCCTGGAAAACAGTCTATTACTTTACAAAGTAACACTAACCTAAAGTTCCACTTGTCATTGACAGTTTAGATTTGCTATTTGTGTACTCTTAGGACAGCAGCAGCCGTTGTGGGCATTTTTTTTTTTTTTTTTTTTTTGTAAAACAAAAGCAAACAAAACACCTCATTCAAGGAAGACAAATTTTGATTATTAGGATTTTACAGCAGTGGGTTTAACCCAGTGAAGTCAGAAAGAATAAATAATGGGCATCAGATAAGCTTGAATGATTCAAATCATAAGGGTGTCAGGGAACTTAATTATGTGAGTGAAAGTTGAAGACCATTACTAGAATAGATAAAATGTTTTGTGTTTCTGGAATCCGCGTTCTGGTTTCTCTAGGTTTCACCTGTAGGTACATAAGTAGTGGTCTTTTGCATTATAATGTACCTAGTGGGAATGACACAAACAGCCTTTACAAACTGTAAATTTAATCTTACCTGAAAAGTTGGCTTTAGAATTATCTACACAGATATTTGGGTATGTGAGTGATTTTTTTAAAATCAAGTTAACTGTTAAAAGCCAAGTTGAAATTATCTTTTATTTTCAGTATCAGATTAAGGCGTTAACATTTAATGTACTTCCCTGCTAAGTCCTGTGATAAACATTTATTGTGGGGTGTTTACCACAGAGCCTGGCTTATGGTAATGATTAGGAAAAGCTTGGTGAATGCCTCCTTCACACAAAAATCATGGGAATGTTGGGCGCAGTGGCTCACAACTATAATCCCAGCACTTTGGAATGCCAAGGCAGGAGGATCACTTGAGGCTTGGAGTTTAAAACCAGCCTGGGCAACACAGTAAGCGCCTGTCTCTACAAAAAAATTAAAATAAAAAAATAAATAGCTAAGTGTGGTGGTGTGTTCCTGTGGTCCCAACTACTTGGAAGGCTGAAGCAAAGGATTGCTTCAGCCCAGAAGGTTGAGGCTGCTTCATTGAGCTATGGTTGCGCCACTGCACCTCCAGCCTGGCCAACAGCAAGACCCTGTCTCAATAATAATAATAATAATAATAATAATAATAATAAAAGGTAAAATAAAAAATCATGGTATGACTTGTAGACTATTTTAGATTAGTCGTGCATATTTGATTTTTCAAAAGGGGCTCTGAATTAGGGAAAAAAATGTTGCTTATTTTTATTTAAAGACACTGTAATTGAGATTTTCCCTTCTAAATATTCTATGCCAATTTTGATTTGCTGGAATCTGCTT
Source organism: Symphalangus syndactylus (assembly GCF_028878055.3). NCBI lineage: Eukaryota > Metazoa > Chordata > Mammalia > Primates > Hylobatidae > Symphalangus > Symphalangus syndactylus. The sequence goes on from NC_072426.2 coordinate 69,638,386, forward strand.
AAGTTCAATCCTGTATGAGTTTGCATTCATATTCCAGTTCCTCTTGTTATCAACTAAGTATCATCTGCATACTTTGGAGCTTTTGAGTCTTGAGCCAGGCGAGGTGCTTGCCACCTGTAGTCCTGGCTACTCAGGAGACTGAGGGAGGCTCACTTGAGCCCAGGAGTTGGAAACCAGCCTGGGCAGTATAACAAGACCTCATCTCAGGGAAGAACGGAAAGGAAAGAAAAAGTTTGAGTCTCATCAATATCTACCATATTAAAAATTAAAACTGGGAAATTAACTATTCATTTCATTTAAAATACCAATTGTAAACCCATTATATGGTAACATATGTAACATCTTTATGAAAAGTAATTTTTTAGAAAGACATTGAACATCTTGGTAATGTTTTACTTAATAGAAAAAGACACTTAGAATTTCATAACTTCATATCTGCTTCTGCATTCAGTCTGTTACGATACATCCAGTGTTTTGTTGAGCCTCTGGGTAAACTTCAGTATATGCTTGTGGTAAAATGAGGAAAAAAAAAATAATCATGTTAGTATTATTATGAAAATAGTTTTGGTCTTGTGAAAGGCTGTTGGGGTTCCCCAAGGTTTCCTGGATAACACTTGGAGAGCTGCTTTAGAGCATATGTTGGCAGCCATCCCAGGCCAAATCTAGAAAACTTTAAATGTTTGCAGGCCTTTTGTTTAAGTTCTCAGTATTAGTTATTATTTTTGTAAAGTCAAGAAATTTGACACCTGCTATTGCACATCGGCATTGTAAAAATTATCCCATAATTTGAAGGGTTTCTTTTTCCTTAATCCCTTGAGGATGGCAGTGGGGTGGAGAAAATAAAGTTATTGGTATGTGATTGTATGCTCTACTCTGGAATTTTGTTAAGTGTAAGGCATCAGCTTGAACTAATCTAGAATTTGATAGGCAAAGTCAATGTAGTGTGGTAGCCCAGTGCTCGGGTTTGTGAACTTTCTGTCCTGGAGGTTGTGCCAGAATGTTAATCACTTAAATAGAATGTTTAGTTCAGCTGACTTTTTTTTTTTTCTTAAAGCACAACTTCTGTGAAAGAAACAGTATGTTTATATATTCAAATGCAAACTCCTTATTTCCTCCAGGATAAGTTGGCAAACCATCACTTGGAAGAGCACTGGCCTAGACCATACTGACGTCTGATGTCCTCTGTCTACTAGTCTCAAATCTCGTTCTACCTCTTCAATTCAGTAATTCCCCATAACCACTTGGCAAAGCAAACCAAGTCTTCCAGATAACATCTGTAGAAGGGATCAGTTGCATAATAATTTATGTATAGGGAGGAGTAGGTGGTAGAGAAGAACTTTCTGAATTTGGCCCTTTGTGATTGGGTTCCTAATGCTTGATTGTGGGCTTCTGGAAGCTAGTGGGATTGAGAATTAACTCTCCACTGCTTTTTGAGGTGTGAGGGCACAGGGCTGCTTTGCCACCCTCATTATTTTGGGATGTAAACCTGAGCATATAAATACATGGCAGAGTCTGTGATCTTTTTCCAACTGCTTTCAGAATTATTAGGGGAATTTCCAGAATTGGTGTTAATTTAGTGGAAATAATAGGCATTTGGAAACCAGTTTTTTGTCCTTTGATAAACCACTAATTAGTTTTGTGACTTATAGACAACTCATAAGTTCTCTCAGCTTGTTCCCTAGTTGTTAAAACTAAAGCTGGGCCAAGGGTAAGGCAGTGAATAAGACTTCATTTCCTCAAGCTTGAAGATTGTGTCACGATACAGTGAACCCGGAAGGATAGACTGTGATAATACAGTACATTATTTCATTTTTTTAAGTGGTTTAATTTTTTCAAATATTTTTTAATTTTTCTAAATTGACAATTCTACATATTGATGGGGTACATAGTGATGTTTCGATACATACACTATATTTTTATAATGTTCAAATGAGTAATTTGCGTGTCTGTCATCTCAAACATTTATTTGTGTTGGGAACACTCAAAATCCTCTTTTCTAGCTGTTTGACAAAATATAATCAGTTATTTCAGTAAGCTCCTTTGAAAAAATAATTAAGGAATTCAACCAGGATACTTGAGATTCTACCAGATTTCCTGGGGGCAGTCAGACACTTAACTAATCTTTGTGAGATTCGTTTCGTGGAAACTAGACTTTTCAGATCTTTCTAATTTCGTTATGATGTTACCATTGCCTGTAAAAGTACCTGGAAGAGACTGTACCTGAGAATTTTTGAAAGACCATTTTTAGTTATGGGAAAATGAGTGATACTGCTAATCCTGTATATTACATGAGAACAAGATTCTAGTTATGTGTACTTGATCCGTCTTGTCCATTTTGAAGGTGAAACGAACTTACAGCTTTTAATTAGCTGTTTATGTTTACATATTTTGGTTCCTTTTTTCACTGAGTAACAGTTAATACAGGCAAGATTGTTCTCTTTTATACCATATATAATTACTATTGTGCCTTAGAATTTAGAACTGATGATTTCATGCCATCATCTAGTTGAGAGTGCATTCCTCACCCCCATGTTACTGGATTTCAACAATTAAAATTGCGGTGGGAGATTTTGTCATGCTTTCTAAAATCAAGGTGATGTTAATTTCACAGTTTTCTTTCTGTGCCTAACGATCTAATTTTTATTCTGCTTAATTTTGATATTTTATAAAGTTCTTTTGTCTTTGAAGACTTTCATAAACTAAGGTCTTATGAATACTTACACAGATAATTGCATTCTGGTTCAGAGTACGTTTATCTCATAAGTGTTTTCCTGTATGTGTGTTTTGATGTTCTTGATATTTCATGTGATTAAATAGTATTAACATTTTCTAATTGTAAAAAATATATTTTTAAGCCTTATGATTCTGCAGATGACTGGTCTGAGCATATTAGCTCTTCTGGGAAAAAGTACTACTACAATTGTCGAACAGAAGTTTCACAATGGGAAAAACCAAAAGAGTGGCTTGAAAGGTAATTAGCTTTTAATCTAATTAAACATTATTTCTCTAGCGTGGTTCTACAGGTTAACATCTTACAGCATTAAACATTCTAATTTAGCTTTTTTATAGTGCTGCCCATCTGCACTTTTTAGTTGCAGTGGTTGGTTGCCCCTTCATGTTTTCCATAGTTTGTCTTTACTTTTAAAAACAAAAAACCTGTCCAGGTGCAGTGGCTCATGCCTATAATCCCAGAATTTTGGGAGGATTACTTGAGCCCAGGAGTTTGAGGCCAGCCCTGGCAACGTAGTGAGACCCTGCCTCTACAAAAAGTTAGTTCTGAGTGGTAGCATGCATTTGTAGTCCCAGCTACTAAGGAGGCTGAGGTGGGAGGATGGCTTGAGCCTGAGAGGCCAAAGCTGCAGTGAGCCATCATGGTGCCACTGCACTCTAACCTGAGCAACAGAGCAAGATGCTATCTCCAAAAAAAAAACAAAAATCTAGGATAGATAGGCAGCTGTCCACAAAGGCCTTTTGAATAGTCAGTATAGTTAATAAAATACTTACCTACATTTATGCATCTTTAATTTTGATGGAAATTTTAATAGTTTAATAAGGCCATAATGTTTCATTCACATGTAGAATTAAAATTGCTGAGCTTTGGTTATGGCGTTAGTGGTATGATAATTGGTATAGTTTTGCCATTAGTGAGACACGTTAGTGTTCTGTTTGCCACGTTCCATCTCCCACACCAGTTAAATTATGACCACGTTCACTCCTTTTGTTTTCTATATACCATTTGTTAGGCATTTGGCCAGAGCTGTTTATTATGGAAACTCATGCCCTTAATGTAGTTTTTATGTGTTTATCTTTTTATTTTTAGAGAACAGAGACAAAAAGAAGCAAACAAGATGGCAGTCAACAGCTTCCCAAAAGATAGGGATTACAGAAGAGAGGTGATGCAAGCAACAGCCACTAGTGGGTTTGCCAGTGGAAGTAAGTATTAATTTTTTTTTCTTTGAAATGTATGTTTGACTTACTCGTATTTATTTTTCAAATCTATATCCATTGCCATCTACATATGTAAATTAAAATAAATAGAAACATATGGAGATTCTTTTCTGTTGGATTTATTATCCCCTACCCTCCACCATTTTGGTCCCTGAAAGGAGAAAAGAGACACGGTTGAGTAGTACACGTATGTGTTTCCCACTACACATTATGGCTATAATGGAGTTGAATTGCAAACAGTAAAATTTTGTTTTGGATTGGTTTCCCCTGATCCCCCTAGACGGGAGCTTCCTCTCCCACCCTACTTGCCTGCCCTTAAGTTGTGTCCTGTTAAACTGGACACAAATCTCACTGGGTTTTAGTCTAATAATTGAATCATAATCACACACAGTGACACTAGAATAGCTACTTTTTTTTTTTATGTTACCAGTGAGTAACTTGTTTATCCTTGTATTTAGAAACTAATTTCACCATGATCATAGATCTATGTAACATCTCTAATTTGAATTTCCACACAATTTTAAAATATCTACTAGAAAACTTAACACCTTTTTGTTCTAAGTTGCTCTTCATCTATAAATCAAACCATGGGCATACTTCAGTGTTCTTCTGAGGCCAAATTTTGTGCTAGTGGGACAATTTTGTATAACATACATTTGTTTTGTAATTCATTCTCCAAATTTGAAGCTTTATTAAAGGTACTCTATTTCCACTGGTGTCCCTTACCTTGAATAAAATTTACTCCCGGTGCCGTGGCTCATGCCTGCTGCAATCCCAGCCCTTTGGGAGGCCGAGGCAGGAGGATGGCTTGAGGCCAGGAGTTTGAGACCGACCTGTGCAACATGGCAAGACCCAGTGTCCACAGAATTAAAAATTAACCACCCAGCTGTAGTCCAGCCGCTTGGGAGGCTGAGGCAAGAAGATGACTTGAGCTTTGGAGTTTGGCTATGATCTTGCCACTGCACTCTAGCCTGGCAACAGAGTCAGACTCTGTCTCAAAAAAAAATTTAACTGTCACATAGACTTCTTGGGTTCCTTTTGCAATTTTGAGAAGAATTTCAAGATGATGTTTTCTGGGAATTCTTAGACTTCAGTGTTTCAATCCTGCTCCTGTAATTCAAACCAAAAAGTTGGGGGTGTGTTTGGTCTTAGAAGGGATTATTGAGTTTTTGATGGGAGAAAATATTTAAGATGAAACAGTAACATCTGCAGGATTAAGTGTTAAATATTAAATTTTTAAATCAGTGACATTGTATGTAATTTTTTAATGGTATAAAGTACTAAAGTTGGCATATTAAAGAACATTGAATTTTGAGATGGAAGAATTAGATTCTAGTCCCGTTTCTTTTTATATCTTAATTAACTGACTTTTGTCAAACAATTAAAAATGAGACAGAGGTTTTCCTCTAGACGGAAACAAGTTGCACCCAGCTTGTGGGTTTTTTGAACAAATTGCAGGGGAGGGGATGCATAGAAAATGAATGACAGATGGCTGGGCGCGATGGCTCACACCTGTTGTAATCCCAGCACTTTGGGAGGCCTAGGCAGGCGGATCGTGAAGTCAAGAGATCGAGCCCATCCTGGCCAACATGGTGAAACCCCATCTCTACTAAAATACAAAAATTAGCTAGGTGTGGTGGCGCATGCCTGTAATCCCAGCCACTCAGGAGGCTGAGGCAGGAGAATTCGCTTGAACCCAGGAGGTGGAGGTTGCTGTGAGCTGAGATTGCGCCACTGTACTCCAGCCTGGGCGACATAGCAACACTGTGTCTCCAAAAAAAAAAAAAAGAAAATGAGTGATGAGTGATAGATAAGTATAAAAATAACTTCTTAACTTGTTTTTCTTCATGATTTCAAAAGTAGGACATATTCGTAAATAGGTAAAATTTTTAAATTCCGTGACCCCGGAACATTTTGGAATATATGCTTTTTTTTTCTGTATGCATGTAAATGTGTATACAAATTACATATGTATGTATTTGAAAAATGGGATTCTGTGTTACTGTTTTTTATCTGTTCTTTTATTCAGTAATGTATCAGGAATATGTTTTTATGTCTATTTATAATTCTGCATTTGTTATATTGATTGCATAGGTATACCTTCATTGATAAATAATCCCCTATCAATGAATACTTGGGAGGTTTTCAGCCTTTTCCTACTATAAACAAGATTATGATTTCATATCTGTCCACTTCTCTGATTACTGCCTTCAGTTAAATTCCTAGATAGGCAAATGATGAGTCATTGTGTCTGTGCTTGTGTTGAAATGTAGTCATGTATCACACTTTTTTTTTAGTTTAGGTAATGTCTGAGAAAGAACCTTAGCTGTGTTGTTGCTTTTTTAAAATATTGGTCAACTTAGTAATAAAGTGAATAAGCCATTCAAATGTTTAACTTAGTCTATCCAAAACATATTGGCAGAGTGTTGCCTTGTGTTTCAGTGTATTGGTGTTTGTGTAGAGTATGGCTTAAAGCTTGTTTTTGACTACCAATAAAAGAACTTTAGGGGATGGCAGAGGGGGAAGGATTCGGAAGATTTTTACATGTAAAGAGATAAAGTCGGTTTTAATGAGATTTTTGTTTTTGTTTTTTTTTGCAATACATTGTTTGTAAAGCACTAAAATATTGTAACAAAGGCCAGGCACAGTGGCTCACGCCTGTAATCCCAGCACTTTGGGAGGCCGAGGCGGGTGGATCATCTGAGGTCAAGAGTTTGAGACTAGCCCGGCCAATGTGGCGAAACCCCGTCTCTACTAAAAATACAAAAATAAGCTGGGCGTTGGTGGTGCGCGCCTATAATCCGAGCCACTTGGGAGGCTGAGGCAGGCAGAGGTTTCAGTGAGGTGAGATTCATGCCGTTGCACTCCAGCCTGGGTGACAGAGTAAGACACTCTCAAAAAAATAAATAAATAAATAAAATACTTTATCAAATGTTAATATTCTCCATAACTTGATACTGAAAATTATATGGATAAGATTTTTAATTTGCTTGTAACTGCTACTAATTTTTATTTTTGCAAACCTGTGCTTTATATGTTGATGGCTCTATGTTTAGAGAAACTTTACTTAGGGTTTCTCAACAGAAGCACTAATGACATTTTGGGTGAAGTAATTGTTTGTTATGGAAGGCTTTCCTGTTTTGTAGGTTGTTGAGCACCATAACTGGCCTCTCCTCACTAGATGCCAGTAGCATACCTCCCCTCTCTCCAGTCAGGAAAAGCAAAGCACCACCGTCTGGGAGGGTGGCAAATAGGCACTGCTTTAACCGTATTTATCTAGAGTTGTAAGTATAGAAAGCTGTTACAGCTATAGCGTCCCCTCTTCCTGTAATGCTGCTGTCCTTTTTGTTTTTTTAACTCAAAAATGTTAGAAGTATCATCCTTAATTTTCACTGGAGTACATACGCTTGATACATTTTGACTAGCAATATAGAACTGAAAGGAAGTTTTCTTGGTTGAGGAAATAAAAATTGTATACAGGGTTGGGCATGATATTATTCCTGTTATGTCTGTCTCTAAAGGTTTCTGTCTTAGTAGTATCCTCATTGCAGGTAGAAACTGTAGAATAAAATTTTTTTTAATTTTATGTTCATGCAAGTTACAACAGATGTTTGTATTCTGTTCATTTTTGTAGATTTTTATATTGTATCATTTATAACACTGAATTTTATATAGTAAGTCATTGTCAAAAGACCCTGTACTTTGATGCGATTGACTTTTTGGGTGGTATTCCGGTACCTTTTGTTGTGGTGTACCATGTAGTGGTTGTGTACTGACAAGTTTGAAACTGACTTCTAGTTTGACTGTTCCTCCTTCGTTGTTTTGTCTTGGTCCTTACAATTGGAGGAGCTGTGAATTGGAAAAAACAATACAATAATCAACAGAGAGGGCATCCTTTAGTAAAATTATTGTGCATCACATGCTTGGATTTTAGATCATTTCTCTCCTTGGAGGTTATTTTAATTCTTTAGTTATTGTTGGGAATATTGTAATTTAGATTGGACACTTTGAATGAACTTCAACACGGTAGTTGAAATTTTCGTTCTTTTGTACTGTTTTGTGGAATCATGGTGTTAGAATTTAAATTGATAGGTTTTAAACTGTTTTCAGTATTTCTGAGCTTAAAGTATTCTTGTGACTTTAAATTGAAAGAGGATTTGTTTTTAATACACCTAATGATAAGTAGATTGTTCTGACTATGCTGCAGGTGTTGGACTTAGATAGCATTATGCATCATGATTTTATTAACTCTTTAGTATTTGTAATATTAAAAATACTAGAGATTGCTTTACTTACTGTGTTCACAGTTCATCATAACTTCAGTCATCTTAAAATGATTTCATTTAAGCCTTCGTATAAACTGCTTTAGAGGCAACTAATTATAGCTAACTTAATATTCAGAAAGACCAGGCTAATAAAGCCTAATATTCCTTTGCAGTTGAACCACTGTGAATAATTCAGTTATTAAAATCTATGACCCACAGTGTAAAAGAATGAAGCATTTACTTTCTCTGCTTTTAAAACATTTTTAAAAATTTTATGAGATGATACTATAACTCCATATGTTGATTTTTTTGGTTTTTTTTTTTTATGTTTTGTTTGAACTACAGTGTGATTCTAAGGAATCCTTAAAAAATATGTAGCACCCTTGAAATATGAGTATAGATGAATATTTATAGTTGAGCAAAAACTCCTCCTCTTCCAGTATTGCATATTTACATGCCAGTGGTAAAACTGCAGACACTAACTGGGTTTGCAGTTTTATAAAAGAATATGTAAGTACAAGTATGTTGCTAAATTAGCTGATGTTAAAGGTAGGATTCTAATGTAATCTTTTTTCTTCCCCCTTCTGTCATTCCAACATCTGTTTTTTCGAACTGTGAACTAAAGTGGAAGACAAGCATTCCAGTGATGCCAGTAGTTTGCTCCCACAGAATATTTTGTCTCAAACAAGCAGACACAATGACAGAGACTACAGACTGCCAAGAGCAGAGACTCACAGTAGTTCTGCGCCAGTACAGCACCCCATCAAACCAGTGGTTCATCCAACTGCTACCCCAAGCACTGTTCCTTCTAGTCCATTTACGCTACAGTCTGATCACCAGCCAAAGAAATCATTTGATGCTAATGGAGCATCTACTTTATCAAAACTGCCTACACCCACATCTTCTGTCCCTGCACAGAAAACAGAAAGAAAAGGTATGCCATTATTACTAGATGCTGCACGTTGAACTATAGTTTCTAAGTTTCTTCTAAGTTTCTTATAACATTATTTCCTTTGGCTCTGAATTATAAATTTTTTAAAAAGTCTTTTAGAATGTTTTTGTATAGTTAGGTGTAGAGTTAGCAATATTTAGCTTTTTTCTTTAATTTATAATTATCCAGCCTCAGTACTGTTTCTTGCCTCTGAATTAAGTCAGGTGCTTAATTTATAACAATAATGGTTTAAGTAATTTGTTAAAGTCAAAACTGTCTCTTCAATTTTCTGTTTTTGTGATCATTGTCTTGACAGTTTATAAATCGTCTCAGTTTTCTCTTAATACTTAATATGAATAGAGATATTTTAAAACTAATGTCTGTATAACATTTCATTATTGGTTTCAGTTTGTGATTAGAAAATTAAGTTGTGGGCCATAGGTTAAGGAGTGTTAATGTCTGAATTGGACCTTAAGTCTGAAGAGTGGAAGTTAAACATTGCAACCCAAATTGCGTTTATCCAACTCAGTGTCAATAATCATAGCATGTTTAAAAAGTTACAGAAAAACTTAAGAACAGCTACTTGGAAGGTGTGACACAACATAAGCAATGTGATGAAATTTGCATAGACCATTCACAATCTGAAACTTGTACTTCATAGTATGTTTTAAGAATCTAAGGAAATTAAAACGCAGTAAATAAATTGTCACAGGTAGATCCATTAGCAGACCATTAGTAAGTGTTGATGTGCTTTTAAATGTCCTGTGGGTTTAGGAGAGGCTTGATACATTAATTCACATTGATTTAATTTGTTGACAGAGGGCTCAAATAGTTGGATTTCTTTTGTTTCTGATTTCCTCTCTCCTTGAACTACAGTGTGATTTTAAAGAATCCTAAAAAAGAACTTGTAGCTCCCTTAAAATCTAGATTAATATAGATTAATATTTATAGTTGAGCAGAAACTCAACTATAAATACATTTTATTTGAAATTTTCTTATTACATGTTATATGCATGTAATACACACATATGTATTATGCATGTTATTTGAATTTTCCTTGTTATTCAACCATATACTTTAGTATATATATCATACAGTACATAATGTGTCAGATTAATGCTTGTTCCACATGTCAAATTCGGTAAAGATGGTTTGTACCAAAATTCATACATAACATGTCAGATTTACCCTGTGACAGAATTAAATTTGCAAAGAGAAATATTGAGAGATGAAATCTGAATTAATGCTATAGTTAATATATTTTCCATAGGACATTTTGGTTTCTTAAGTTCCTATAATTTTGACAATTTGCTCACAGGAAATTTTACTTAAAAAATCCTTGTCAGTTAAAATTCTGATGGCCCTTTGAAAGTATTTATCCCATGTCTCCTTTGTACATTTAACACTTTTTAACTCCTTTTTGAAATTCTTTCTCTGGCTTTTGTGATACTACCCTCCTTCAGTTGCCTATTTCTGTTCCTTCCTGCTTCTTACATATCAGCATCTCGGCCTTTTTTCCTGTTTGGTTCTTTTTCTTGTTCACCATATTCCTTGGTAGTCATTTTGTTACTGTTATGACTACCAAATCTTTAGTTCTAGTTCAGACTTATATATCTACTTACCTTCTGTAAACTCTTAGTATTTGTTACGTATCCTCATATACAACGTGTCCCTAAATTCTCCCTTTCCCACAATTTATTCTTAGATTCGCAGTAATTAACAGCACTGTTCTCCCTAACTTTGCCTTGTTCTTAAACATTCTCACCCACCCACCCATTGACAAATCGGGCTCTTTCTCCTAGCACTCATTGAAATTCAGATTCTCTCTCTTTTAATTGTAAAAATATTTTGTGGAGATTTCACTTACTGAAATTCAGGTCATCTCTCTCTGTTTGTTAATTTGTAAAAATCACTGTATTGCTCTAACTGGTCTCAAACTTTTGGCCTCAAGCAGTCTTCTGGCCTTGGCCTCCCAACGTGCTGGGATTACAGGTGCGAGCCACCGTACCTGGCCAGGTTCTCTTGAAATAATCTCCTGATTGTCTTCTTACCCAGTCTATCCGCTTAACGGTGACATCATTATACCATTTAAATTGAATTGTGTCAGCTCCTTGCTTAAAACTTCTAGTGGTTTCTTAAACATCCAAATGATAAAGTCTATACTTATAGATTATAGCAAGCACTTGGCAGGATGGTTGCAGTCTGTTTTACTAGCTTGGTCTCCACCCGTTGCACTCTTAATTCTCTGTAATTCATCTGTTGCAAACTTGGACATTTCTTAGGACTTGCCATTATCTTTCCTGTCCTGAGCTTTTGCTAAATAGAACATGTTCTTTCTTTCATTGCTGTCCTGTTGAATCCAATACTCTTTTGTTACAACACTTAAACATTGTAATTTCAGTTTTTTCACTTAGATTATATCCCCTTTAGGGCTCAACATTATGTTTTACTGCATTTTGTACTTTGTTCACCTTCTAACCTTTCCCTCCATGCAGTTTGATGCTAATTGTCTTATGTTCATTTTAGTTTATTCCTTAAAACAACACTGAAGGAAGGTAATATCTCTATCTTAGAAATGAAGAGCCTAAACATTACCCCAGTTCAAACATGTGGTGTTAGAGGCCGCTTCTCCGCAACCCTGTTCTTTCCTCAAAACCAAATGTAATGAAAGACATAACATACAGCACATCTGTGTCAGTTCGGACGCTCATAATGTAAAATTTCTGACAGTAGATTCGAGTTTAAATTTCACGAAGTGTGTTTGCTAATCACAAGCATGTGCATAATTTATATATAGTATTCTTAAACTTGTAGGAAGAAACTCGATTACCTACCATGGAATTATGTGTTTGTTTAGGGGAAATTGTGCAGCCTTTCCAAGTACTTCTCCTTGTATGTTAATTGAAGACTTACATCCTTAGATCTAAGTTTTATAGCAACTTTAATCTTTACAGACTGTTTCCCATTTTGTCTGTTTAGATTGTTCATTTAGATTGTTCTCCATATTTCTGAAGTGTCCATTTGACATTTTTTTTTTCTCAACGGAGACATCCATGTTATTTAAATTAAGCTTTCTATTGACTCTTCTCATCAGTAGATGATTAAAATGATTAAGATGATTAAAATTAGTGATTTTACTTGTTTAGGTTTTTCTTAACAGTTAAATAATTTATATTAAGCGCTGATGGTTCAAATCAGGTTGGCCTGGTCTTAAGCACTAATAGTATAGCTGAGCTGTGTCTAAAGATGTCAGTAGTTGATGCTGTGTACAAGAGCAGAGTCTTTGTCTTTCTTAACCACTGCTCTATTCCTAGTGCTTGACAGATAATAGGCAGTGTGTAAATATTTGTTGTAGATGCCTATACAACAGTGTGTAAGTGTTGGATGGATGACTGTACTACATGTGTGTAATGGGTGTTGTATAGGCATCCATGTTGTATGTGTAAATATTTGTTGTAGATGGATGCTATAAGAAAAGGTGTTGAGAGTTGGGAACACTTGCACTAGTCATGGTTTAAAAAAGTATTTGGAGAAAAAGAAGTTTGTGTATGTGTTGTGCATCTGATTAAAGCATACCAGCAATGGATTTAGATCTGTTTGATGCCAATGTGTCATTTGAGAGAAAGAACCTAAGGTGAATTCAAGTTTTGTGCCTGCGTGAGTAGTCAGAAGGGTATAGAAAGCTGCAGAGCTCTTTATTTTTGCAGAGAACACAGTCTTGATGTTAGGTAGAGTGAAACAAGGGAGTGAGGTGACCCCATTTGGGTCTATATTTGTTTGTTAGGGTAACATTTGAACATCTATGTATGATCACTTTGTTGGACAACCATATAACAAATAGAGAAACTCTGATACACCAAAAAAATATAAAATTGAATTTTATCAGTTGGCACCCCAATGGCCATTTTAAACCTGCTCTAACTCTGCTATCCCTTCTAGATTGGTGAAATGACAAAATAGGAAACATGGGTCCTTATTGTTTGCTATGACCAAGTTGTCAGGAGAGTTTAATATCCTTACTCAGTAAGTTCCTTATTTAGTGATTTAGAATTATTAGCAGAGATAAATTTGAAAACAAAACAAAGTAGCCACAGAATTAGACCTATTTAGTAATCTCAAGCTAGCTCTCAGTATGAACATGTGTAAATAATCACATACTCGTGTGCTGGTGCCATATGTAAAGGACAGGACAGACTAGTCGTTTTAATATGAGGTGTGAGTCAGTCACTTGAAGTAAAATTCCCTTCTGTTTTTATGCTATCTGTAGACTAAATGACAATTGAATGAACTCAAAAACTTCAGTATGTGTTAAAGCTAGGCTTCTATAGCTGATGTAGATGGTCATTAACTGGCAGTGGTAGTGGGCCAACTTCAGCACTAAGTTGCTTCGCTTTAAAATAATTTTTAGGCTTACTAAATATTCATGAAAAGTTAGAAAGATTGGCCATAGTTATTCAAATATTTATTGAATAATCAAATACATTAGTGTAGGAATTTTGTCTTAGTCATTAAATTTAACTAGGTTTAGTCAACTTAAGAAATAACTGATAAAAAGAATATTAGGAAATATTGTTTGTAATTTGAGGGTAAGGAAAGTCTTCATCAAGACCCAAAATGGATTTGTCTTTTTAAAAATTAATAAATTTGACCACATATAAGACATTTAAAACTTCTTTATGGAAAGTACAATAAACAAAGGTTGAAAGATAAGTATCAGACAGGAGAAAATACTTGCAACATATGTAACATGATACATTAAAGATACATAAAAAGATACATACAAAACAGAATGAAAAAGACAATCCAGTAGAACAGTGGACAATCCAATGAACAGAAAATTAGAGAAGAGCAGTTGCACCGTATACAAAAATTCACTGAGAATGGATCAAAGACCTAAATTTAAGAACTAAAACACTAAGACACTTGGAAGAAAACAAAATCTCAATGGTATTAGAGTTCGCCATGATTTCTTGAAATATGATACCAGAGCACAGGCAACAAAAGAAAAAAATAGGCACATTGGACTTCATCAGTATTAAAACCTTGTACATCAAAGGGAGTGAAAATGCAATTCATAGAATGAAAGAAAATATTTGTAAATCATGTATGTACCTTGTACATCAAAGGGAGTGAAAATGCAATTCATAGAATAAAAGAAAATATTTGTAAATCATGTATGTTGATAAGAGATGAATGAATATATGTAGAAGTCCAGCTCAACCATGTGAAGCAACACAGTTCATAAATGGGCAAAGGACTCGAATAAACATTTCTGCAAAGAAGATATTCTGGTGGCCAGTAAGCACATGAAAAGATGCTCAATCTCCTTAGTCATTAGGGAAATGCAATTCAAAAACCATAATGAAATACCACTTAATACCCATTAGGATGACTATTATAATTAAAAAATGGAAATAGGTGTTTTGGAGGGTGTGGAAAAATTGAAACCCTTGTACATTGTTGGTGGGAATGTAAAATGATGCTGCTACTCTAGAATACAGTTCAGCAGTTCTTCAGAAAGTTAAACATAGAATTATGTGTAGGATCCAGCAATTCCATTTCTAGATACATACCCAAAAGAAAAGCAGAGACTCAGAACGTGCTTACATGCGGGTGTTCCTGGTAATTCACAACAGACAAACATTAGATAGAAACAATCAAGTGTTCAGCAGATGAAAGGATACGACGTGATACATAGACTAACAATACAATATTCAGCCTTGAAAGGGAGTGAAGGCTGATACATGCTACAACGTGGATGAACTGCTACATACATGCTACAACATGGATGAACCTTGAGAATATTACATGAAATAAGCCAGGAGCAGGACACATATTTTATGATTCCACATACACAAGGGTACCTAGAATGGGCAAATTCACACAGACAGAAACTGGAATAGTAGTTACCAGGGACTGTGGTGGTGTCCGAGGTGGGAGTGGGTGTTAAGTTTCTGTTTGGGAAGATGAAAATGTTCTGGAGACGTATAGTGGTGATAGTTGCACAGAAATGTGGATGTACTTAAAGACACTGCATTATACTTGTAAAATAGTTAAAATAGTAAGTTTGATGCTGTGTATACTTTACCAGGATAAAAACAATGCAAGAGAAAGATTGCCAGTGCATGTTGAAAATTACTAGGAGGATATTTTTCACTCTTGAGACTAATGACAACAATTGAATGTTGGGAAGCACAGTATGTGGGAGTGTGTAAGTGGGTCTTGCTAGTATGGGATGTCACTTTAGCAAAATCTGTTGGAAGTTGCTTCTCTTTTGTATGTATTAACACAAAGATTTTCTCAGTTGAATAAAACAAGTTAAAGGATACTTTCTGTTATAAAACAGCATATTTATGTACATTTATAAATGCATTGAGTTCTAGAAGGATATATGAGTAAAAATACTCATGAATTTAAAAATTAAAGTCACAGATTTAGGTGTTGTCACCTACCCACCTTACGGTTTTTTCCTACTACACTTACGTACCTCTTCATAATCTGCTGTTTCCCATGTAACACCACTATTACAAAATAGATAAAGCAGGCTGCCTTTGTAGCAGTAATTTGAGTTTCATGTGTTCCCATGTCCTGCTCAGTATTAGAGCAACTGTCAAAACACAACACCAAAGTAATGATTAGAAGTAAACTTATTACTAGTATCATTTTAGATCTGTATATTGAAAAGGATTTGACATACCAGAAAAATATAGGTAATAAATAAAGTTTGACTTTAGTTTATGCTCTTTACAGTAGTTTGCAAGGGTACCTATAAGAAGAGTTGAAGTGATAATATTTTAAACCCTAGAAAGAGGTTATAGCAACAGATTTTTATGCTTGTAGTCTTTGGTAGGCTGCCCTGCCCCAGCAGAATTTGGAAATACAAGTGAATAATTTATAATTATAAAGCATTAAGAAGTTTTGTCTCTTAAATACGTACAATTTAAAATCAAAGGGTGACATTTACAGCATATATCAAATAATTGGTCAGAGATAAACAAGTCACAGAAATGTCAAATGGGAGAGTGAAGGAAATTTTAAAATAGCTTAGGAAGAGATCACAAAATATCCTTTGAAAGATCATAGGCACACACAAGTCAACACTAGAGCTAAAACCAGATATTATTCCATTACTAAAGAGTGATTTTGAAAGACCATTTAAAGTAGGAGTATCCAATCTTTTGGCTTCCCTGGGCCACATTGGAAGAGGAAGAATTGTCTTGGTCCACACATAAAATACACTAATGATAGCTGATGAGCTTTTTAAAAAATTGCATGTTTTAAGAAAGTTTACAAATTTGTTTCGAGCCACATTCAAAGCTGTCCTAGGCCTCATGTGGCCTGTGGCCCATGGGTTGGACGAGCTTAATCTATAGTAGTCTAGGTTTCCTTAATGCTTGGAAAAGTTTGCATTGAAGCAATGAGAGTAGGGCTGATACTCTTCAAGAGCAGAAGAATGCATTGAACTGACTTTTTAGTGAGAAACACTACATTCTTAACGTAAATTCATTCTTTGTGTTTAGCTGTTTTCAAAGATGTGGATTTTCTGTTTATGTTCAGTTTGTTGCAAACATGTAAAACATGTTATTAAGCATATTAGCCTCATATCCTAACAAATTAGCCTAAAAGGTTTCAGACAAATGAAGTTGTTAATTAAAATTATGTATTTGTAGGCCAGGTGCGGTGGCTCACGCCTGTAATCCCAGCACTTTGGGAGACTAAGGCAGGTGGATCACGAGGTCAGGAGATCGAGACCATCCTGGCTAACACGGTGAAACCCCATCTCTACTAAAAATACAAAAAATTAGCTGGGCGAGGTGGCAGACACCTGTAGTCCCAGCTATCGGGAGGCTGAGGCAGGAGAATGGTGTGAACCCAGGAGGCGGAGCTTGCAGTGAGCTGAGATCGCGCCACTGCACTCCAGCCTGGGTGACAGAGCAAGACTCCGTCTCAAAAAAAAAAAAAAAATTATCTATTTCTATACTAAAGTACACTGATTTTTTTTTTTTTTTTTAGTTATTCCAAAGTTTTGTTGCCTTTGTGTTTACAAAAGGTGGTTTGAGTTATTTTTATAAGATTATTTAAAATAAGTTTAAGTTAAATTTGTCTCTACATAGTGTTTGTTACTTAGCTTTATGAATATAGCATAAAATGAACTATTGATCGTTTTGTTTGACTGTTACATCAGTGGAAGCATAAGGCCTACCTTCCCAGCATTATCAGGTTTTTTTTTTTATTGTTTAGCATTATCAGTTTTGAGGCCAATAAAGATGATTGGCCTAGAAGTTAAATGCGAATGCATGTGTACATGCTTCTGTTACCTGTATTGAAGAATGCTGTCATTAACTGGCACCCAGGCAACAAGTGTATGTTGATGCCATTTTGGTGCCAAGTCCTGTTTTCTACAAGGGCTACAGAGAAAAGTACAAGGCCCGGCATGGTGGCTCATGCCTGTAATCCCAGCACTTTGGGAAGCCGAGATGAGCAGATGAGTTGAGGCCAGAAGTTCAATACCAGCTTGGCCAACATGGTAAAATCCCATCTCTACTAAAAATAAAAAAAATTCGCTGGGTGTGGTGGCACGCACCTGTAATCCCAGCTGAGGCAGGAGAATCACTTGAACCCGGTAGGCAGAGCCAAGATCATGCCACTGCACTCCAGCCTGGGTGACAGAGAACGACTGTATCTCAGGAAAGAAAAGGTACAACACAAATCCTCTCCCGAGGAAGCTCATGTTCCTAGTACAAAGGAGGGATAATAAATGTTATGTAATTGAAGATACTGAGTAATATGGTAGATTTGTGTAAGGGCACTCCAAACCAAAGGGGAGGGGCACCCAACCAACACTTTAAATATAAAACTTCTACCTTTTATACTATTTCAGTGATAAAAGTAAAACTACCTCCCAGAATAGCATTTTATGTTTGGATTATTAAACTCACCTATTAGTATTATACATGTAGATTGAGGCATGTAACATAAGAAATATGTGAATAACTTGCAACATGCTTTGGAAGGACGTTTGTATGTGTGTCTTTGGTTGAGAGAGCGGAGCAATAAAAAAAGTGTAAATATAGCATGCTGAAGACCTCTATGGATAAAAGATTTCGCTTCTGTCCCTGATCGTATCTTTATTCATTTCAGTTCTCCACATTGTGCTATATTTTTTCAATTTTGCTTTATGTTTTTCTTTTGTTTTTAAACTTAAAAGGAACCTTGGAGGTTCTCCAGTCTTTTTGCATAAACAGCAAGTAGTGCCAGAATCACACATAGAACTTTTACAAGTTGTTAGATATGCCCAGTAGATGTGGCTTGGAGCCCAGGTATGTGTTTTGTTTTTTAACTTTAGAAGTGATTCCGATGAGCAGTCTGTTGAGGACTAATACCTTTATTAAAAGGTTTAATAAAATCAAACCTTTTCATAGAGCAATTCTGGCCTTCAGAGATGTCACTTGCCCAAGAGTCCCATAAATACTAAGTAGGATCAACTGGTTTCCACACTACTCAACTATAATTCCCCAAAACTGCAAAAGAAGTCTATCCTTGGGGTAAATAAACAGAAATTAAGGATGTTGTTGTTATTTTTTGTTAATGATGATGTGTATTTGTTTTTTATTTTGGAGTGTTTTCCCTTTTGCTTGGCTTGATGAGCAACACTGACGGATTTTTAATTTTTATTTTTAATATTTCATGTCTCATAGATTTGGTAGCACCAAATAAAATTGTAAACACCTTGCACTTTCTTCTCCAACTTGTTTCTGTTAAAAGCAGAAGAAAATTTACAGAAATAACAAAGAATGAGGATAATTTCAGGGGGATATTAATACTAGTTTAATTCATGCAGTAAGTAGATATAAAGAGTTTATTTCATTATTAATATTAATCAGGATGCCCCCAAGTTGTGTGTGAAAGAACCTTTAAGAGGGATGTGATCTGGAGAATACTGCTAATATACTCTATAATTGATTGCCCCATAAAATACAATAGCTGACAGCAGTTTTTTGTTTTTTGGTTTTTTTAGACAGGGCCTCACTCCCATTGCCCAGGATAGATTACAGTGGCTCAATCATGGCTTGCTGCAGCCACGACTTCGTGGCTCAGGTGATTCTCCCACCTCAGCTTCCTGAGTAGCTGGGACCACAGGCGCAGGCCACCACAACTGGCTAATTTTTTGTATTTTTAGTAGAGACAGGGTTTTGCCATGTTGCCCAGGCTGGTCTTGGAAATCCTGGGCTCAAGCAGTCACCCATCTCAGCCTTGCAAAATGCTGGGATTATAGGCATGAGCCACCACATCCATCTGACAGCAGAATTTTTGCAAGGAAAACATTTATTGTTTTATTCGAGTTTCTTTATGCTTGTCTATGAATCCAGAACAGCAAAGCTGAAAATAATAGGCAGTCTGCTGGATTCAAGCACCCTCCTTTAAAAGTGTATACCCTTACGCAAATAAAAATATCTTAGTCCTTCTGAGTTCGTCATGGTTAATCAACACATTTTTGAAATGTACTTAAATCAGCTGTGAGATCCACACTTTAGAGAGCTATTATCCCTAGTTCTTTCGACCATTATAGTAGTGTAAAAAGACTCATAGGGGAGTCTGTTTTCAATAAGCTTGCTGGTACTGTATATATGATCTTGAAAATCTTAAAGAAATAGGTTGTTTCTAGTTTTGTACTAAAATAAAGCAAACAGAGTGCTGTTATGATAGTCTTTGAATATTTCTCCTAATTTACATATATCTGAGTTTCACTGAGGGTGTGTACCTAAAGGAGAATTACTGGGTCATGTAGTGTTTGTGTCTTCAACTTTCTAAATAATGCCAAATTACTTTCCAGTGTGGTTATATCAATTTATTATCCATCAGAAATGTTAAGTAAATGTTCTCATTACTCTTTGCCAACATTTGATATTGTCTGACTTTAAAATTTTTGCATTATGGTGAGTGTAAAGGGATATGTCGCTTTATTTTACATTTTCCTGATTCTGAAAGAAGTTGAGCATCTTTTCTTGAATTTCCTAGGCATTCAAGTTCCTTCTTTGAAATAATGTCTTC
Organism: Symphalangus syndactylus; assembly: GCF_028878055.3. Classification (NCBI taxonomy): domain Eukaryota; kingdom Metazoa; phylum Chordata; class Mammalia; order Primates; family Hylobatidae; genus Symphalangus; species Symphalangus syndactylus. The sequence goes on from NC_072426.2 coordinate 69,658,582, forward strand.
TGTACATTTTTCTATTGGGCAGTTTGTCTTTTTTGACTTATAGAAATTCTTTAGTCTGATTACCACTACTTTGAATATAATTGTTTTGCTTTTTGTAACTTTACACATCTGCTTGGTATTATGAATACCTTTCTACATTTTCCTCTAATAGTTTTAAAGACTTAAATGCCTACACAGAAGTTCAGTCTACCTTTAACTGGCTTTGTTTTAAATGTAAGTTTTTATATTTGGCAGGGCATGTCCTGCTGGCAGTGTTCTTTTTCTTCAGGATATGGAATCTTCAGGATTTATGTTACTAGCTTGTCAAATAGTATTAACAGTGCTCTTGGGGCTTTGATTACAGTTACATTAAATCTGTATAAATAATTGAAACAACAGCTTTCAAATAATTTTCCATGCATATTTTATACATCCTTTATTTCTAAATACTATGAGGTGGGTTGTTTTTACTATTAAAGTGTCCTTTTTAATTTTAATAATCTTAAAATGAAACAAATAGCTCATTGCCTTATATATTGAATTAGAAAAGGGAAGTATGTAGTTACAAAACTCAGTTATTAAGTATAAAAGTCTCTTCTCATCACATCTTTAGCCCATTCTGGGTGTAACCACCTTGGTACTTGTCCTGATTTGTATTAAGACCAATGTCTTATTGAGGTAGGTTGTTACTGTGGCCATAAACATTTTTCACCTTATTTCATGAGATATAAATTAAATCCTGTAGAATTATATTGTCCTTTTATCCTAATGGAAGCTTATTTGAATGTGTGGTTAATAAATAATTATCTCTGAGGTAGCATTGCTGGTAGACAGATTGGTACTTTTCAAATCAGATATGGGTATGATTTACCAGGTTTTATGGCTTCAGGTTATCTAACCTTTCTTGTTCAGCTTTCTTACCTATGAAATAGGGTGAGAAATGTCTAAATCATTATTCTAGTCACTTGAATGTTTACTGAGCATTCTCTGTGCACTCCAATGTGTAAGGGTTAAATGAGATTACCTAGGTGCCTGGCACATGAGAGGTGTTCTTTTGATGTTTGTTCCAATTTTCTCTATTCAAATAATTTTTCAGGCTTATTATCTTTTTATTTAGAATCTACATCAGGAGACAAATCCGTATCACATTCTTGCACAACTCCTTCCACGTCTTCTGCCTCTGGACTGAACCCCACATCTGCACCTCCAACATCTGCTTCAGCGGTCCCTGTTTCTCCTATTCCACAGTCACCAATACCTCCCTTACTTCAGGACCCAAATCTTCTTAGACAATTGCTTCCTGCTTTGCAAGCCACGCTGCAGCTTAATAATTCTAATGTGGACATATCTAAAATAAATGAAGGTAAATCTTCATAACAGTTTTTTAAAAATTTATTTGCATTGTGCAAAGTTATGTAAGTAGTAAAATCCCCAACTTAGGAATGGTCTTTGTTTTCTTTTGAATTTTTTTTTTTTTTTTTTTTTTTTTTTTTTTTTTTTTTTTTGAGACGGAGTCTCGCTCTGTCGCCCCGGCTGGAGTGCAGTGGCGCAATCTCGGGTCACTGCAAGCTCCGCCTCCCGGGTTCACACCATTCTCCTGCCTCAGCCTCTCCGAGTAGCTGGGACTACAGGCACCCGCCACCACGCCCGGCTAATTTTTTGTATTTTTAATAGAGACGGCGTTTCATCGTGGTCTCGATCTCCTGACCTCGTGATCCGCCCACCTCGTCCTCCCAAAGTGCTAGGATTATAAGCGTGAGCCACTGCGCCCGGCCTCTTTTGAAATTTATAGTTGAACTTTTTTTTTTTTTTTTTTTTTTGTGGTTTGGAAATTTATATCCACTGTAGTTTAAGACTATTGGTAGTATAATTGAGTTAGTGGTGCTTGGATCTTGTGTATATTTTTCAATACTTGTTATGTGTCTAGTAGTTACTGCAGATAAGCCATTCTATGTACTTAATGTGTATGGTAAAATTTTACATTAAAACAACAGAGCATTTGTTGAAATTGATATAAAAACTTCTGGTATGTTTCTAAAAAACCTGTATAAATAATTACTCAGAATATTTAAAATATGCTAATTACTAGAAAAGTAGGAATTCAGGTAGCTACTTAAAATACTTTTAAAAAATTCTGAGAAGAGAGGAGATAGGTACTAGATAAAATATTGCCATTTTTTCCTGGTGAATTGCATTATTTAATTCCAGCCTTTTCAGTAATGCTACTTATGTTTCAGAATATTTAGGCAGCCACTTTGAAAAAGTCTGAATAAAAGTAGATGTGGTTTTAATTTGGAAACTATTCACATTCACACGTTAATTCCTAAGAGCACTGCAAAATTTTCTGTTGAAAATGATAAATTTTTAGGCCAAGGCGGGTGGATCACCTGAGGTCAGGAGTTTGAGACCAGCCTGACCAAGATGGTGCAACGCTGTCTCTAATAAAAATACAAAAGTTAACCAGGCGTGATGGCACATGCCTGTAAATCCCAGCTACTCCCAGCTGAGGTACGAGAATTGCTTGAACCCAGGAGACGGAGGTTGCAGTGAGCTGAGATGGTGCCTCTGCACTCCAGCCTGGCTGACAGAGCAAGACTCCATCTCAAAATAAATAAATAATAAAATGATCAATTTTTGTGTACATTTTCACATAATGTACTTAAAAGTAGTGTTAAGTGGTTAAGTTCTTATCCTAAAAATAAAGCTATCTCAGGCTAGTTGGTCATTAGTCTGTTCCTACTGTCCTTAATTTTTTTGTATTTTTATTTTATTCTCTAACCACACAGTTCTCTTGTGTGGTAGGTAAGTGTTTTATTTAGGCAAAGTGGGGCTTTTAGATAGTTTGAGGAGGCCAGATGCAGTGGCTCATGCCTGTAATTCCAGCACTTGCCGAGGCTGGTGGACCACTGAAGCCCAGGTGTTTGAGACCAGCCTGGGCAACATGGTAAAACCCCATCTCTACTACAAATACAAAAACTTAGCCAGGTGTGGTGGTGAACGCCTGTAGTTCCAGCTACTTGGGAGGCTGAGGTGGGAGCATAACTTAAGCCTGGAAGGTGAAGGCTATGGTGAGCTGTGATTGTACAACCCTGTCTCCAAAATAAATAGTTGAAGAAATAATAGTTAATGTCAATAATAAAATATCTTACACATCAAAAATACATGGTATTTCTAAATACCTTTTTTTTTTTTTTTGAGATGGAGTTTTTGCTCGTTGCCCAGTCTGGAGTGCAATGGCGTAATCCTGGCTCACTGCAACCTCTGCCTCCCAGGTTCAAGCAATTCTCCTGCCTCAGCCTCCCTAGTAGCTGGGATTACAGGCACCTGCCACTATGCCCAGCTAATTTTTTGTATTTTTAGTAGAGATGGGGTTTCACTATGTTGGGCAGGCTGTTCTCGAACTCCTAACCTCAGGCGATCCACCTGCCTCAGCCTCCCAAAGTGCTGGGTGTTAGCTACCATGTCTGGCCAATACTCCCTTTTTTGTATCCATTTTTAGATTATTAGGATGGATCTTGATGTAGGATTTGAATGGCCAGCTTGTCTAAAAAGGCAGTCACATGAAATAGCAATCGTTTATCCAGTGAATTCCATATAACATACTGAACAGTCACATACTAATAGGTTTCTGATGTAATCGGAAGTTCCTGTGAACACTCGTTAAATTTTGTAGAGAGACTTTGTTCAGGTGATCATCTTAATTAGTGTAAAAGAAACTCTGTTGGTTTACCTTTATTGTAAACCCAGTAAGTTTCTTTTTCTCTGCCTCAGATCATTTCACATCTTGGGACCCATTGTATTACTCCTACCTAGTAGGCTTTTATTTTGAGAGTTCTAGGTGGAAATATTTGTTTCTTGTGGGTTCTCTTCCTTGTCAGGTTGTTACTAATGCCACATAAGCCTCTTGTTTTTATATGAATGTATGAAATAATATGTTTTTAGTTCTTACAGCAGCTGTGACACAAGCCTCACTGCAGTCTATAATTCATAAGTTTCTTACTGCTGGACCATCTGCTTTCAACATAACGTCTCTGATTTCTCAAGCTGCTCAGCTCTCAACACAAGGTATTCTTACTCATCTTAGATATCTCTAGAATGGTATCTTGATTTTGTTTTGGAATTAATAGCCCTTTTTTATATTTAGTTTTTTCTTTTCTTTCCTTTTTTTTTTTTTTTTTTTTTAGTTTTTTAAGAGATTAGCTACAATAATTTTGGTTTTTTTTTTGGTAACACTGGCATATACAGTAGTATTTTTATTTCCTTTCTTTTTAGATGAAGCAAGCTTTGACATTTGTCTTAAGGTATTGCCATCAAATCTGTAATTATTTAATACAGTATTTAATTCAGACTTTGTTATTAATGAGTTTTTTTATGCCAAAGCTAAAAGTAAACTATGATGTGCCATATATCTTTGTGAAACATTGCATGTATTTGAAGAGTTGAAGTTTGGTTCAGATTGACGTTAGATGTTTTTTGACTGGATAATATGGAAATGCTCATTTTCTGCCTTGAATTAGATATCCCTCTTCATGAAGGTATCCAAATGGAGAGAGATACACATAGGAGCAAATGGGAAGTGAAAGGGTCACTTTGTCAGAAAGCTGATAAACAGCAGGAATGCCTTGTCTGGAATGGAAGTATAATGGTGCAGAGACTCTTGCAACCCTCTGGCTAGCCTCATGAGCAGGAGACTGCGTGGGATACCTGGGCCTAAATGTAGAATAAGAAAGAAGAAATAAGGATGGTGAGGAGGCCTTCCATGTGAGAATAGGTTCAGGCCTACCTTCCTGTTACAGCCACATAAAGGAGAGTGGGCCACACTGGGTGTGCTTACCTCTGAACACACAGCTCACTTAGTCAGTGTGGCCCAGTGAGAAGGTCAGATTCTGATTTATTCCATTAAGTGTTCTCTGGGTAATATGGGGGTGGGGGGTTTAGAGTGATACAAATATCTTTGCCACATATATTACAAAGGACTTTAGTTTTTTGTTCTGTTTTGTTTTTCTTTAAAATTAATTGTTTCCCTTTTTTACAGCCCAGCCATCTAATCAGTCTCCGATGTCTTTAACGTCTGATGCGTCATCCCCAAGATCATATGTTTCTCCAAGAATAAGCACACCTCAAACTAACACAGTCCCTATCAAACCTTTGATCAGTACTCCTCCTGTTTCATCACAGCCAAAGGTATGTCACCTTTGAGGGACCTTTGGGAAAGAAACTACTTACTTTTGGAAAGTCAGTAACATTTTAGAATCTGTTATAGAAAAAGCCCTCCGAGAATGAGGTGTAGTGGTGGAATGAATGACAGGTATGATAGTAGATGCAGCCTAGAATTTCTCAGTTCACTGAGGGATAGAGAGGGGCTTTGAATCTGTGCTACTTTAATACACCATCTGAGTCTGTTCCCTAATGGTTTTGGGATTTGTCACATGGAGAGTGAGATAAAGAGGATATACTGAGTCTTAATATTTGTAGAATTTTCAAACTCCAAAAGACATGAATGAACATGTTTTCCAGCGACTTTTCCATATTTGTATTTCAAAAATGAGGCAGTTTCTGTGCTAAGAACTTAATGTATGTTTAATTTTCACATCATGAGAATCACTTGCTTTATTTAATAGATGAGAAAATCAAACTCTCAAGTTTCTGTGGTAGAGTCAGAATTTGAAACCTAGGTGTTTGTGAATACAGGGACCAATTTTACTAAGCTTATATTGCCTGTATTTGTCCCAGCAGAATCTTACATGGTTGGCCCCATAGGTGCAGTTAGAAAATTGCTGGTCTAAATGGTAAATGTAGGGGGAATTTCTTTTGAGTAGTTTTGGAACAGTAGGCTGTTTCAAACTTTTTAATGCCAAATAATTCTTTGTAAGGTCTTAAGCAGAAGCCCAAAAATAAAAATGCATTGAAATATAACGTGAAAGAGGTGGCTGGTCAGCTTTTAAAGTCTTCTCGTTTGTTCATCCCTTCCCTACCTTGGCCATTGATCATTGCATGTTTTAGGGTCAATTTAGATTGATTTTTAAAATTCCAAGTTACAGTTGTTAGTTTATTATGCAGTTCTTATCATTTGCCAGTATTTTAAGGAGGAAAGAATTAAAATGTGAGTTTCAGCAAAAGAGATGTTATTTTTGGAGCTTAGAACTTGTCTTCAGGGTGGTATTTTAAGAGTATAGTAAATAGTGGTTAAAAGTGAAATAAGTGGTAGTATTGGTTTTATAGTCACTTGTAAACTGAGCATTTCAACTCCTTTAAGCAGGCCGGGTGTGGTGGCTCACAGCTATAATTACAGCACTTAGGAGGCCAAGGCGGGAGGATTGAATTAGGCCCTGGGCAATATAGCAAGACCTCATCTCTACAAAAATAATTTGAAAATTTGCTGGGGGAGTTCGAGGCAGGCGGATCACTTGAGGCCTGGAGTGTGAAACAAGCCTGGCCAACAGGCAAAACCCGATCTCTACTAAAAGTACAAAAATTATCTGGGCGTGCTGGCACAGACCTATAATCCCAGCTACTCAGGAGGCTGAGGCATGAGAATCACTTGACCTGGGAAGTGGAGGTGCAGTTGAGCCAAGATCACGCCACTGCACTCCAGCCTGGGCAAAAGAGTGAAACTCTGAAAAACTTTCTTGGGCATGGCAATGTGCACTACTCAGGAGGCTGAGGTAGGAGAATCACCTGCGCCTGGGAATTCAAGGTTAGAGTGAGCGAAGATCACGTCACTCTGCACTCCAGACTAGGCAACCAGATTAAGACCCTGTCTTAAAAAAAAAAAAAAAATCCTTTAAGCAGGTAGCTGTTCGTTTTTTGTGTTCCAAAAACTTCTTCAAGTTGCTTTTAAAATAATTGAACATTTGAGCTTTTATGTAGTGCTTGCTAAAATGTTCTTTATAAGACTTGACTAGAATTGATAGGTAATATTCAGAAGTTAAGCAGGACATTCCGAATTTGTTAGGGAGAATTATTAATCATATCCCCTCACCCTACCAAAAGAAAAACAGCAGTCAGGTGTGACTTAATCACAAAGGACTCCATCTGCCTTTGTGCCTCAATTTAGAGCTTATATTTTAAACTGCTTTTCTCTATGTGGCTTCTGAATATAATACATATCCTGATTGGCAGTCATGGACTTCAGTCTACCTCTGTAGAGTAACACCTCTTTGAAAAACTCTGATGTTGAACTTTATATGGGCCATAACTCATATTTCTCCATATCATTAAAATCTAAGCATCCATATGTCTATGATGTGGTAGCATACATATTTACTTTTATTGATATAAAAGTAACAGTAAATCAGAAGAGATAATAATGTATTGGAAAGAAAACTGAGCTGTAAAGGAGGAGAACTAGTTTCTTAGACTGGTTTGATAGGGAAGTAATTTTATGACCTTGGGCTTTTACAAAGAAATGAGATGTAAGTTTCAGAACTTTGACTGTCTTCTTTAAAACACCACATTTTACGTGTTTTAAGACGATTACCTAGATTTTGGGGGGAGAGATGTGAATTAGATTTGGAGACCATCTCACCAGATTTTGACATTTCAGGTTAGTACTCCAGTAGTTAAGCAAGGACCAGTGTCACAGTCAGCCACACAGCAGCCTGTAACTGCTGACAAGCAGCAAGGTCATGAACCTGTCTCTCCTCGAAGTCTTCAGCGCTCAAGGTAGGTTGATATTGTATATTGACACCACATTGTTTTATTTAATGATGGTACACTGCATTGTTTGAATATTGTATCTGTAAAATAGAACTTAACCTTAAACTCCATGAATACCCTAAAGTAGGCTTATATGTTGTAAAATTTACAAAGACAAACCTGTATACAAGAGGGTAGGTTGTTGTGTCTAGTAGTGAAGCCTGGGTTATTTTGAAGAAAGTGGCTCTTTAAAATTTTACACAGTACAATATGTTGGGGCTAAAGATTTGTGATACTTGTACCAGAAAGGCACACGATTTTACAATATTTGTTGGAATTACCTTACTTTTTAACCTCCTGATAGCAGTTTTGGTTTGAGTATATTGATGAAAGCCAAAGTCTCATATCTAAAACTTGGGCCAATGTTTCCCAACTGGTATATGTCAGGCTTTCCCAATAGCTTAACTGTGACCCTATACAGATGGCTTTTTAGATGGTTCTATATACTGCTGTATTGTGTTAGCACTTTTCTTTGTTCATTAACAACACAACTTTAAGTGACATTTGTTGAATGAATGGTTTTCCTTTGATTGATTTTCCTATTTTTTATTTCATGCTATGAGGTAGCAAAATAATTCACCTGTTGTTTTTATTGTTGTTTTCTAAACAAGCATTTCAGAACTTATACCTCCAAATGAGAGTTGTTCCCTTCAAAATAATCACCTTGGGAAGCTGTCTACTTACTCCAGCAATGTTGCCATTGCTCTGAACATTTTTGGGAAATTCTTCTTTTAAATTGTTTTTAGAGGCTGCAGTATTATTTTAAATATCCTCAGTGATGAAAACTCTTCATCCTTTGGGAGATTTAGTTTTTGGAAATAACTGAAATTCATTCAGAGCCAAGTCTGGTGAAGCAGGTAGGAGATCAACTTGGGTGATTAAATTTTTTGGTTCTCACCACCACATCCCCAACCCTGGCCCAAACCATTTGGCTTTAAAAGAAGATAAAGAATCTCAGAGTGTTATTTTTTTGGTTTTGTTTTGCCACTATGCTTGTTGAGTGCTATCCAATAAAATGTCTGTATTTTGCTTCACATTATTTCACCCTCTGATTCAGCAGTTCTGACGTTGGGAACAAAGGCAATATATATTTTCCCCTTACCTAGATGTATATGAGCAGTCTTCAGATGTGCATTATATCTACAGCTGTTAAAATGTGACTTTTTTTAGTTATATTCTTATTAGTGTTTGTGCTACACAAAGTTAGCAGGTTCTGCTCTCAGATGTGGAGAGTAAAATTTACATTTGACTCTGACGGTAGTGTTAAAAGGGCTTTTTCCCCCAAAGTGTTTTGAGGAATAATATACTTTGGATTGTTAATTCTCTTTATTTGACGTTAAAATAACAGATTTCTTAGGAATTTGGATATCTTTAAGTTAATAAAAGGTATTAACATGCAGTTTCTAGGATAAGGATACCCAGAAACTACTTTTAAACATACTACACATTCAATTCTGTTTTCTAGTAGCCAGAGAAGTCCATCACCTGGTCCCAATCATACTTCTAATAGTAGTAATGCATCAAATGCAACAGTTGTACCACAGAATTCTTCTGCCCGATCCACGTGTTCATTAACGCCTGCACTAGCAGCACACTTCAGTGAAAATCTCATAAAACACGTTCAAGGATGGCCTGCAGATCATGCAGAGAAGCAGGTATGTTACGTACAGCCTAGATTTTACCTTTGGATGATCAGCAAAACAGAACTTAATCAACTAGAAAATCTAATGTGACCACTGAATTCAAGCAATATTTAAAATAATGAATCTCTAACTGTGTAGTCATTTAAAAAATATTTGATATGTATGATAACTTTTCTGGTTTTACAAAATATTTTAACATTATATAGCCGCTGTTGTCAAGTACTCAGCAGTTAGCTCAGTGCTTAATGCCTTATATTTATTTTCTTTACTTCTTAAAACAGCTAAGCAGTGTAGATAGAGTTTTCTCATTTTGCCATTGAAGTCCTTAAGACCAAATAGTGCATAAGACCTTGATCCCAGGGTCACCCAGTTAACAGTGAGTAGCTCAAAGCCAGTGTACTTTTTCCACTCGGCTTCTCTGATAGTCTCAGAATCCATTAGCACTGTTAATCTACTGGCCAAGCGCAGTGGCTCATGCCTGTAATCCCAACACTTTGGGAGGCCGATGCAGGTGGATCACTTGAGGCCAGCCAGGAGTTTGAGACCAGCCTGGCCAACATAGTGAAACCCCATCTCTAACCATAAGTATAAAAATTAGCCAGGCATGGTGGCATGCACCTGTAATTCCAGCTACTCGGGAGCCTGAGGCACCAGAATTACTTGAACCCAGGAGGCAGAAGTTGCAATGAGCTGAGATCGCACCACTGCACTCCAGCCTGGGTGACAGAGTAAGACTGTCTCAAAAAAACCAAACAAACAAAAAAACTGTTAATTTTCTATGACTTTCCCACTGGACTAGCAACTGGAAGTTAGGAAACATTTTTGCTTTGGGGTGAGAGACCTTAGGACATTCCACTTACTGCCATTTGCCCCTTTCTTTTTATCAGATAACTGGCCATCTGGGGTGTTCGAAAGTTTACAGAGAATATGTTGTGTGTCTTATGATGGAGTATAGTGAGGCTCTTGAATCAGTATCTAATACCTGAACTTGCAGAAATGACAATCTCTTTGGCTGACCCAGCATCTTTTATTAAGCACAAATTATGAGTCCTTTCTTAGTGCTGTATTAGCTTCAGGTTGGAAATCCTATTTTCTCCAACTTGGAAGAGAAATATTAAAATAAGTACCTTCCACCCTTAGAGACAGTTTCTTAAAAGAAATTAATTTTCCCCATTAGATTCACTAGCATTTTTGTGTATTTAAGGGAAAAGGATTATTCTCTGATCCTAGTATAAAATTGTACTCAGAAATTTCATGTTTTATTTTGTGTATATTAATGTTTGTTTTGTTCATTTCTTTAATTACAGGCATCAAGATTACGTGAAGAAGCGCATAACATGGGAACTATTCACATGTCCGAAATTTGTACTGAATTAAAAAATTTAAGATCTTTAGTCCGAGTATGTGAAATTCAAGCAACTTTGCGAGAGCAAAGGTAAGTCTTTCACTGAAATATATTTTTATGTTTCTCAAGATTATGGTTCTTAAATCGAACTAAAGATGTAAATCACATTTTATGAAATGTAAAGTTCTCTTTGATACATTGATCACATTCTATCACTGCATTTTCATAATTTAATAATATTTCTCGTGAAGGGATAAAGCCTATCGATTTTCTCTTAACCCATGATGAATGCTTCATTTGACTTTTCTCATAACTCCATAAGCTGCAATAATATATTATTGAAAAAAATGAAATATTGACCACAACTAATTATAAATGTCCTCTCTTGCTGAGGGTGTTTCCATTGAAATTTCAGATTATTTGTCCTTGCATCATCAATAGATGCCTTGAAAAGTATAGGAAGAATTTGTCCAGCAAGTTTAGTGTATCTGCTGTCTTAGTATTTTTCACCTGAACTCGTCTTGCATTTCTTAATATAGTGTTTCACTCAAATAGAATATCTAGGTCACAATAATAATAGCATAGGTATTTTTTTTAATGCCTATTACAGAGTTGAGGACAGACTTGGCAATGGCTTTATGTCCTGTCTGTGCAAGTCACAAAGTTACAGGTAGACTGAATCTTGTCAAGAAACCATAAATACTTAGTAAATACCAAATGTAGTTTATAGTACAACTTGAAAAAGTAAGTTTATTTACAGTTACTAAAATATCTAGAGGTACTCTCTGAGTAACAATTTAGGTTCTTATACTCTCAGATTGCTCTGAAAGTAGTTCTAACATAAACTTCATTTTGGCTTGTTACATCATTAGACTTTTAGGAAATTATTCATTATTGCATCTTAGGAAAACAGTATATACAGTCAAATATCAAGCCAGCCTGATTATGCCTAATTCATGTGTACAGGCAATAAATATTATAGTTCCCAGAAGAGAGGAGTAAAAACAGGAAATATTTTTACGTTCATGGGAATCTGGGTAACTGTGGGGTTTGTGTGTTTCAATTTTTGGTTTTTGGCTTCATTTTTATGTACCTACATCTACATTGAGAATTGCTGTTCTAAATGATTAATCTCTTACACCTGGTTAATTCTACTCTTTACTATATAGTGGGCCAGAAAACATGCAGTATAGGTTTATTTCATGTATAATAGCTGCTGCTTTCTTTATTGTGATGATAGTTTATAAAGTAATACATTTTAAGTCGTTAGAGCCAAGGGAATTATTAAGAAATCGTTAAAAAGGCCGGGCACGGTGGCTAAAGCCTGTAATCCCAGCACTTTGGGAGGCCGAGGTGGGCGGATCACCTGAGGTCAGGAGATCAAGACCAGCCTGGCCAACATGGCAAAACCTTGTCTCTACTAAAAATACAAAAATTAGCCAGGCATAAGGACAGGTGCCTGTAATCCCAGCTACTCGGGAGGCTCAGGCAGGGAGAATTGCTTGAAACCCAGGAGGTGGATATTGCAGTGAGTCAAGATCGCACCCCTGCACTCTAGCCTGGGCAACAGAGCAAGACTCTGTCTCAAAAAAATAAAAAACAAAAAAAGTTGTTAGAAAACTAAAACATCCTTTCATCATCCTGATACTTTAATAGATATTATGTATTAAATGTTTACTTTGTCTTAACTGTAAACCAATTTATAGTTAAATTAATTTTTTTAATTTTTTTGCCTTAATTAGAAATCACTTGTTTTAATTTTAAAAATTACAATTATAAAAGCTTGGGTTTTCTGTAATATTTGTATATATACACAGGTTCTAATGTCTGCTTTTTTTTTTCAGGATACTATTTTTGAGACAACAAATTAAGGAACTTGAAAAGCTAAAAAATCAGAATTCCTTCATGGTGTGAAGATGTGAATAATTGCACATGGTTTTGAGAACAGGAACTGTAAATCTGTTGCCCAATCTTAACATTTTTGAGCTGCATTTAAGTAGACTTTGGACCGTTAAGCTGGGCAAAGGAAATGACAAGGGGACGGGGTCTGTGAGAGTCAATTCAGGGGAAAGATACAAGATTGATTTGTAAAACCCTTGAAATGTAGATTTCTTGTAGATGTATCCTTCACGTTGTAAATATGTTTTGTAGAGTGAAGCCATGGGAAGCCATGTGTAACAGAGCTTAGACATCCAAAACTAATCAATGCTGAGGTGGCTAAATACCTAGCCTTTTACATGTAAACCTGTCTGCAAAATTAGCTTTTTTTAAAAGAAAAAAAAAATTGGGGGGGTTAATTTATCATTCAGAAATCTTGCATTTTCAAAAATTCAGTGCAAGCGCCAGGCGATCTGTGTCTAAGGATACGATTTTGAACCATATGGGCAGTGTACAAAATATGAAACAACTGTTTCCACACTTGCACCTGATCAAGAGCAGTGCTTCTCCATTTGTTTTGCAGAGAAATGTTTTTCATTTCCCGTGTGTTTCCATTTCCCTCTGAAATTCTGATTTTATCCATTTTTTTAAGGCTCCTCTTTATCTCCTTTCTTAAGGCACTGTTGCTATGGCACTTTTCTATAACCTTTTCATTCCTGTGTACAGTAGCTTAAAATTGCAGTGATTGAGCATAACCTACTTGTTTGTATAAATTATTGAAATCCATTTGCACCCTGTAAGAATGGACTTAAAAAGTACTGCTGGACAGGCATGTGTGCTCAAAGTACATTGATTGCTCAAATATAAGGAAATGGCCCAATGAACATGGTTGTGGGAGGGGAAAGAGGAAACAGAGCTAGTCAGATGTGAATTGTATCTGTTGTAATAAACATGTTAAAACAAACAAAAATTGTTATTTTTCTTTTCCTTCGGTCAGTGCACATTAAAATTTGAACTACCTGGGGATTCTTTATCAGAACTGTTCTTGTTGAATATTTATACTTAATTGAAATAATTCCTTAAGGGAGGTTTTGTTTAAAACGTATTAACAGGAAATTGTGTATAAGATATTTAATGAAATAAGAAATTCAACAAGAATGATTAAGTCACTTCCCAAGTGGTTGTCATTTGTTAAACCCTGGTTTACCTGTCTTGCTATTATGACATTTCATTTGGAAGGATGTTTGTGTTGTAGCTAACTGTTCAAGTCTGGTGCTGACTGCTGTTCTTAGCCATCACAAAACGCTAAATTTGTGTAATTGGAGCTTCCTGCTGTTATCTGGAAATAGCAGGAAAGCGCAGCTTTGTATATTGTTTCCTAAAGTATATTAAAATAAAAAAAGAAACTATTGCTACTATAAAATTACCTTGACTTTTTTTTCCTTTGCTAAAGTACTAGTCACATAGCCTTAGCTTCACACTGCCAGTAATGTATCAAATCACAAGGGTTTCCACATGAAAAAAATACTTTCTTCCCCCACAAAAAAACTTTTACCATCAAAATCTTGCCATCTGATTTAGAAAGGTGTTTTTTCTTTTTCTTTTTTTTTTTTAATTGGTTTAGGGTTTTTTGGTGTTTTTTTTTTTTTCTGTTGGGGCAGATAAGTGCTTCCAAAACTGGCAGCACCAAGGGCTTGTTTTTTATGTTAGACATCAATGTCAATGTTACTACATTCTTGGATGCTAACATAAATTTTGAAATTGCTCTTGTGCTTTAAGCATATATTTAAAGTATGGAAGTGAAATGGTCAGACTCTTCAGTAAGCTCAAAAAGTTAACTGTAAGCGATAGTGTTGGTGTTTTCTAAAATACAAAAATGTTCCAGTGTAATTAAAAGGAATTAAAATCTTATACTGGAAGATATTTTCCTGTAATTTAAGAATACTTTTTAAATGTAAGAAAAGACAAATGCCATTAGTTTATTGTCATGTTTATACCTCTGTGAGATTAACATCTGCTGAATTTAATTAGTGCATGTAAATGAAACCCCAAAGAGCTGTGTGTTAAGCTAGAAACCTTACTGTGTCTTTTCTGGAAAGAAATGAGCAATTTGTTTTAATAGGCAAGTGTTTCCTGATCAGATGGCAATTTGTGATTTAGGTAAATTTGAATTTGATTTGCTTATAGTCTACTGGTCTGTGTAGCTATGTTTTGTTTTTTAAAAAAGTTTAAATCCCTAAATGAATTAGTCACATATATTTAGGAGAAGACGCCTAATTTGACATTTCTTAATAGTGAATTTTTTTTTTCTTGAGACGGAGTTTCACTCTTGTTGCCCAGGCTGGAGTGCAATGGCGTGATCTCGGCTCACCGCAACCTCCGCCTCCTGGGTTCAAGCGATTCTCCTGCCTCAGCATTCCGAGTAGCTGGGATTACAGGCAGTCACCACCACGCCTGGCTAATTTTGTATTTTTAGTAGAGATGGGGTTTCTCCATGTTGGTCAGGCTGGTCTCAAACTGCCAACCTCAGGTGATCTGCCTGCCTTGGCCTCCCAAAGTGCTGGGATTACAGGCGTGAGCCACCGCTCCTGGCCAGTAGTGAATTTTTAAACACAGAAAATTTAAAATTTTGTGGAAATATTTTAAATATTGCACCTTACTACAGACATGGTATCCAGCTCCTAACCTTAACTAGGGAATATCTATTAAAATAAGCATAATGTTCTGGACTGGAATATTCCTTATCTAGTTGGCCATGGATTTGAACATGTACCTTGGTTTAGGTAATTTGAAAGTAGAAATACTGAATAGCCTCTAGGGAACTTAAGTGGCTTTTTCCCCCCGTTTTAAAAGATTAGTCTCTATTCAAACTTTTAAAATGTCGTGTTATTGTAACAATATATTTGATGAAAGAAGGTTAGAGACTCCCCTGAAGAACCAGCTTCCCTACGCTTTTTATTTTTCTAACTTGTCTAACCTGATTTTAAAACGACTGCAATTCCAGACTAAAAACATGCTTCAGCCCTGTTTCAAGACATTATGCTTCTTTTAACAGCCCAAATTAGTAGTAGTATTTTTCTTCTAAATCGTTGTTTCACACTTGTAAAATCTTGGGAAGGAGGTTCTTAAAACTTTGCCAGGAATTGTTACCCATTTCCAAAACAGTTTATTATGTTCAAAAACCACCATATCTTTGAGGGACTGTTTTAAAGGGGAGAGGGCAATGCGGGAAATAATTCACTCTGCGCACTGGAACTATTGTAGTTCAGGACTTCCAGCTACTGTATTTAGATGTTGGGTTTGAATATACAGATTTCTTTTCAATACCTGTAAATAACGGCTATATTCTTGTATTTGTACGGGAGTGTACAAAATGACACTGAAAAGTAATAAATATGTTTTGACTATATTGTGCAGTTATTTCAGAACTGTGTTTTGAAAGTCTTAGAATGCATGATTTGCATTTGAGTAAGGAAATTTAAAATACAGATTACTGCTGAAATTTTAATCAGTCGGTGTGTTTCAATAGTCTCTGAAACATTTTAGTGAAAATTCTAACGTAAAGTTGGGATTGTTTAGGTCGTGCTCTAATTTGCGGTACCCTCCTTTTCCTGATCATGACCTTTGATAGTGCCCTGAAGTGCAGCCTGCCTAGATGATCTCATGCAGGCTCTTGGCTCTAAAAACCCCTTCATGTGCTACTTTACATCCCGATTATCTCCAGTCCTGATCTTTTTGAGTTCCCAAAAACAGTCCACTTAGATGCTCTCCTTAACACAGCATGCGCTCCAAAAGGAACTCATGGTTTGTGCCTCAGATTATTCTCCTAGTTTTTTAGTAATTGACACCATCATTGTTAAAGTTGCCCAAAACCCAAATCAAGTCATCCTTTATTTTTTTTCTAACACTCCATATTTAATCCATCAAGACCCACAAGCTCTGTCTTTGAAAATGTTTCCTTAATGTTCACCTCTCTAGTCCAATCCACGATCATCTTTGAACCAAATCCCTGCCACAACCTCCTAACCTTTCTGCTTCTACTCAGATCGCCCAAAGTTCTCTCCACCCCACCTCCGCACACACACAACCTGTTCTCCACCAGGCCGTTCTGTTCATAATCCTGCAATGATTCACACTCAGAATAAAACCCAGAGCTCATACCATGGCTTGCGTGTTCAAGCCCCTGATTATTGCCACGTTTTCTTCGCTGCAGTCTCTCCTTGCGGGTTTGCTTTCCTCTGCCTAAAAAGCTCGTGATAGAAATTGGTACAGCTTGCTGCCCCTGTATCAGTCTCTTCAAAGAGGCCTTTCCTGGGCCAGGTGCAGTGGTTTACCCTTGTAATCCTAGCACTTGGGAGTTCAAGGTGGAAGGATTGCTTGAGCTCGAGTTTGAGACCAGCCTTAGACTTTTTTTTTTTTTTTTTTTTTAGCCTTTCCTGATGGCTCAGACCATCTAAAAGCACCCTCCATCACTCTTTCTTCACTCAAGTTTTCTTCAAAAGTACACCAGATGTGTTGAGTGAATTGTGCATGTTTAAAGGGCTTTGGACGAATCCGAACCTGTGAAGATGTAAAAAGGTTAATGAATTTTTTTTCTTTGTTTTGATTTTGGTCCCCTCACCTTGAGAGATGGAAAAGGAACAGCAAGTAGCATTTTTTTAAAAAAATGATTACACTTTGATTGGTCACCAAAACCTAACTGCAAACCTGTCCTAAATTGTTAGCATATGTAGTCTCTAAGCAAGGGTAACCAACTAAACCAGTAATCATAGCCTAAGAGGAACCAGTAAGCATATTCCTAAGAGGAACACATTTTAGGAGTAAATAAGCCAATGAGAAATGAGATGCTGCTTCTGATGTGACAATCTTGGGGAGATGGACTGGTAGGAAGTGACCCTGCTTCTAAAGCCAGGATTGGGTGAGGCGTGGGGGTTGGAGATTGTCCTGGTTTCACTATAGGACTGAACCTGTGGTTTAGAAGATGCTTTGACATCCAACCAGCCCCCTTCTGACTTTTAGAACAGGAACCAGGCACTCATCACATTCTAAGCTGTATCACTAATAGAACATCTGTACTACCCACACCCATCTTAAAGGAAAAAGGCTAGGGATGTAAGGATTGCCTGCCTTTGCAATGGATGGGAAAATTAAGATTGAACAGAACTTGATGCCATTGTTTTTCTCCAAAAATGAGCTTCCTTTTTTAAGATGCCTTCTGTTAATTGCCCAATTTGATCAGCGTACGTAAGTGTGCTAGTATGAACTGTTTCTTACACTTTTAGGCAGTTCAAGGGCTTTATCTTGGGACAACAGAATGTAAGGACGGTGATTTTTGTCATTTTTGTGTCTTATGTATCCCCATCACCTAAAAGAATCAACACATGTTGGAGAATAAACAGATATTTGTCAATAAGCCTTTTAAATTTCATGTTTTGCCCCTCATTTTGATGCCTTGACATTTTATTACCTTTATGAACTAAAACTGTTAAAGTGATAAGCTGAAAATACTACCATGGTTGGTGAGGGCTCTCACTTTTAAAATGTCAGAGTAGTTTCAGGCTACACTTGTCTGTATCTTCACAAGCACAAGAGTTCCAAAGATACTATCTAAAATACAGTGGTATGAAAAAAATGTTCAATACCATTAATCAGGGAAATGGAAATCAAAACCACGAGATATCAACTCCACTTTTGACTATTATCAGATGAAAAATAACATGCTGGCAAGGATTGGAGAAAAGAGAACTCAATCACTGTTGGTGGGAACGTGACACTAGTACAGCCATTATGGAGAGCAGTATGGAGTTTCCTTAAGAAACTACAAATAGAGCCAGGCACAGTGGTGCATGCCTGTAATCCCAGCTACTCAGGAGACTGAGGCAAGAGAATCGCTTGAACCCGGGAGGCGGAGATTGCAGTGGGCTAAGATCATGCCACTGCTCTCCAGCCTGGGCGACGCAGCAAGGCACTGTCTTAAAAAACAAACAACAATACAAATAGAACGACCATATGATCCAGCAATTCCATTAGTGGCATTTCCTACACCTAAAGAAAAGCATGTATCAGAGATATCTGCAACCCCATGTTTACTGCAGCAAGCACTATTCACAATAGCTAAGAGAGAATCAACTTAAGTGTCTATCAGTGGATGGATAAAAGTGTGGTACGTATACACAATGGAATACTATTTGGCCATTAAAAAAATGAAATCCTGTCATTCCCTGGAGGACATTATGTTAAGTGAAATAAGCCAGGAACGGAAAGATACATACTTCTCATATGCAGAACCTAAACAAGTTGATATCATAGAAGTAGAAAGTGGTTACTAGGGGCTGGGAAGGGGAGAGGGAATAGGGAGAAATTGATTAATTGGTTAAAGGATATAAGATTACGGCTAGAAATTTTATATCCTTTAATAAAAGTGTTCTGTAGCACTGTAGGCTGTCTAGTTAATGATTTTTTTTTTCTTTTCAAGTTGGGCAATTAACAGAAGGCATCTTAAAAAAGGAAGCTCATTTTTGGGGAAAAACAATGGCATCAAGTTCTGTTCAATTTTAATTTTCCCATCCATTGCAAAGGCAGGCAATCCTTACATCCCTAGCCTTTTTCCTTTAAGATGGGTGTGGGTAGTACAGATGTTCTATTAGTGATACAGCTTAGAATGTGATGAGTGCCTGGTTCCTGTTCTAAAAGTCTCACTCTGTTGCCCAGGCTGGAGTACAGCCTGGGCTCACTGCAACCTCTGCTTCCCAGGTTCAAGCTCACTGCAACATCTCGGCTCATTGCAACCTCCACCTCCCAAGTTCAAGCAATTCTCCTGCCTCAGCCTCCTGAGTAGCCAGGATTACAGGCACCCGCCATTATGCCCAGCTGATTTTTGTATTTTTGTAGAGACGGGGTTTCACCATGTTGGTCAGGCTGGTCTTGAACTCCTGACCTCAGGTGATCCACCCACCTCAGCCTACCAAAGTGCTGGGATTACAGGTGTGAGCCACCGCGCCCAGCCGAGGGTCCTCTTTGAAATGTGCAAAAAACTTCCCAGTTTGAACACAGTGTGAATTGCCTTCAAGAAATCTCACACGGATGAGGTCGTAACAGTGGAGCCCTGCAGGCAGGCCTGGGACAAAAAGATGCAGATCTGGGGAAGGAGAGGCTTCATTACAAAATCCTTTTCACTGCTTTTCCCTCAGTGGGGTTTCCAATCATGTGAACGAATTGCAAAATTTTTTCAACATTTACTTTGGTTAAATGCATGTCTCCCAGAAGAATTTGTCAGATGACGGGAGCGATTAACTTCAGAAATGGACGCACTCTCTGGTTCCCACGATCCTGGTGAGATCTTTTCATTCTACTTCTTCCACACATGCCCGTTTCCCTCTGCCCCAACCCCACAAGACAAGATATCAACTAGCACTTTGGGAAACTTAATCGATTCTCTTCACCTATTGTTATTTTCCATGTGGACTTTGCTGGAGCTAGCATTTCCTGCTTTAGTGTAAAAACAGAAAAGTGTTAGAAAAGCTGCTGGTAGAGAATGAAGGTGAGAACCTAGGAAGAGAAATGTGTCTGTGTCCAGCACTAGAGGAAGGAACTGAGCTGTTCCCATGTAGTTGAACCAGGAAAGAGGAAAACTGTGCCTGGGGACAAAGTCAACGCAAACTGCAGAGCAAATGTCAAGCCTTTCCATTGATGCCTTGGAAGCCATTCATCATGGGGACTCCCTTGTCTGCATCCTCTCTGCTTCCAAAGAGTCACTGATGATGGTCAATAGGAGGTTCTTGCTGCAAATCACTCTGGTGAATTTGCATTTAATGCCATGTAAGGTTTACCATGTTTTGTTTGGTTGGGGCCACTGAACTTCTCAGGCAGGGGAAGACTGCATATCTCCAAGAAGGTTTAATGCTGCCATTGAGGTTCTTGGCTGGAATCCATCCCACATCATTCAGCTTGCTCATTAGCACCATGCAGCGCCTAGGAGTCCCACTCATATGGAAGGGCACTCATGTCAGCTTTCCTAAGTGTGGGTGTTTGACATTCCAGCTGTCTCTCTTCTCTCCTCACTCAACAGTGATGCTGTGACTTTTTATTTTGAAAAATATCAAACGTATAAAAAGTTGAAAGAACTATACAGTGAGCACCTACTCGTATATTCCCCATTGAGATTCAATGATTAATGTGGTCCTATTTCTCTACCTCTCTTTCTCGGTCTCTGTATGCTCTTTTGTTTGAAACATTTGAAAGCCAATTGTAGACATGGTGGGACATATCTCTACACACTTTAGTGTGACTCTCCTAAGAATAAGGCTATTATCCTATAACTATAATAGGCTGGGCATGGTGGCTCACACCTGTAATCACAGCATTTTGGGAGGCCAAAGCAGGCAGATCACTTGAGGTCAGGGATTCAAGACCAGACTGAGCAACATGGTGAAACCTTATCTCTACTAAAAATGCAAAAATTAGCCAGGCGTGGTGGTGCATGCCTGTAGTCCCAGTCACTCGCGAGACTGAGGTACAAGAATTGCTTGAACCTGGGAGGTGGAGGTTACGGTGAGCTGAGATCGCACCATTGCACTCCAGCCTGGGTGACAGAGCGAGACTGTCTCAAAAAAAAAAAATAAATGTATACACACACACAAATATATATACATGTGTATATATGTGTGTATATATATACACATGTATATATATTTGTGTGTGTATATATATATATATATATACACACACACACACACATATATATATACTGTCATCACAAAAGCAAACACAATTTGATGGAATTTGGGGATAGGAATAATTAGAGAAATATCCCTATGGAGGTCAAAGCAGAGGAGGTTTCACGTTCTATTGTGCAAGCAGGCTTTTCCAATTACTCCCTACAAGCATACTTAAATGTTTTACAATGAGCATGTTATTTTGGAGTCAGAATGAAAAAAAAATACAAAACCTTTTAAAGCAGCAGTCAGGAACACTGGGTCTCAGCCATGTCTGTGGTGGCCACTGGGCTTGTCATGGGCCTTCAACACCAGGTGGCGGTGGTGGGCTACATTCAGCAAGCCGGTAATAACCGGTGAGAAGCCTCCCTGGGAAACTAGGGATGGGGCAAGAGAAGGGTGGTTGCACTTTCAAAGTAAATGTCAGAACTTCAGGTAAACCCCTAAAGACATAGGAAGGGGGAAATGATGGAGAACTTATCTTAATGAACATACCTCTTTTGGGGGAAGATGTTCTATACATTGTCTCAGGAGGCTGATCTACTGAATTCAAACCCTCATTCTGTCCCCTCCTAGTTGACTTGGCATGTACAAGCAACGTGACCCAGAGAACGCTGGGTTTTGTTTTATCCTATGCAGGATGACTGGCAGGGATACGGGTGACGAAAGCCCTGAGCACAGGGCCTGACACCGTGCAAGTGCATACAACGTGCTGGCTACTTAACTATGATGACTCACTTCTCTCCACAACTGAGCCACTGCTGGCTTTGTCCTCTTGAAAACCTCTTCTGCCTCTGCTCTAGTCACCTTGTTTGCAGAGCTACCTGGGTATGGGTGGACAGTGGCTTCTTTTGCAGAGTCAGGGAGGTGGACAGCACCCATATGTTGAGAGCAGGACTGCGTCACAGGCTGCAAGCACAGGAGAGTTCTCCATTGGCCTCCAGAGTCCATCCTGCAGCATAAGTGTACTTATACCTGATGGACAAAGAATCTTGATTTTGGGTTCAGAATATATTGGCACAAAGCCACCCTAGAATGGAAACATTCAGGCCCTCGGCCGGCTTTGCCAAGCTCCCTCCGGAGCATGCACAGTAGCTGCTTTGCTTCATAGGACGGCATCAGCCTTCTCCTAAGAAGTAGGTTGGAGAGGACTCGGGGTCACTGGGTGGCTCATCCCAGCCAGCAAGCTGACCCAGAGCCCTCCCTGACAGCTCTTGCCACTGCCCATCTCCACCCAACATTGCACCGATTTCTTCTACCTGCTGCTGGTGTGTGCCCTCCCTTGTCAGAGCTCCTCTTGCCCCTTTCTCCTGGGAATGCCCACCTCTTCCTCTAGGTATCTGCACCCAGCATCGTTCAAGAGCTGGGCAAATGCCCCTTCTTAGTGCAGATCCACTCTGCTATCTCCAGATGTTGCCTCTGCCTGGAATGATCCCCCAAGAGTCTCACGTGATTGGTTCCTTCACACCTCCTACGTCTCGGCTGCAGTACCCCTCCCCAGGTGACCTTCCCTTCCTAGTCTCGCTATCCTGTCACTCTGGGTATTTTTTTTTTTGTTTTTTTGAGATGGAGTTTTGCTCTATCACCCAGGCTGGAGTGCAGTGGCGCGATCTCGGCTCACTGCAACCTCCACCTCCCGGGTTCAATCAATTCTCCTGCCTCAGCCTCCCAAGTAGGCAGGATTACAGGTGCCCGCCACCATGCCCAGCTAATTTTTGTATTTTTAGTAGAGAGGAGATTTCACCATGCTGTCCAGGCTGTTCTCCAACTCCCGACCTCAGGTGATCCACCTGCCTCAGCCTCCCAAAGTGCTGAGATTACAGACGTGAGCTACTGTGCCCAGCCCACTCTGTGTATTTTTTTCATGGCATGTGGCCCTCTCTAAGTTTACACTAATTTATCTGTGAGCATCAGGAAAGGTCATTTTACTTTTAACGTATTTATGGTTTCTTTCCTGCTACTCAAGTAATAAATAAACTCCCCAAGAGCAGGGACTTGATCTTGTTCATTGACTGCTTGGTCCCCACACCCACTGTAGGGCCTGGCACATGAGAGACGCTCCATAGGCTGGACGTGGTGGCTCACACCTGTCATGCCAGCACTTTGGGAGGCCAAGGTGGGAGGATTACTTGAGGCCAGGAGTTCAAGACCCTGTCTCTACCAAAATCAAAAATTATCTGGGCACAGTGATACCCACCTGTAATCCTAGTTCCTTGGGAGGCTGAGGCAGGGGGATCGCTCGAGCCCTGGAGTCTGAGGCTGCAATGAATCATGATTGTGCCACTGCAGTCCAGCCTTGGTAACAGAGCAAGAGCCAATCTCTTTAAAAAAAAGTGCTGGGTAAAAATTACTGAATGAATAAAGACCCCAGCCCCCAAACTGGAAGCAGTCATACACTCTGGCAAACTCTCTCTTGCTCTTTGTCTGAACCTCTCTCATCCTGTGGAAGCTGATAGCTCTGGGGCTCTTCTGTCCAGACAAGCTGGAAGTGAGATGGGAAACAGCAGCCCCAGCACACTCAGCTTTGTGTCCTTGAGAATGCTTGCCTTGTGTATCATTCTTTGGCTGGTTTTGGCTGTCTTTTGGCCTCAGGTTTATCCTTTGGTGCTTATAAGAGTTTTCTGAGCTGGGGAGGATCCTCAAGGCTACCATTCTGGTGACCCTATGCACATGCCACTTAGATCTGCATTTATCCATGAGCAGTGGAAGCAGTCTAGACCGTGCCTAGGACATAGGAAAAGAATAAAGGAGCAAACTGTTTAGCAACATGGAAGCTGCAGGAAGCATCTGCCTGCCCTATTCTAACCACTCTGAAAAACCCAAAGCCTTGTGGCTGGAGGGATCTACTTCCCATTCACTCTCATCGTGTAAGCCGACTTGGCTTCTGTACCTCCATGTCATGGACTGGCTTAGAGGAGAAGGACATAGGGCTGCTGCGGGTGGAACAGGATTAGCAGTGCAGGTGAGCAACAGCCCAAAGTGGACAGTGATTCTTTTTGTTTGTTTGTTTTGAGACAGGGTCTTGCTCTATTGCCCAGGCTAGAGTGGAGTGTGACACTCATAGCTCACTGTAGCCTTGAACTCCTGGGCTCAAGTGGTTCTCCCACCTCAGCCTCCCGAGTAGCTGGGACTACAGTTATACACCACCATGCCCTGCTAATTTTTTAATTTTTTATAGAGACAGGGTCTCACTCTATTGCCCAGGCTGGTCTGGAACTCCTGGCTTCAAGCAATGCTCCTACCTTGGACTCCTAAGTACATGGGACTAGAGGTGTGAGCTACCATGCCCAGCTAACAGTGATCGATCTACAGAAGAAGATGGCAGCCAGAGGCTGACAGCAAGTGAGAGGGCAGGAGCCTGTACAGACTAGGAAAGCGGTTAGGTCACGGGTGAGGAGACCAAAGCTTAGTTCAACAACCATGGACACAATGAGCACCTAGTGGAGGGGCACAAAGGTTCCAGCTCACATGGAACTCACAGCATGGATTTGTGCAAAGCTCTATTCTCAACAGAGTCTGGTTTGGAAGGCAGAGAAACTAAGAAAGGCGAGTGCCCTGAGAGGATTGGGGACAAGCTGAAACTCAGCTGGCACAGGAGAACCTGGGCTTTCTCCACATGTTGAGTTTATAGTACAGGGCAGGGTGGAATTAATCGCCAAAGTGAGCACCAAGTTGTCAGCCAAGACAATCAGTGAAAAGAAATGCAGTGGCTAGGAGTTCAAGACCAGCCTGGGCAGCATGGCGAGACCCCATCTCTACAAAAAAGTGTAAAAATTAGCTGGCAAGGTGGTGCACCTATAGTCCCAACTACTCTGGAGGCTGAGGTGGGAGGATTGCTTGAGCCCAGGAATAAGGTCGAGGTTACAGTGACAATGAGCCATAATTGTGCCCCTGCATTCCAGCCTGGGTGACCAAGTAAGACTCTGTCTTTCTCTCTAAAAAAAAACAAAAAGAGAGACAGAAAAGAAAAAAAAACAAAGAAATTCAGGTGAACCTGAGTTCAAATGTCAACTCTGCTCATTTCTAACTGTGAGACTGCACAAATCAGCTCTCAGAGTGCATGTGAGTTCCTCTTGCCTCACTAGGGGACTAGGTGAGCTTCTCTCACTTTTTTTGGTTTGTTTTTGAGACAGGGTTTTGTTTCGTCACCCAGGCTGGAGTGCAGTGGCATGATCTCTGCTTACTGCAACCTCCTAGGCTAAAGTGACCCTCCCATCTCAGCCTCCTGAGTAGCTGGGATGACAGGTGTGGGCACCACCACACCCAGTTAATTTTTGTGTATTTTTGGTAAAGACAGGGTTTCGTCGTGTTGCCCAGGCTGGTATTGAACTCTTGAGCTCAGGCGATCCATCCACCTCAACCCCTCAAAGTACTGTGATTACAGGCATGAGTCACAGTGCCCAGCTGCATAAGTTTCTCTGAATGGTGACTGCAAAAACTTAATGAGATCCTGTAGGTAATGTGCCAGCCCAGTGTTTTGCCCATAGAAAGTGCTCAAGAAATAGTATTTATTATAGCTACGATAATTGGATGAAAAGCAAGCATTAGTAAGATAGTGAAGTTTATTTTTCTAAGGAGTTAGCATGAAATTAAAACAGAAAAACACGCATAAAGAGACATGATATTCATATGGGCCTGCTTAACTGTGAGCTTTGCTATTTTACTCTGATCACGTAGAGGAATAAAAGGAAGCAGAATTCAGCTGGGAGAAGCCAAGTCTACTGAATGACACATCATTCTTCTTTTTGCCAAAAACAGATGCTAGTTAGTGGGTTGAGCACTCACCAGTGAGTAGGTGCTCTCTTACCTCTGCAGAACTGCAAGCATATTAATGACTGCTTTGTAACCAATGCCTGGGAGCTTTTTTTTTTTAACCTTAAGAGGAGGAAACTTGAAAAATCTTCCTGAGAGAAAAGGCAGTATAAGTTGATTTCACAGTTAACACCTGAGAGTGTTTAATTTGAACCAGGAATGTGTGCATACGTGTGTGTGTATACGTGTGTGTGTGTGTGTGTGTGTATTTGGCTCTTTACTGCATCTTCATTTGTTGCTTTCTACAATTAGAAATCATGAAGAGGGGCTGGGAGCAGTGGCTCACACCTGTAACCCCAGCATTTTGGGAGGCCTAGGCGAGCAGATCACCTGAGGTCAGGAGTTCGAGACCAGCCTGACCAACATGGAGAAACCCCATCTCTACTAAAATTACAAAATTAACCAGGTGTGATGGCACATGCCTGTAATCCCGGGTACTCGGGAGTCTGAGGCAGGAGAATCGCCTGAACCTGGGAGGTGGAGGTTGCGGTGAGCCGAGATGGCACCACTGCACTCCAGCCTGGGCAACAAGAGCAAAACTCCGTCTCAAAAAAAAAAAAAAAAAAAAAAAGAAAAGAAAAGAAAGAGAAGTCATGAAGAGAATTAACATCATTAACTAGTCACTTGTTTTTGCATCAATGACTGTGTGTTAGGCCGTTCTTACGTTGCTGTAAAGACATACCTGATACTGGGTAACTTATCAAGAAAAGAGGTTTCACTGCCTCACAGTTCTGCAGGCTGTATAGGAAGCATGATGCCGGCATCTTCTCGACTTCTGGGGAGGCCTCAGGAATCTTACAATCATGGCAGAAGGTGAAGCGGGGGCAGGCATGTCACACAGCAAAAGCAGGAGCAAGTGAGATTGAGGGTGGGTGCAGAGGGAGGTCCCACACACTTTTAAATGACCAGATCTCGCGTGAACTCAGAGCGAGAGCTCACTTATCACCAAGGGGATAGCCCGAGCCATTCATGAGGAATCCACCCCCATGAACCAAACACCTCCCCAGGCCCCACCTGCAACGTTGGGAATTACATTTCAACATGAGATTTGGGCCAGGACAAATATCAAAACTGTGTCAGACTGTTTCACACACTACATTTCTCTTATCTTTCAGCTTTCCATTCCAGGTCAGTTCGTTTATTTAGCCAGGGCTACCAGACATGACTCAGATAGAAGCAGCTACCCAGCAAGCTGGTGGTGCCCAGTCAACGGTAACGAGCCTCGGAAACGCTCAACCACCTTGTAATGGCAATTACAAACATGCTTCTTGGGCTGAAAAAGCAGATAAAAAGGTTCAATCATTTATCAAATACCTACCATATATTAGGTGGTTGCATATAATAATCTCTATAACCAAACAAAGCCACAACCCTGTGGGGTTGTCATTCACCTCCCCAAGCAGTCATTGGGTGGTTGGGAGGTTAAGCCTGGATTTTACTGCCTATGTGTTCTCTGATACGGAGCCACATCGGAGAGGCTGCATTCAGGGAGTTCTCCTGCCCTTTCTCCTGTTTTCTTCCATCTTTGGGACCAGTTTAATTTCAGTTGTATAATTATCTCTGAGATTCAGATGTACCTATGAATTACGAGGAAGGAGTATTTTCACAAGAGACTCTAGGACTCACAGGCAGGAGCACAAGCATGGTGGCTTCAACGCCCAAGTGACAAGGTGTCATGCCTGTTGGTAAAGACAAACGGTCTTTTTGCTCATTCATTCGAAAAAAAATTTTTTTTGAGACCAAGTCTTGTTCTGTCACCCAGGCTGGAGTTCAGTGGCGCCATCTCAGTTCACTGCAGTTCGAGATCAAGTGATTCTCCTGCCTCAGCCTCTTGAGTAGCTGGGATTACAGGCGCGTGCCACCATTCCTGGCTAATTTTTGTATTTTTAGTAGAGATGGGTGTTTACCATGTTGTCCAGGCTGGTCTCGAACTCCTGACCTCAAGTGATCTGCCCGCTTTGACCTCCCAAAATGCTGGGATTACAGGTATGAGCCACTGCACTCAGCCCATTCATTCAACAAATATTAATGGAGCAACTACTTATGTGCCAGAAACTGTCCTAGGTACTTAGGATACATCAGTGAACAACAACAGTAACAAACCCCTGCCATCATGAAACCTACAAGCTTCCACATTGGGGAATAGATAATAAATGGTAAATATAATAGATAAGCCAATTATGCGGTCATTTAGGAGGTAGGAAGTGATATAGAGTGGGACAGGATAAGAAAATCCAGATGTGCATGTAGCCAGAAGAACCAACTGCCATTTTAAATGCAGTGGTCAGAATAGACTTGGTTGAGAGGTGACATTGATGCCAAGACTTGATTTGGCCATTGCTAAGGGAGCGTCACGAAGAGGAAACTGCTTGGCACAGTGGCTCATGCCTGTAATTCCAGCACTTTGGGAGGCTGAGGTGGGAGGGTTACTTGAACCCAGGAGTACAAGAACAGCCTGGGCAACATAGCAAGACCCCATTTCTACAAAAAATTTTAAGAAAAAAAATTCAGCTAGGCGTGCCTGTAGTCTTAGCTACTCAGGAGGCTGAAGTGGGAGGATCGCTTGAGCCCAGGAGTTCGAGGCTGCAGTGAGCTCAGATTGCACCACTGCTCTCGGGTGTAAGTGATAGAAGGAGATGCTGTCTCCAAAAATACATTACATACATACATACATAAGAAGAGGAGACTGCTGGCACAAAGGTCCCCAGGTTAGAAGAGGACTACTAGTGTGTGGAGGAATGGAGTGACCAGTGTGGAGATGAGGAGGAGAGAAGGGGAGAAAGGTAACAGGGCACACGTGGTGCAGATAGTACAGGGCCTGGAGGCCTGGTAAGAAGGTTAGCTTTCACCCTAAGCAAGATGTGCCCATTGGAGGGTTTTGGTCACGGCAGTGACGTGATCTAACTTACATTTCCAAGGGCTGTGTCTTGAGAATGGATTGAATGGGGGGTGGTGGCAAGGAGAGAGGCAGGGATACCCTTCAGGAGGCTACTGCCGTAACCCAGGTACACCTGCTGGTAGCTTGGACCAGGGCAAGGCAGCAACCTGGTGACAAGAGGCAAGGTCTTGGGAGATTTTGAAGGCAGCTCAATAGAACTGCCTGATGAATGGGATGTACAGTTTCAGAGAAAGAGAGGAGTTGAGGATGACTCCAAAGTTTTTAGAAGAAAAAGTTGGCAGTGAGTGAGATGGGAGGTTGCCCGGTTCCGCACAGGGTACCCTACAGCTTTGGTGCATTGGAGGCTGTGGATGGCACAGGTCACTCTTGGCACCTTGCAGCACCAGGGGCTGTAGGGGGCAGCACAGCATCCATGAAGGGCTCAGTGATCCATTGGAGGGAACCTATTTCCACCTGTAGTCTTGGTATCCCTCAAACCATTGGGAGGAAGAGTGATGTCAGTCTTTTAGAGAAGCTCCTTTAGAAAATGACTTAGTGTGGCCAGGTGCGGTGGCTCACGCCTGTAATCCCAGCCCTTTAGGAGGCTAAGGAGGGTGGATCACTTGATGTCAGGAGTGTGAGACCAGCCCGGCCAACATGGTGAAACCCTGTCTTTACTAAAAATATAAAATTAGCCAGGCGTGGTGGCAGGTGCCTGTAATCCCAGCTACACAGGAGGCTGAGGCAGGAGACTCGCCTGAACCTGGGAGATAGAGGTTGCAGTGAGCCGAGGTCGTGCCACTGCACTCCACCCTGGGCAACAGAGCAAGACTCTGTCTCAAAAAAAAAAAAAAAAAAAAGGAAAGAAAAAAAGTGACCCAGTGAGATTTCAGAGAGCAGGGTCCAGCCTTAGACTGGAGATGACAATGCCCATGAAGCTGCAGGAGTGACCTCCCAAGTGGCCCTGTCTGTACCTGCAGGCCTGCGAGGACTCAGGGCGGCTCGTGTTGCAAGTGTGCACTGAGCAGGGTTTCTCTATCCAGGCATGCTACTGGGCTGTTCTGGTCAGAGGGTTCCTGCAACACCTGCCAAACACACAAAACCAGGCTTGTGAAATAAGATAAAGTAAGAACCCACCTTTGTTTTTTGAGCTCTTTTTCAGCCCTCCCTGTTAGACCCTAAAGTCGCCCGTAAATCCAGTGAGGCTGACTGCTCTTATTTCTCAGGAATTCCTGAGTAGGGCAGAGCAGGT
Organism: Symphalangus syndactylus; assembly: GCF_028878055.3. Classification (NCBI taxonomy): domain Eukaryota; kingdom Metazoa; phylum Chordata; class Mammalia; order Primates; family Hylobatidae; genus Symphalangus; species Symphalangus syndactylus. Next base: position 69,688,781 of record NC_072426.2, read on the forward strand.
GGGACTGTGCTTCTGTGGGCACTGACCACAGGCCTCCATCTCAGCTTAAAAGCCATGAGCACCTTGGGGAGGGCGACCCCACAGCCTGGTTTGCTTGGCAATGTTCCGCTTATGTTTGTTGAAATGGCACCTCAAGTAACCCTAAATTTCCCTCTCAAAAGTGTTTCTATGCTGGGTGCGGTGGCTCACACCTATCATCCCAGCATTTTGGGAGGCTGAGGTGGGCAGATCACCTGAGGTCAGGAGTTCGAGAGCAGCCTGGCCAACATGGTGAAACCCTGTCTCTACTAAAAATACAAAAATCAGCCAGCATGGTGGTGCATACCTGTAATCCCAGCTACTCAGGAGGCTGAGGCAGGAGGATTGCTTGAACCTGGGAGGCACAGGTTGCAGTGAGCTGAGATCATGCCACTCTACTCCAGCCTGGGTGACAGAGTGAGACTCTGTCTCAAGAAAAAAAAAAAAAGTTTCTGTTTGAATGATAAGTTACATGGCCACTGTGAGGGTACTAGTACTGTGTGTTACTGGCTGGGGTCCCAGGGTCCTGGCCAGACACATGCGTCCTTACCCATCCAGCTGCTAGCCTGAGCAGATCACCTGGTCCACACCAGCGAGGATTTCATTGATTGGAAGAAGATCTGAATTAAGCTGTGACTTGTCCTTGCTTCCAGAGGAATTAGTTTATTTATGAGATTAAACTAATCTGCACCTTCTGTTCCAAGGACTTAACTTAGAGTCAAACTAGCTGATTGTTATTTAGGTTGAACCAAGCCAACCTGTTCAGAAGGGCTGGGGAGAAGACACAGGGGAACACAGGGAGCATAGCCTATGCCAGAAACATTGTGGACAAAACAGAGCTTTGTGTCTTAGGGGAAAAATGCAAAACCAAGATTGGACTTTTGGTAACTGCTCAGTCATTTCATGTAGAAGGACCACAACTATTTTATTATGTTTTTGTGAAATGTTTTTTTCAAAGAGGAAAGTTACCACCACTGCAACCACCCTCAATTTAAAGTAAACGCATGCTCATTAAAAAAAAAAAAAAAAGCCAGATGCAGTGGTTCACACCTGTAATCCCAACACTTTGAGAGGCCAAGGCAGGAGGATCGTTTGAGCTCAGAAATTTGAGACCAGCCTGGAAAACATAATTAGACCCCATCTCTACAAAAATAAAAAATTGAACATAGTGGTGCACGCCTTAGTCCCAGCTACTCAGGAGGCTGAGGTGGGAGGACGACTTTAGCCTGGAGTTTGAGGCTGCAGTGAGCTATGATAGTGCCACTGAACTCCAGCCTGGGCAACAGAGCAAGATCCCTGTCTCAAAAAAGAAAAAAAATTGCTTGGCTGGGCGCAGTGGCTCACGCTTGTAATCCCAGCACTTTGGGAGGCCGAGGCAGGCAGATCACGAGGTCAGGAGATCGAGACCACGGTGAAACCCCGTCTCTACTAAAAATACAAAAAAATTAGCCGGGCGTGGTGGCGGGCACCTGTAGTCCCAGCTACTCGGAGAGGCTGAGGCAGGAGAATGGCGTGAACCTGGGAGGCAGAGCTGGCAGTGAGCCGAGATTGCGCCACTGTACTCCAGCCTGGGCGACAGAGTGAGACTCCGTCTCAAAAAAAAAAAAAAAAAAAAAAATTGCTCGAAAAATATTGAAATGTGTAAGGAGGAAAATAAAATATCCATTATTTATTCTATTCAAAGACAACCACTGTTTATATATGTATGTATATACACACACATATATCTCCAGATTTTTTTAATTAGTCAACTTATACAAACAAAATATATCTTTACAAAACTAGAATCATCCCATTCATATTGTTTTGTTAACCTCTTTTTACACTTAACATATAGATGGATATCATTGCATGTCAAGGAACATAGAACCACATGATTATTTTTACTGCCCACATATTATTCTAAGTACAGCAATATCATCATTTATTTCCTGACAACCATCTGTTGTTAGACATCAAGGTTGGTTGTTTTTTAAGTTTTTTAATTAAAAAAATTTTTTTGGCCTACTTCAATAAGCTTGTCTGGAGGCTTTTCTTAAGTTTTTATGGTGCTTTAGATAACATTCTTGTACATGTAACATTACTTGATTGTTTAATATTTAGGAGAAATTCTGAGATGCAAAATTGCTAGGCCAAAAGGAATATCTATCTTTAAGACTTTTGACAATGCCAAGCTGACCTCCAACAGTATGGACCAGTTAATCTGGCCAGCAACATTGAAGAGAATGCCCTTTGTCACACCCTTTCTGGACCAGGCACTGTCATTCTTATTATATATTGATAATCTGATGAGTGAAAACTGATCATATAAAACATTGACTTTAGGAAACTCTATAGGGAAGATCCTCTTTTTTTATTGATGTGTGTATTACAAACATTACTTCACAATTTATGACTTGTTTGTTTTGTTTTCCAAAATATTTAATGACAAGAAGAAAATTGCTTATAATTCAATAATAAGGGGAAAATAGGTAAAAAATTAGGTGTCCAAGCTAACCCTCATTATTGTATTGTGATAAAAAAAAAAAAAAAAAAAAAAAAAAAACACCTAACGTGAAATCTGCCTTCTTAACACACTTTTTTTTTTTTTGAGATGGAGTTTTTGCTCCTGTTGCCCAGGCTGGAGTGCTGTGGTGAGATCTCAGCTCACTGCAACCTCTGCCTCCAGGGTTCAAGCAATTCTCCTGCCTCAGCCTCCCGAGTAGCTGGGATTACAAGCGCCCACCACCAGGCCTAGCTAATTTTTGTATTTTTAGTAGAGACTGGGTTTCACCATGTTGGCCAGGCTGCTCTCGAACTCCTGACCTCAGGTGATCTACCTGCCTCAGCCTCCCAAAGTGCTGGGATTACAGGCATGAGGCACCACACCCAGCCATTAACACACTTTTAAGTGTATAGTACAGTATTGTCATTTACTTGCATATTTTTGTAAAACAGATATCCATAACTTTTTCATCTTGCATGACTAAGATGTTATGCCCATTAAACAGCAACTTCCCATTTCCCCCTCCCATCAGCTCCTGGTAACTATTTTGCTTTCTGCTTTTATGAGTTTGACTACTTTAGCTGCCTCATATAAGCAGAATTGTGCATGCAGTGTATGTTGATTTGGGATTTGCTTATTGCATTTAGCATAATCTCCTCAAAGTTCATCCATGCATATGGCAGAAGTTTTCTTCCTCCTCCTCCTCCTCCTCCTCCTCCTCCTCCTCCTCCTCCTCCTCCTCCTCCTCCTCCTCCTTCCTCTTTTGAGATGGAGTCTCCCTCTGCTGCCCAGGCTGGAGCACAGAGGTGCCATTTTGGCTCACCACAACCTCTGTCTCCTGGGTTCAAGCGGTTCTCCTGCCTCAGCCTCCTGAATAGCTGGGATCACAGGCGCCCCCCACCACACCCAGCTAATTTTTGTATTTTCAGTAGAGACAAGGTTTCACCATGTTGGCAAGCTGGACTTGAACTCCTGGACTCAAGTGATCCATCCACCTAGGCCTCCCAAAGTGCCAGGATTGCAGGTGTGGGCCACCGCACCTGGCCTTCCTTCTTTTTTAAGGCAGAATAACATCCCATTGTATGTATATTACCACAATTTCTTTATCCATTCATCCCTTGAGGGACATTTAGGTTGTTTTCAATTCTTGGCTATAGGGAATAATGCTGCAATGACCAGGGGAGTGGAAATATCTCTTTGAGACCCTGCTTTCAATTCTTTTTAGAAGAATAACCAGAAACAAGATTGCTGGATCATATGGTGGTTCTAGTTTTAAGTTTTTGAGAAACCTCTATACTATTTTCCATAACAGCTGCACCATCTTACATTCCAACCAATAGTCCACAAGGGTTCCCCCTTCTCTACATTCTTGTCAGCATTTGTTGTTTTCTGTTGTTGTTTTTTAACATATATAATGACCATCTTAACAGTAGTGAGGTGGTATCTCTTCACAGTTCTGGTTTGCACTTCCCTGATCATTAGTGATGTGGAGTATTGCTATAGTTTGGATATGGTTGCTTGACACCTCCAAATCTCATGTTGAAACTGAAATTCCAGTATCAGAGGTGGGGCCTAATGGAAGGTGTTTGGGTCATGGGGGCGATCCCTCCCTATGAGGGGGTCGGGGGGAGGCTGGTGAGTTCTCACGCTATTCGTTCCCGTGAGAGCTAGTTGTTAAAGCGAGCGTGGCACCTCCTTTGGCTCTCTCTGGCTTCCTTTCTCACCATGTGATCTCTGCACATGCTGACGGGGCTTTGCCTTCCAGCATCAGAGCTCAGAGGAGAAGTGGACAAACTCCCAGCCCCACAGAATTGGGGTCCTGGGTCTCTCATTAACTAGAGTTGCAGTCATGTCATTTAACCTTCTGAGTTTCAGTTTTCTCATTTGTAAAATGGAGATGGCAATATTTCCCTATAAAGCTTGCATGGTTGGTTGCGAGAATCAAATGAGAGAATGTACGCGAAAGTGTTCGAAGAGATATGTGATTGTTATTGCTATCATTATTGGTAACAAGTGCTTCACTCCAACCATTTAGTACAGGGACGCTGGATGTTCACAGAGATGACCCCGGGGAGAGGCAAGGGCCACACAGATCAGCAATAAGGGAGGGGAAGGCTCTGGGAGATGCGCAGATGGCCCCCATCCTCAAGCAACTTATGGTCTAGCTCAGTCATCAGAAGATCACACCTGTTTTCATTACAGTCTTAGTGTTATAAATATTTGCTAAAAATTATTGGTTAATATATTATGTATGTATTTTTTTTTTTTTGAGCCGGAGTCTCTCTCTGTTGCCCAGGCTGGAATGCAGTGGTGTGATCTCAGCTCACTGCAGCCTCTGCGTCCTGGGTTCAAGCAATTCTCCTGCCTCAGCCTCCTGAGTAGCTGGGATTACAGGACTACAGGCATGTGCCACTGTGCCTGGCTGATTTTTGTATTTTTAGTAGAGATGGGGTATTACCATGTTGGCCAGGATGGTCTCGAACTCCGGACCTCAGGTGATCCACCTGCCTCGGCCTCCCAAAGTGCTGGGATTACAGGCATGAGCCACTGTGCCCCGCCAACATATTATGTATTAAATAGCTCTGTTAACCAGAGTCATTTGTCTCTTCTCAATTATACCAATTCTGAAAGAGTTTACTGTCTTGCTGTTTTCACTATTTGCTTATTAAAATACAACTCTTCCCTACTTCCTACTAAAAATCTTGGCTTTCCTAAGGGAAGAGGTGTTTCTCCATCACTGGCTCGCACCAGGAAGAGTAAAGCGATCCAGGAATCACAGGGGTTGGTCAAGATGCCAAGTCACCAACAAAGCCAGTTAGGTTTCTAAATCCAAAAGGTTTTTAGTAATTAGTGGTTTTGTTTACCTTGTTTGTTTGCTTTGACGTGCATAATCGCCGAAATTTTTCTACCACAGAAGAGTGATTAATTTGTAGGCACTGATAACTTTTTACATTTGACTCTTAACCAGGAGAAAGATGTACTATTTTCTGAGAAGTCTTTAATAATTTTTATTTTAAGACAGTCTTTCTCTGTCGCCCAGGCTGGAGTGCTGTGGCGCAATCTTGGCTCACTGCAACCTCTGCCTCATGGGTTCAAGTGATTCTCCTGCCTCAGCCTCCCAAGTAGCCGGGATTACAGGCGTTCGCCACCATTTCCAGCTAATTTTGTATTTTTAGTAGAGATGGGGTTTCACCATGTTGCCCAGGCTGGTCTCAAACTCCTGATCTCAGGTGATGCACCTGCCTCAGCCTCCCAAAGTGCTGGGATTACAGGCGTGAGCCACCGCACCCGACCTCAGATTATTTTTTGCTGTTGAGATGTTAGAATTCCTTGTATATTCTGGATATTAATTACCTGTTGGATAAGTTGTTTGCAAATATTTTTTCCCATTCTGTAGGCTGTTTTTTCACTCTGTTGATTACTTCCCTTGCTGTGTAGAAGCTTTCTAGTTTGATATATCCCATTTGTTTATTTTTGTTTTTGTTGCCTGTGTTGTTGGAGGTCTTATTGATAAAATCTTTTCCTGACCAGTGTCCTGGAGGATTTTGCTTACGCTTTCTTCTAGTATTTTTATTGTTTCAGATCTTATACTTAGGTCTCTGATCCATTATTTTTATTTTTATTTTTTTATGCTCACCTCCCACCTGCTTTGATCCATTTTGAGTTGGATTTTATATAGGGTAAGAGGTGGTGGTCTGGTTTTATTCTTCTGCTTATAAATATTCAATTTTCTCAGCATCATTCATTGAACAGACTGTCCTTTCGCTAATGAGTATTCTTGGCACTTTTGCCAAAAATTAGTTTCCTGTAGATATGCAGATTAATTTCTGAGTTCTTTATTTTGTTATATTGGTCTAAGTGTCTGTTTTTATGCCCGTACCATGCTATTTGGGTTACTACAGCTTTGTAGTACATTTTGAGGTCTGGCAGTGTTCTGACTCCAGCTTCGTTCTTTTTCCTAGGATTGCTTCAGGGTCTTTTGTGGTTCCACACAAATAATAGGAATTTTTTTCCCTATTTCTGTGAAGAATGTCATTGGTATTTTGATAGAGATTGCATTAAATCTGTAAATTGCTTTAGGTAGTATTGTCATTTTAACAATATTAATTCTTTCCATGCATGAGCATGGGGTGTTTTTCCATTTATTTGTATCCTCGGCAATTTCTCTCACCAGTGTTTTGCAGTTTTCCTTGTATGGGTCTTTCACCTCCCTTGGTTAAATTTATTCCTAGATACTTTCCTGTAGCTATTGGAAATAGAATTGCCTTCTTGATTTTCTCCTTCAGCTAGTTCATTGTTTGTGTATAGAAATGCCACTGATTTGCCAGGCACGGTGGCTCATGCCTGTAATCGCGGCACTTTGGGAGGCCAAGGTGGGCAGATCATGAGATCAGGAGATCGAGACCATCCTGGCTTACATGGTGAAACCCCGTCGCTACTAAAAATGCAAAAAAAATTAGCCGGGCATGGTGGCGGATGCCTGTAGTCCCAGCTACTTGGGAGGCTGAGGCAGGAAAATGGCATGAACCCAGGAGGCGGAGCTTGCAGTGAGCCGAGATCACGCCACTGCACTCCAGGCAGAGTGACAGAGCAAGACTCCATCACAAAAAAAAAAAAAAAAAAAAAGATATGCCACTGATTTTCATATAAAAATTTTGTATCCTGCAATTTTACTGAGTTTATCAATTCAAATAGTTTTCTTGGTAGAGTATTTAGGTTTTTCTATATATAAGATCATGTCATCTGCAAAAAGGGACAATTTTACTTCCCACTTTCCTATTTGGATGCCCTTTATTCCTTTCTCTTGCTTAGTTGCTATGGCTAGAACTTCTATTAATAATACTATATTGAATAAGAGTGATGAGAGTGGGTGTACTTGTCTTGTTCCAGTTTTTAGAGGAAAAGCATTCAGTTTTTCCCCATTCAGTAAAATATTAGCTGTGGAACAATTTTAATTATAATTAAATGTCCCTCTTCATCTCTGGAAATATTTTTTTCTTGAAGTCTATTTAATCTGGCCTTAATATAGCCACTCAAACCCTGTTAATGCTTACTGTTTGCATGGTACATCTTTGTCCATTTGCTTTTAGGCTATCTGTGTGTTTCTATATTTAAACTGCATTTCTTTTAGAAAAAAATAGAGTAGGCCAGGCGCGGTGGCTCACGCCTGTAATTCCAGCACTTTGGGAGGCCGAGGTGGGCGGATCATGAGGTCAGGAGATCGAGATCATCCTGGCTAACAAGGTGAAACCCCGTCTCTACTAAAACTACAAAAAAATTAGCTGGGCATGGTGGCGGGTGCCTGTAGTCCCAGCTACTTGGGAGGCAGAGGCAGGAGAATGGCGTGAACCCGGGAGGTGGAGCTTGCAGTGAGTTGACATCGCACCACTGCACTCCAGCCTGGGTGACAGAGCGAGACTCTGTCTCAAAAAAAAAAAAAAAAAGAAAAAAATAGAGTAAGTTTCCATTCTGACAATCTCTGCCTTTTAATTGTAGTGTTTAGTTCATTCATCTTTAATATAATTATTGATATGTGTGGGTTTGGATCTTCCATTTGGTTAGTTTTCTTGTTTTTTTCCTCTATTCCTCTTTTCCTGCTCCTCTCCTTTTAATGTTATTGCCATGTCTCATGTATAACACCCAGATTTGTATCTCCAGCCTGAGTCTCTTCCCTGAACTCCAGACTCCCACATTCAATTGCTTACTCAGCATCTGTGTTTGGATATCTACTAGGCACCTCAAACTTAACACACTAAACTTGAGCTCCTGACAGTCCTCTCCCAACTCTTCTCCCGAAATGGTCTCCATCTAAGTCAATGACAGCTCCATCCTTCTAGTTCTTCTGGCCAAACTTGGAGTCATATTCAACTCTTCTCTTTCTTTTACTCCCCAGATTCAATACATGCATATCCTGTCAGCGTTATCTTCAAAATATTTACAGAGTCCACCACTTCTCACCACCTCCACCTCTACCACCCCAGACCAAGCTTCATCATCTTCCACCTGGGATACAGCAATCACCTCCTACTGGTCTCCCTACAGTCTATGCTCAACATAGCAGCCAGAGGGATGCTATTAAAATCTAAATTAAGTCACATCCCTGCTCTGTTAAAAATCTTGCAATCGTCCCCAATGTTACTCAGAATAAAAGCCACTTCCCAATATTTTTTTGCCCTCTTCTATACTTTCCCTTGTTCACTTCATTGTAGCCACCTTGGCTTCCTTACTGTTTCCCTAACTCAATGTTTTCCAATCTTTTAAAATTATCACTCCTGTCAGGGGCAAGAAATTTTAATGCCATGGGTATATGATGTATGGTTATCTACTGAGTCTATATCTGTGCTATATGCATTAAAAGAGTAAGCTGGCCGGGTGCAGTGACTCACGCCTGTAATCCCAGCACTTTGGGAGGCCAAGGCAGGCAGATCACGAAGTCAGGAGATCGAGACCATCCTGGCTAACACGGTGAAACCCCGTCTCTACAAAAATTCAAAAAAATTAGAGGCCGGGCGCGATGGCTCACGCTTGTAATCCCAGCACTTTGGGAGGCCGAGGCAGGCGGATCACGAGGTCAGGAGATCGAGACCACGGTGAAACCCCGTCTCTACTAAAAATACAAAAAATTAGCCGGGCGTGGTGGCGGGTGCCTGTAGTCCCAGCTACTCGGAGAGGCTGAGGCAGGAGAATGGCGTGAACCCGGGAGGCGGAGCTTGCAGTGAGCCGAGATTGCGCCACTGCACTCCAGCCTGGGCGACACAACGAGACTCCGTCTCAAAAAAAAAAAAAAAAAATTCAAAAAAATTTAGCTGGGCGTGGCGTTGGGCACCTGTAGTCCCAGCTGCTGGGGAGGCTGAAGCAGGAGAATGGCATGAACCCGGGAGGCGGAGCTTGCAGTGAGCTGAGATGGCGCCACTGCACTCCAGCCTTGGTGACAGTGCGAGACTCGGTCTCAAAAAAAAAAAAAAAAAAATCAAAAACCAAAAAAAACAGATTAAGTTTGTAAGTTTTGGTAGGATGCAATGTCTCATGCCTGTAATCCCAGTACTTTGGGAGGCTGAGGCAGGCGGATCACTTGAGGTCAGGAGTTGCAGACCAGCCTGGCCAACATGGTGAAACCCCATCTCTACCAAAAATACAAAAATTAGCCAGGTGTGGTGGCGTGTGCTCGTGGTCCCAGCTACTCGGGTGGCTGAGGCACGAGAATCGCTTCAACCGGGAGGCGGAGGTGGCAGTGAGCCCAGATGATGCCACTGCACTCCAGCCTGGGCAACAGAGTGACACATTGTCTAAAAAAAAAAAAAAAAAGGCCTAGCACGGTGGCTCATGCCTGTAATCCCAGCACTTTGGGAGGCCAAGGCAGGAGGATCATGAGGTCAGGAGATAGAGACCATCCTGGCTAATACAGTGAAACCCCGTCTCTACTAAAAAAACAAAAAATTAGATGGGCATGATGGCGTGTGCCTGTAATCCCAGCTACTAGGGAGGCTGAGGCAGGAGAATCGCTTGAACCTGGAAGGCAGAGCTTGCAGTGAGCGGAGATCATGGCACTGCACTCCAGCCTGGGCAACAGAGCAAGACTCCATCTCAAAAAAAAAAAGAGTAAGTTTTTCTTCATCTTCCAAGAATGAATTTTCACTCCCTCGGGATGCTGTCTGCCCTGCTGAGAATGCATGCTTTCTCTGTTTGAGCACAGTTCTACCATAGGGCGTTTACACTTACTGTACCCTCTGTGCAGAACACTTCCTCCTTAGAGCTGGACAACCCACTCTCTTACTTCCTTTTGGTCTTACTAAAATGGTCACTTTATCAGAGAGGCATCACCTGGTCACTCTGTTTTAACTCACTCAGGACCCCCATCCCCTTTCCTGGCTCTATTCTCTATTGGACCTATTACCATCTGTAACCTCTACATGTTACTTGTCCGTTGTGTGTCTACCTCTGTGTCATTGTAAGTTCCAGGAGATATTTGTATTCACAGATGTATCCTAACATCTAGTCCAGGTCCTGGCACATGGTTCATGTACTATTTTTTTTTTTTTTTGAGACAGAGTTTCGCTCTTGTTGCCCAGGCTGGTGTGCAGTGGTGTGATCTCAGCTCACTGCAACATCTGCCCCCTGGCTTCAAGCAATTCTTCTGCCTCAGCCTCCCAAGTAGCTGGGATTACAGATGTGCGCCACCATGTCCAGCTAATTTTTTTGGTATTTTTAGTAGAGATGGGGTTTCTCCATGTTGGTCAGGCTGGTCTCCAACTCCCAACCTCAAGTGATCCACCTACCTCAGCCTCCCAAAATGCTGGGATTACAGGCGTGAGCCACCGCACCCAGCCAGTTCATGCACTATTAATATTTGTTGAGTGCATGCATGCCACTCTCACTTGTGCTCTCCTGCCTTCGCTCTCTCTCTTTTTAAATCTTCTGTTCTTGCTTTAAGGTCCAAGTCAAGTACCAGCTTCTCCCTGGTCCCTTTCCTGGTTTTATGTCTTCAAGAATATTATAAAGTTCAGGCCGGGTGCAATGGCTCACGCCTGTAATCCCAGCAATTTGGGAGGCAGAGGCAGGTGGGTCACTTGAGGTCAGGAGTTAGAGACCAGCCTGGCCGACGTGGTAAAACCCTGTCTCTACTAAAAATACAAAAATTGGCTGGGCCTGGTGGCGCATACCTGTAATCCCAGCTACTCCGGAAGCTGAAGTAGGAGAATCTCTTGAAACTGGGAGGCGGAGGTTGCAGCGAGCCAAGATTGCTCCACTGCACTCCAGCCTGGGCAACAAGAGCGAAACTCCATCTCAAAAAAAAAAAAAAAAAAAAAAAAAAATTGTAAAGTTCTTATGCTCTACACTCCTGGCAGGAGTTACAAAATTAATATTAATCATTGAAGAATGAACCTTGTTTCTCCTTGGCCTAATCTGCCTCAAAACTATTCAGAAACCTCCTTATGCACTCACTATTAACACCACCTTTTAGCTTGCAAACACGCTTGGTTAGTCCTGAAACTGTGTATGTTGATATGCCATTGCCAAACCAAGGGGCTTCTTAATTGAATGTGTGGGCACCAGAAAGGAGAGAAAATCATTTAGCACGCAGGCTTATTAACACTGTTTAGGTATGCTTTGGGTAGATTCAATTGGCCTTGTGCTACTGGAAATAAAGAATAAATATATATTTTTGCTAGTTTTTATTGCATTAGATCATGTTGTTTTAACCCAAGAACCTCAGGAAGTGCAGAGTAAATTGAAACGCTCAATCAAATAAAATAAGTATGCTTAAACTGAGTTATAGTTGGTTGTGCCACAAGCGCTAAAGTTCAAGTTGACATTTCAGCCTGAGCTCATAAAGTTATTAGTGGGGAACCCATAGCAGGAAGGAGGAACAGAGAGTGTATCAGACTTCAACCTGTATGTTGTGACTCTTGGTACATTAGAAGAAAATGAACCTCACTATGTAATAACCTAACTCTGTTGTGTTTATTAATTTTCTTTCTTTTTTTATTTTTATGTGTTTATTCATTTTCTTCTAAGTTCAAAGGTCTTTCTGGGTAGGGGAGCAAATGTCCTTATATTTTTTCCAAACAGACCATTTGCTTGATGGGCCTCACCCCAGTGGAATGGAAGTACATTAGCAGCAACCATCATCCTTTACTTGGGGTTGCGTTACTGTCCAATGAGCGCACAGTGAGGGTGGAACTGCAAGCGTCTACACAACACGCCTGCATCAACTACAGCTTTGCTTTATCTTCGTGCAATTTTTGAAAAAAAGCAAAAAAGCAAAAACCAAAAGCAGTGCATTAGGGGCAATTCCTCCCCCTGCCTCCTCTCTCCAGTGCGATGGGCTGAGTGTGGGGAAAGGCGGCTCCCTAGTAAGGGTGGGCGACCTGTAGCCTAGTGGCCTCTCATCCCAAGTGCTGGTAGCATCTGAGATTATCTGTAGGTTGTTTGTCAGCAACCCGGGGAACATGAGCAGGGAGTCCGAAACATTTCAGTTTAGAGTAAGTCATACTGAAATGCTGCTTATAGAACACACCAAACACCAGCAATAGAACTGTTTGAGGAGCTGGATATTCCAAAGACAGCTATGGTAGCCTTTAGGCACAACTGTGAGCAGGAGAAGTCTGTGTTCAGCATCTTCCCGTTGTTCTTCCTTTGAGCTCATTCTCCCGTTCGTGGTCCCTTGAAGGATACCCGTTCCATAGAATACCAGTAATGGATCTTTACAGCTTACCAAATGGTTTTTGTTTTGTTTTTGAGACAGTCTTGCTCTGTCGCCCAGGCTGGAGTGCAGTGGCGGGATCTCTGCTCACTGGAACTTCTGCCTCCTAGGTTCAAGCAGTTCTCCTGTCTAAACTTCCCGAATAGCTGGGACTACAGGTGCCAGCCACCACGCCGGGCTAATTTTTTGTGTTTTTAGTAGAGACGGGGTTTCACCATGTTGGCCAGGCTGGTTTCGAACTCCTGACCTCAGGTGATCTGCCCACCTCGGCCTCCCAAAGTGCTCAGATTACGGGTGTGAGCCAGTGCGCCCAGACTCCAAATGGTTATTTTTAGTCAATTAAATTAATTAATTAATTAATTTTTAGAGACAGCACCTCCATCACCCAGGCTAGAGGGCAATGTTGCAATCATAGCTCACTGTGTCCTTGAATTCCTGCACTCAAGTGATCCTCCCACTTCAGCCTCCCAAGTAGCTGAGACCACAGGTGCATGTCATCACATTTGGCTAATTTTTTAATTTTTTTGTAGAGATGAGATCTCACCATGTTGCCCAGGCTGGTCTTGAACTCCTGGCCTCAAGCAATTCTCCTGCCTCAGCCTCCCAAAGCACTGGGGATTATAGGTGTGATGTGAGCCACCACGCTCAGCCACAAATATGTAAATATTAACCTTGTCTTTGGAGTTTAAGGTAGTGGATATTGTAGCCCGTCTGAATTTTCCTGACTCTTATTCCGTAATTCTGAAATTTCTTCAGAATGTGGTGCATTTTATTGTGCTACTATGTAAGATGAATAATTAGGTATTGAAATTATTTTTTCACTGAAGGAGAGGCCTGACTTTCACCAAAGCTATGCAACCAAATTTAGGTGAGAAGGTAGTTGATTGAATGCATAAAATCCAAGAATGGTGCCACAGAGTGTTGGCTCATGCCTGTAATCCCAGCACTTTGGGAGGCTGAGGTGGGCACATCACCTGAGGTCAGGAGTTCGAGACCAGCCCGACCAACATGGTGAAACCCCATCTCTATACTAAAAACACAAAAAAATTAGCCAGTCATGGTGGTGAGCGCCTGTAATCTCAGCTACTCAGGAGGCTGAGACAGGAGAGTCACTTGAACCCGGGAGGTGGAGGTTGCAGTGAGCTGAGATCACACCACTGCACTCCAGCCTGGGTGACACAGTGAGACTCCATCTCAAAAAAAAAAAAAATATATATATATATATATATCTCCAAGCGAGGAAGATATCAAGGGAGAATCATCCTGCTCTGGATGCCTCTCAACCAGTTTGCTAAAAAACGCATTCTGTCAGCTCATTGAGGACTTTGGGAAAGTTTGGTTCCTGTCCCTGGCGCTGGTGCTCCTGTCCATGCCCTCGTCATGCATCAGGGCGGCCTTTGTCCTTTCTCCCTACCTCTGCTCGGCCACTACTGCCCTTCTGGGCTCATCTCTGTCTAGCTGCTGCTCAAGACCAACTATCCAACCTTCACATTGTCCAGAGGGCTTGAGGCCACAGCATTTCCCCTTTCCTCTCTCCTTAGAGTCTGGTCTTAGGGAAATAGGCTTGTGAAGATGGGGTTTTGACTGTAAGACCAGAAAGCCCAATTCTCTCCATCACTTGTGGCTTGGGAGACTCCCACTGGTCAGAACTGATGCCCTATGCCCCACTCATCTCTCAGCATCACTGATGAGGAATGCAGGACCCTGTGATGGGGGGAGAATCTCAAGATGAATGAACATGGTTTTTAATCTCTCATTCAAAAGGCCTATGTTGGCCAGGCACAGTGGCTCATGCCTGTAATCCCAATACTTTGGGAGGCTGAGGCAGGTGGATCACCTGAGTCAGGAGTTCAAGACCAGCCTGGCCAACATGGTGAAACCCCGTCTCTACTAAAAAACCCCGTCTCTACTAAAAATGCAAAAAATTAGCTGGGCGATTAGCCAGGTGTGGTGGTGGGCACCTGTAATCCCAGCTACTCAGGAGGCTGAGGCAGCAGAATTGCTTGAACCAAGGAGGTGGAGGTTGCAGTGAGCCAAGATTGTGCCACTGCACTTCAGCCTGGGCGACAGAGCAAGACTCCGTCTCCAAAAGAAAAACAAACAAACAAACCAACAAACAAACAAACAAACAAACACCTATGTCAAGAGTCAATGTTTTACCATAGGACAAGCATAGTTAAGTCATTGTAAGATAGTCTATTTGTCCTAAAGTAGAAACATTTAAGGTGATAGGTGATTGTGAGTGTGTGTGTGTGTGTGTGTGTGTCCATCCTAGTAAATAGGCCTGAATTCCCTCTAACTACACTGGGTCATTCTTCATGAAAGATAGCAACAGCATCCTCTCCACATCACTTAAGTAACTTTATTTAGGAAGTTCCTAATAGTCAATGCAGAAGAGTTACCTACAGAGGAGAATGACCTTATTCTGTTTGCAGTCATCACTTTATGTTAACTGTCTGCCAAATATTTCTAAGAACTTGCTGTTCATTATGTTCGCTTCGGACAGAAAGGAATTAAGAAAGTGATCAGAGCCAGATGCGGTGACTTACGCCTGTAATCCCAGCACTTTAGGAGGCTGAAGTGGGTTGATCACTTGAGCCCAGGAGTTTGAGACCAGCCTGGGCAACATGGCGAGACCCCATCTTTAAAAAAATAAAAAGAAGCCTGTAATCCCAGCACTTTGGGAGGCCGAGGCAGGCGGCTCACCTGAGGTCGGGAGTTCAAGGCCAGCCTGACCAACATGGATAAACCCCATCTCAAGTAAAAATACAAAATTAGCTGGGTGTAGTGGCGCATGCCTATAATCCCAGCTACTAGGGAGGCTGAGACAGGAGAATCGCTTGAAGCTGGGAGGTGGAGGTTGCAGTGAGCTGAGATCATGCCATTGCACTCCAGCCTGGGCAACAAGAGCGAAACTCTGTCTCAAAAAATAAAAAAAAGAAAGAAAAAAGAAAGTGATCAGAGATTTGAAAAATCAAAACTGAGAACTAAGTATCAAAATGTGCCTTTGGACAATCCTATCCAGAGAGTCCTTCTCCAGCACATTGGACAGTACAGAAAAACTGACACCACGGAGGACAATGGCTGGAACACAGTGAAAATTAATTCACTATTTCACCAGACCATTTCCATGCCACGTTCTAATGCAGGAGCAAGGGCTTGCAGGTCAGGTTTCTACTGGGATTTGCAATGGAACCAGGGAAAAATGGCCATCCGAATAACAGTTTTGAATGTGTTAAAATGATCCCTAATTAGCACCTCAAGAAGTAATTTTCTGGTCAGAAACAGTGCCCCAGGGCTGGGCGCCGTGGCTCACGCCTGTAATCTCAGCACTTTGGGAGGCAGAGGTGGGTGGGTCACCTGAGGTCAGGAGTCTGAGACCAGCCTGGCCAACATGGTGAAACCCCATCTCTACTAAAAATACAAAAATTAGCTGGACGTGGTGGCGCATGCCTGTAGTCCCAGCTACTCGGGAGGCTGAGGCAGGAGAATCGCTTGAACCCGGGAGGTGGAGGTTGCAGTGAGCTGAGATTGCACCATTACACCCCATCCTGGGCAACAAGAGAGAAACTGTCTCAAAAAAAAAAAAAAAAAGAAAGAAAGAAAAGAAAAGAAACAGTACCCTGGCCTGGGCACAGTGGTTCACATCTGTAATCCCAGCACTTAGGGAGGCTGAGGCGGGCAGATCACTTAAGGTCAGGAGTTTGCAACCAACCTGGCCAATATGGTGAAACCCCGTCTCTACTAAAAATACAAAAAAATTAGCCAGGGGTGGTGGCACCCACCTGTAATCCCAGCTACTTGGGAGGCTGAGGCAAGAGAATCACTTGAACTTGGAGGTGGAGGTTGCAGCGAGCTGAGACGGTGACACTGCACTCCAGCCTGGGTGAAAGAGCAAGACTCCATCTCAAAACAAACCAACAAACAAACAAACAAAACAAAAAACAAAACCCAGTGCTCCAGTAAACCAGAAGAGTAGATTGAAGTGCAGCTTGGTAAAGTACAGAGATCACGGAAGACTCAAAAGACCTGGGTGAGTCCTGGGTCCCCACTCCACCTCTTTGTAGCTGCATGACACTTATCAAAGTCTTGACCATGACACTCATCAAAGACTTGACTTGACTTTTTTTCCTCCAAAAATGAAGATACGGTATCCGTATCACAGAATTGTGAGGAGAAACAAATGAAGTAAAGTGAAGCTCTCTGAAAACTGTAATGCACTCTGTGAATATTAGTTATCATTGAACAGTCTCCATGAGACCGACCTTAGGAAACAGGTTATGTCAGAATCTGTCGTCAGTTATAGGGTTAGGTGTCTGCCTGTAGGAGCCTTCTTATTGCTGGCAGAGTAGGGTTCTAATCTCTTGGCATGTCTTGTAAGAACTGGAGAATACCTGGTGCCTCTAGCTCTAGGCCAAAGGTTCTCAAAGGGTGGTCCCCAGTTGGCAGCATCACCTGGGAACTTACAGGACGTGCAGGAGATGCACCAGAGACTGGACAGGTGACTGGATGGGTGCTGTTCTATTTCTTCTTTTTCTTTTTTTTTGGAGAAAGAGTCTTGCTTTGTCGCCAGGCTAGAGTGCAGTGGCGCCATCTCGGCTCACTGCAACCTCTGCCTCCTGGGTTCAAGCAATTTTCCTGCCTCAGCCTTCTGAGTAGCTTGGACTACAGGCATGCGCCACCATGCCCAGCTAGTTTTTGTATTTTTAGTAGAGATAGGGTTTCACCATGCTGGCCAGGCTGGTCTTGAACTCCTGACCTCAGGTGATCCACCCATTTCAGTCTCCCAAACTGCTGGGATTACAGGCGTGAGCCACTGTGCTCGGCCTCTTTTTTTTTTTTTTTGAGACGGAGTCTTGCTCTGTCACCCAGGCTGGAATGCAGTGGCCTGATCTTGGCTCACTGCAACCTCTGCCTTCTGAGTTCAAGTGAGTCTCGTGCCTCAGCCTCCCAAGTAGCTGGGATTACAGGCATGTGTCACCATGCCTGGCTAATTTTTGTATTTTCAGTAGAGACAGGGTTTCACCATGTTGGCCGGGCTGGTCTCGAACTCCTGACCTCAGGTCATCCGCCTGCTTCAGCCTCCCAAAGTGCTGGGATTACAGGAGTGAGTCACTGTACCTGGCCGACCCTTCTATTAATATTATTTAAAGATGTAAAAAATGCGGGGAACTTGAGAAACAAAGCCATGGAAGGTATCATTGATGGCTCACTGATACATCCTGCAGTGATTGTCAATCCATTTGAGATATTTGCAGCCACAAAGAAAGCAGTTTGCCTCTACAAACTGGGAGAAATGAAGACAAGAGCTCTATCTACTGAAATTATTTTCAACCTTTCCCCAAATAACAATATTTCAGAGGCATTGAAAAAATGTGTTATCTCAGCAAATGACACTTAAATTCCAATTGTTTATAGTAATGAGGGAGAAAAACAAATAAATCAAGGATATCTAATGTCTCAAATAGAAGGTCAGCAGGTTTCTCTGAAAAATCTTCCTGAAATAATAAATATTACAAAAGTCAAAAAGAAATATACACTCCCTCCACAAAAAGAAAGTATTGGGAACATTATTGGATGGTATTTGTAGAATGTCAACAAAGGATGTTTTGTGAAAAGGATGTTTTGTGAAAAGAATTATTTGCAGAAATTTTCAGCATTGAAGAAAACACTGGGCCTGTAATCCCAGCACTTTGGGAGACCATGGTGGGCAGATCACCTGAGCTAAGGCGTTCAAGACCAGCCTGGGCAACATGGTGAAACCCCATCTCTATAAAAATACAAAAAATTAGCTGGGCGTAGTGGTGGCGCATCTGTAATCACAGCTACTTGGGAGAATTGCTTGAACCCGGGAGGAGTAGGTTGCGGTGAGCCCAGATCGTGCCACTGCATTCCAGCGTGGGTGACAGAGTGAGCCCCCATCTCAAAAACAAAACAAAACAAAACAAAACAAATGTATTTTCCTTTGCTGATTAAAATGTTATTTTATTTTTATGTTTTGTAGTGATGGCATCTCGCTATGTTGCCCAGACTGGTCTCAAACTCCTAACCTCAAGTGATCCTCCCAACTCAGCCTCCTAAAGCACTAGGATTATAGGCATGAGCCACCATGCCTTGGCCCCACCTCTTTTATTATTTTAAAAGATAACCAGTTACTATTATTTGTTAGTGCCTTCTAGTCTTCTACTTCCATTCAAATGTATTTTATTTTTATATAATTGGATAAAAATTGCAAACACTTTTAAAAAAGAAGAAATGCAAATTCTCAGGCCCTACCTCAACCCTACTAAATCGTACACTGTGGGATGGGGCCCATGAATCTGTTTTTCCGAGCTCTCCAGATGATTCTAAAGCATGCTGAAGTTGGAGAATCACTGACCTAGGTCTTTGGAGCCTCTGCAAGAACCAAGAACGAGGACTCCACTTTAACAGCCTTTTCATTATCTTGCATAGTGTGAGCAAGCCGCACAAAAGAGGCTTCAACTCCTAGAGCCAGGAGGGACTTCAGAAACCATTTCTCAGGTCAGTTTGTTTTGTAGCTGAGGACTTTGCAACCCAAGGGGTTAAGTGAAGTCTGACCCAGAGCCAGGCCAACAGCTGATGTCAAGGCGATTCTCAGCCCAGGGCCCTTCCTGTGTGTCTACTCCCTTTCTTGTAGCCAGAGCAAAAGCACCACGCAGTTGTGACTTGAAGGCAGTAGAGCTTGAAGGAGCAAGGTCAGGTGGAGAAGCTGGGTTTGGATAGACCCACTTAGTTCTAGCCCAGAGGGCAGGGCCCCAGGGGAAGTCACAGCTGCCTTCCTTGTTCTTGGTCTTGTAAATTGCCTGATGGATTCTTCCTGCCTGCTACAGACAAAACCAGTTTGCTGAGACTGTGGTATTGCAGTAAAGATAGAGTTTAAGCTGTGTGTGATGGCTCACACCCGTAATCCCAGCATTTTGGGAGGCCAAGGTGAGCAGATCAATTGAGGTCAGGAGTTTGAGACCAGCCTGGCCAACATGGCAAAACTCTGTCTCTACTAAAAATACAGAAATTAGCCAGGCGTGGTGGCTTGCACCTGTAATCCCAGCTACTAGACAGGCTGAGGAAGGAGAATTGCTTGAACCCAGGAGGCGGAGGTTGCAGTGAGCCAAAATCACACCACCGTACTCCAGCCTTGGCGACAGAGCAAAAGCAAGAGTTTAACTGACTTGAGGCTGGCCACATGAAAGAACTGGAGTTGTCACTCAAATCAGTCTCCCAGAAGACTGGGGTTAGGGTTTTTCAAGGATAGTGTGGTGGGCTGGAGACTAGGGAATGGATGCTGCTAACTAGTTGGTGATGAAATCACAGGGTGTGGAAAAATGGTTCTTGTTCACTGAGTCTGCCTCTGGTTGATGGCCACAGGACTGGTTGAGTCATGAGTCACGATCCTGGGTGGGGCCAGTTGGTTGCCAGAATGCAAATATCTGAAAAACATCTCAAAAGACCAATCTGAGGTTCTACACCGGTGGTGTTATCTATAGGAGCAACTGGGGAAGTCACAAATCTTGTGGCTTCTGGCCACAGGACTCCTAAGCAGTAAGGGATTATAGAAACCATTCCTACATTTTAGCAGAGTTCAGGACCCTCCCATAATTTTAATCTCATCGCCTTTCATCAGTTTTTGGTCCCTGAGCAAGGAAGGGGTTACTTTGAGAGAGGGACTATTATCATTCTTGCTTCCAACTTAAACTATAAACTAAATTCCTCCCATGGTTAACTTGGCCTATGCCCAGGTGTGAGCAAAGACAGCCAGGCTGTGAGGCTAGAGCAAGATGGAGTCAGCCATGCTAGACTTCCCTCACTGTCGTCATTCTTTCAAAGGCAGTTTCAGCCTGGAAGATAAAATCATCTCCAGGTCCTTAGTGATTGGTGGGTCTCCCATTTATGGTCCTTGAAATGGAACCAGGTATGGACCCCAGGGGCCCTGGGGTGTCCCTTCCATGGAAGCCATTTCCCTGACTGGTGTGAGGGTCAGGAATTTCCCATAGAGCATTTTTCCATAGGAGAAGGCCAAGCTCTGAACAGAAGGACCTTGCAAATAAAATGAAGCATTGGAGAAAGCAGCCACTGACAGCTCCCTAGACAGGTTGTAACTGTAACTGAAAGCTGAAATCCAAGAATGACCTAAAACTCATTCGCAGAATTCCTTACTTTAGGCTCATAGAAACTGAGACAAGTTTGGGAGTGGTAGTTATTTAATCAACTCAAAAACAGCCCATATTTTCAGTTATAAAGGCTCTCCCCTTCCTCTCCTTCCCTTCTCCTCCCTCTCTTAACAATTTCTTGCCACATTCTGTTCAAGGAGAAACAAACCACTATTTGCCAGTGACGAGCCCTTCACCGCTTCCCAGCGTTTCAGATGGAGGGTGGTGTCCTGAACTCAGAGCTTCAGTGCAGTTGGTGTGAACTTGAGGAATTCATTTAACCTAGTCTTGGTCCCTTCAGCTGTAAAATCAGAGACAGATGTGATCTTTCTCTTTTTTGAGATGGAGTCTCACTCTGTCACCCAGGCTGGAGTGCAATGGCACAGTCTCTGCTCTCTGCAACCTCTGCCTCCTGGGTTCAAGCAATTCTTCTGCCTCAGTCTCCCGAGTAACTGGGATTACAGGCTCCTGCCACCATGCCTGGCTCATTTTTTGTATTTTTAGTAGAGACAGAGTTTCACCATGTTGGCCAGGCTGGTCTCGAGCTCCTGACCTCAGGTGATCTACCTGCCTCAGCCTCTCAAAGTGCTGGGATCACAGGTGTGAACCACCGTGCCCAGCCTCATTTTTATTAATTAATTAATTAATTAATTAATTTTTGTTTGTTTTTTGAGAGAGGATCTTGCTCTGTTGCCCAGTCTGGAGTATAGTGGCATGATTATGGCTCACTGCAGCCTCAATCTCCATGGCTCAAGCGATCTTCCCACCTCAGCCTCCCACGGATTTGGGACTACAGGCACATGCCACCATTTCTGGCTAATTTTTGTACTTTTTGTAGAGACAGTGTTTCACTATGTTGCCCAGGCTGATCTCAAACTCCTGGGCTCAAGTAATCCACATGCCTCGGCCTTCCAAAGTGCTAAGATTACAGGCGTGAGCCACCACATCCAGCCCCCATCATTTAATTTAAAGAGTGGCTGATGTGGTCTCACATAGCTCTTAGCATCCACATGAACTATTTGATTAATATGAGCAGTATAGACTGGTGATTAATGTACAGTTGGAGGCAGATTTTTCCTGTTAGTCTCTTGGCTTTGGTCTCCAGCTGGATAGGAGTTCCTGTCAATACAATGCTGTCAGTTTCAGTTAGGGACAAAAATTCAGTCGCCCATCATTTGGTGTTATACAGATCAGGAAAGGAGGGGATCATTTCTTAATTCATCTGTTTGGGAGCTTCCTGTTTGTTTGCTTTTTAAAGTCAGAGTCAGTCAAAAAGTTTGTATTCAAGACCAGCCTGGCCAACATGGTGAAATCCCATCTCTACTAAAAATACAAAAATTAACCAGGTGTGGTGGCTAATTCCAGCTACTTGGGAGGCTGTAATCCCAGCTACTTGGGAGGCTAAGGCAGGACAATCACTTGAACCTGGGAGGTGGAGGTTGCAGTGAGCCAAGATCACACCACTGCACTGCACTCCAGCCTGGGCAACAAGAGTGAAACTCCATCTCAAAAACAAACAAACAAACAAAAAGTTCCTAAATTTGTAGGGAAAAAAAAGCCCAGGTTGAGATCATAGAGAGTAGGAGTGATGCCTTGTACTGTTCAGTTAGCACATTTCCATTCAAAAATATTAAGACCCAGAAATGAACTCGGATGGCCCAGAATAGAAACTATCCCTTCTGGTGGGTGACACACACTCTCAAGCAAGGGTGATTTATTTAGAACAATGATCACTGTCGCACTTCATGGCATATATGCACCTGCGGGAGGTAACACCACCTCCTCTCTGTCTTATGCACAATGGGAATCTGGCTCATTATTGTCTGAAGCCTTAAAAAGACTCTGGCAACAGGGTTCACAGTCCTCTTTTACTGAGATCATTGCATGACATGGAGAGAGAGTCATTAAAATATCGAGTCTAAATATTCCCCAGAACGACCTTGCTTCTTGTATCAACAGCAAACAGCAGCTGCTGTCTTCTCAGTTGAGCGCTGCTTCCCTCTCACCACAAGAGGGCGAGAAAGACCCGCGACAGGACCTCTCCCTCCCTGCGGGAGGAAGGAAGAGAAAGCTCTGGGCTGCCATCAAGAAGACATTTTATTCTCTGGAACATAAAAGTAATAAGAGATGCCAAAGTTCCAGTGTTGGCCTAAGAAACAGTGGTTACCCTGGTGGGTTTTTTGTTTGTTTGCTTGCTTCCCCTCGCCCCAGTCTTTTAGAGCTTGGAGCATAATTATTCTCTAGAGAATGAACTATATTCTCTAGAGAACATTATTATTTATTATTATTATTATTATTATTATTATTATTATTATTATTATTATTATTTAGAGACAGGGCCTCACTGTGTTGCCCAGGCTGGAAGGCAGTGGTTTGAGCATAACTCATTGCAGCCTTGAACTCCTGGGTTCAAACAATCTTCCTGCCTCAGCCTCCCGACTGAGGGGCTGCAGGAATGCACCACCATGCCTGGCTAATTTTCATATTTTTTGTAGAGAAGGTTCTTACTGTGTTGCCCAGTCTGGTCTTTAACTCCTGGCCTCAAGCAATTCCCCAGCCCGGCCTCCTAAAGCTCTGGGAATACAGGCATGAATCACCAGGCCTGGCCTGAACACATTATTTTAAGTAACTTGAATGATGTACGTGTAAGAATCCAAACATTTGATAAAAGAGGGTTTGAGGCCAGGCACGATGGCTCACACTTGTAATCCCAGCATTTTGGGGGACCAAGGCGGGTGGATCACAAGGTCAGGAGTTCGAGACCAGCCTGGTCAACATGGTGAAACCCCATCTCTACTAAAAATAAATACAAAAGAAATTAGCCGGGCATGGTGGTGCCTGCCTGTAGTTCCACCTACTGGGGAGGCTGAGGCATGAGAATCGATTGAACCTGGGAGGTGGAGGTTGCAGTGAACCAAGATTGCGCCACTGCATTCCAGCTTAGGCAACACAGTGAGACTCGTCTCAAAAAAGTAAAAAAAAAAAAAGTTTTGATGGTTTGGAACATAAGCTGCTTCTCTTGCTACCAGGCTATGTGATGTGCAGAAAACTTAGGAGGGGACTGGGGAGGACAGTGTTTTCAAGAGAAGAAAAGCCAAGAGGCTGGGATATGGTGATTCTATTCCTGGTACTGGAAGGTCCAGTACACCTCCAGTAGGTACACCTTAAGAGGTGCCTACCAAGGAACAGTGTTAGCAAAAGCAGGGAAAATAAACTATGACTGCTCCTTAAAGAAAGATATCAGATCTACTTGGGTTTTCCTTCCTCTCTCTCCCACCTCCTTCCTCTGCCTTTTTTGTCTAGAATTATCATATGATATGAAATGATTTTTTTTTTTAGACAAAGTTTCACTCTTGTTGCCCAGGCTGGAGAGCAGTGGCACAATCTCAGCTCACTGCAACCTCCACCTCCCGTGTTCAAGCGATTCTCCTGCCTCAGTCTCTCGAGTAGCTGGAATTACAGGTGCCTACCACCAGGTCCAGCTAATTTTTGTATTTTTATAGAGACAGGGTTTCACCATGTTGGCCAGGCTGGTCTTGAACTCCTGACCTCAGGTGATCCACCCGCCTCAGCTTCCCAAAGTGCTGGGATTACAGGTGTAAGCCACTGTGCCTGGCCATGATATGAAATGACTTATAAGGAACGTTGGTAGAGCCTGCCAGACAGAATTTACCTTTAATCCATCGAAAGTTAAATCTGTCCAGTTGTTGACCAAAACAAAATGGACATGAGGCATTGCTTAGAGACTGGTCAGAAAAGGGAGAGAGAAAGTGCCTTTCAGTCATACAGAATACAGGTTTGGGAGGCTCCTTATTGGTTTGAAATGGATCCCAAATGTGAATCAAGATACTGCTTACGGGCTGGGCACAGTGGCTCACGCCTGTAATCCCAACACTTTGGGAGGCCGAGGCGGGCAGATCATGAGGTCAGATCAAGACCATCCTGGTCAACATGGTGAAACCCCATCTCTACTAAAAATACAAAAATTAGCTGGGCATAATGGTGCATGCCTGTAATCCCAGCTACTTGGGAGGCTGAGGCAGGAGAATCGCTTGAACCTGGGAGTCAGAGGTTGCAGTGAGCTGAGATTGCACCACTGCACTCCAGCCTGGGCAACAAGAGCGAAACTCCATCTCAAAAAAAAAAAAAAAGATCCTGCTTATAGCTGTCTTCTGTGGGCCCTTTGGCCTCTGCAGCTCTTCCCGTAATTATTCACTCATGAGCAGGCCTGCTAGGTTAGGGAGGGCTGGGTCATAGGAATGTGATGGCCCCATCCTATGCTTTTTTTTGGTTCCTCTTAAGCAGTCGCAGCCAGCCCCGGTGCTCGGCCTGTTCTGAAGTGAGTTGTGCACCTGCCCTCATTTTTCTCCACAGTTGGGCATCTTTGGTCTTGAACAGCTCAGGAAAGTCCGAGCTGACACTCAGGTTCTTACTCTAGATGAGATCCAGTGCGCAGCGTTTTTCCTAGTTGTGAAAAATCATTGTCATCTCTAATATTAAAGGAAATGATAACTAGAAGATGTCGCTGTTATGACAACATCTTGACACTGAAAGAGATTTTATATGGTCACTTGGTTCAACAGTTAGTCCATGCGTCCCTTGCTGGACTTCTCCTGGTGCTTGGGAACCACAGCCTGTGCTGTCTTCGGACAGAATTAATTCCTGGAAGTTCTTCCTTATCTTAAACCTATGTGGTGCCTTTTCCCTGGCACCCACTAGTCCTTGTTGTGACCTCTGCAATTATACAAAGTAAGTCTCCTTTCTTATCATGTAAGTCCCTCCTTCACATTCCCTGTTTGAATGTGGTATTAAGTGCTCTTACCAACTTGATCACTCTGCTTCATTACAGAATTTTTAAAGATGCCACACTTTCCACTGGGTTGGCCGTTCTAGAATGGTCTGATCAGAATGGTCATCACCTTGGGCTGGACTTTTAACATGTATTGGCACCTGCCAAATATTTGTGTTATTATTCACATCTGTTTTTAAGAGACAGCACTCCTGAAAGACAGATGGAGTCATAGATCTGCTTTTCAAACGCTTTCTTAAAGCATTTCTAGAAAAGTAGTAATTCCACTTTATTTGACTTGGTGGAGAAGCTCATGCCACTTGTTTTGGACTCAGAGTTGATTTCTGAGGCTGCCTTTCACAGAGCCGAGAAGGGATCCTAGAGGTCATTTTATTAGTCATATTTTATAGGTGACAAAATGAGGTCTAGAGAGGTTTAACAGTGTTTGCCCAAAGCCACACACTGGTAAGTGACTAAGCCCCAAGCTAATGCTGGGCCCCAGGTACAGGAGCCCACCTCACCACTGCTTCCTTGTGTCTGGTTCTGCCTCAGGAACTGGCCTAGGAACAGAATCCCTGCCACCTGCCGCAGCCACAGACGTTTTCATCTTTCTTTTTTGTATTTTCCAAGTTTTCTACAGTGATCCATTACTTTTACAATCAGAAAACAATCAACTGACACAGACGAGGTGGCTCATGCCTGTAATTCCAGCACTTTGGGAGTCCCAGGCGGGCGGATTATTTGAGGTTGGGAGTTTGAGACCAGCCTGGCCAACATGTCAAAAACCCATCACTACTAAAAATACAAAACTTAGCTGGGTGTGGTGGCCTATGCCTGTAATCCCTTCTTCTCGGGAGGCTGAGGCAGGAGAATTGCTTGAACACAGGCAGAGGTTGCAGTGAGCTGAGATTGCCCTACTGCACTCCAGCCTGGGTGACAGAGTGAGGCATCAACTCAAAAAAAAAAAAAAAAAGAAAAAAAGAAGAAGAAAAAGGAAAAGAAAAGAAAATCAATTGGCCAGATATGGTGGCTCAAGCCTGTAATGCCAGGGCTTTGGGAGGCTGAGGCAGGATCACTTGAAGCCAGGAGTTTGAGACCACGTGGAGCATAAAAGCAAGACCCTGTCTCCATTAAAAAAAAATAAATAAATAAAAGGTGCTTGCTTCGGCAGCACATATGCTAAAATTGGAACGATACACAGAAGATTAGCATGGCCCCTGCGCAAGAACGACACACAAATTCATGAAGCGTTCCATATTTTTATCTGCCAGTCATCACCACCCGATTTTGATTGAATCCTTCCTCCCGTCCTTTAATCTGTTCACTGCTTTGTCTGGGGGAGGTCGGGTCGCTGGTTCAGATGTTGGCGTTTGTTCTTTAATGGATGAACGAACACTCCAGTTTTCTTTCCCATGGAGGTTGTTTCAGCCACAAACCACTTCATTTTGCTGTTTCAATTTCAAAATAAAAGGAAACATATTGAAAAAAAAAGAAAGAAAGGAAATCAATCAATCAAACAAACAAAACCCAGCAGTTTTGAAAAACACACCTCACTCATACCGAGGCCAGCCCCTAAAGTCTCTGGGTCTCTTCTTTGAACCTCTAGGTCAGGGAAACTGCTGTTCCATCTCTCCTGAATCCTTAAAATTCAACCACTCAAAGATCCCATTTTGGTCGGAAGCTGAAAAACAATAAAACCTTTTCCTATCCTGTCCGCCACATTCACGAACTCCTGGGCTCCCACGCGGTTTATTTTTAAGACGCCGGCTTAAACTTCTCGAGTTACGGGGGGGAAGGGGTTACGGTGGGAGCGAGACTGAGAAGCACAGCGCGAACAGGGGCGCATTGGTACCAGGATCGGGACAGGGATGTCTCCAGTTCCTACAGACTCTAGCCTCGGGGGGCGTCTGTCCAGACTACAAGCGTCTGTGCCCCTGTTTTATTTTGAGACAAGTCGGGGTCGCTCAATGAGTCAGCACAGAGGAGGCGGTGGGGGAGACAGCGGCTGGGACGTGCGGGACTGGGGCTCGCCTTGCGCGCTGGGAACCCGAGCTGCGCGCGGGAGGCCCGGGGCGGGGGCTCCAGAGAGCCCGGGAGGGCGTGGACCCGGCCGGGGAGGGGAGGGCTCGGGCGCGTCTGGGTTGGGGCTGGATGATGTAAAACAGCGCGGAGCTCCTTGGCGCCTCGGCACCATTACCTTCAATTATCATAATTGGTGCCTCTCTCCAGCGTTTGCATTTCCCCCGAGGGATCTCTCACTGGTTCCCGTTCCTTCTCCTCGCCCTCTCTCGCTCACTGGCTCTCGGCTCCCGATCGTTCTCCCAGCCTCGCCCTCCCCTCAGTATCGATCTTTTTGGATGTTCTCCCTGCCTAAAACGGATGCTAATATCTCTTCGATTGAACCGAAATGGCGCTGCGGCTGCTATTTTTCCATTGTCAATAGAAACTTAGAGGGACCCGGGGATCAGCATTTATCGTATACTTAAACTAATTTTTGTAAGTACTTTTCTGCTTGTAGTCCAACGAACTGGGAATTAGTAACGATGTGTGGAGCCTGTAGTACATTTTCCCGAAACTTCCTGATCTGTCAATAGGAAGGTTAATCTTCCTGGATATCCCCGTCTCCCTCCTCCCACTCTCTTCACTGGAGTCGTGCTGGCTGATGGGAACGAAAAGACTTCAGATCTGAAAAGGCTTTGATTGTACCTTGAGACATCACCTCTGACAAAAATGTAAAAACATACGCTCTTTTCTCTGCACTGTCTGCGTCTTTCAGGGGCTGGACCTCACCTGTCTCCAGAAAAACTGCGAATCTTCAGGGATGACTTGAAGGATTAGGAAAGAGAGAAGTACCAGTGCCTCTTCCCATCATTCCTACAGATCTTGGTTAAAATTAGGCAGTCACCTGAAAAAAAAAAAAAAAGGCAGGTGGATTAGAAGTATTTTGAGGGCAGGAGCCGTTTCAGAAATCTCTTGATCACCCCTAAAAAAAAGGACAGCTCATGAGTACAGTTCATGGGAAGTGTATCCATAATTAATCAGGATTTTCTTGGAAAATGCTTCCGTTTGAAAGCGAATAAGCAACATCAGACTTCTTCGAACAATGCCATTGGATAGGAGATGGGTTATCTCAAGGTGTCATGTTGCAGGGTGGAAGATACTTCTTGTGTTTTCCAGCAGACTAGAGGCACGAGTTATGGTTCCATGACAGCAGCTAAGTTTCTTGCGTAATGACAAGTTAGGCGACCAATTTGTCTCGGCTGATTCTTGGACTATCACCAGTCATGGGAGCAAACGTTTGCTGGCAAGATTCCGCGTTTTTAGAGATACTATCACCCTGCCCAGGCCGCAGGCTGGCTTGGCAGTAACATTATTTGCACTTCAAATCTTCAGCTCCAGGGAGGAGAAAATCCTGAAACCACCTGGGAAGTCCTGAAGCCATCACAAATACATTCAGATATTACTAATTTTTTCCTTACACCAATTTCTAAGGAAAATTGGTCACCATTTGTATAGAGATTCACTGTTAACAAAACTTACACGAAGACCTCAAGTTGCACTAGTAGCAATCTCTGGAGCAGGCAGGCTACCAAACACTCTTGTTCTCATTTTATGGGCAAGAAAACTGAGTACCAAGGGGCCAATTGATTGGCTCATAAAAACTCATTGAGTATACTGGGCATGGAGGTTCATGCCTGTGATCCCAGCACTTTGGGAGGCTGAGGCAGGCAAATCACTTGAGGCCAGGAGTTCGAGACCGGTCTGGCCAAAACGGTGAAACCTTGCCTCTATCAAAAATACAAAAAAATTAGCCAGGCATGGTGGCAAACATCTGTAATCCTAGCCACTCAGGAGGGTGAGGCACGAGAATTGCTTGAACCAGGGAGGCGGAGGCTGCAGTGAGCTTGCTCCACTGCACTTCAGCCTGGGCAATGAAGCAAGACTCTAGCTCAAAAATAATAATAATAATAATAATAATAATAATAATAAAATAAACAACCAGCTTGGGCAACATGGCGAGACCCCGTCTCTACAAAATATTTAAAAATTAGCAGGGTGTGGTGGCATGCACCTGTAGTCCTAGCTACTGGGGAGTCTGAGGTGGGAGGATCACTTGAGCCATGGTGGTGGAGGCTGCAGTGAGCTGAGATTGTGCCAGTGCACTCCAGCCTGGGTGACAGAGCGAGGCCATCTCAAAAAACACACAAACAAAACATTGAGTAGTGGGGCGTGGATACAAATGCAGGACTTCAGTTTCTTCCTTTAGGGTTACTTTTTCCTTGCTCTGTTACCCAGGCTGGAGTGCAGTGGTGCGATCTCGGCTCGCTGCAGCCTCCCCATCTCTGGCTCAAGCGATTCTCCAGCCTCAGCCTCCTGAGTAGCTGGGATTACAGGCATGCACCACCACATTCAGCTAATTTTTATATTTTTAGTAGAGGTGGGGTTTCACCATGTTGCCCAGGATGGTCTTGAGCCTCTGGATTCAAGTGATCCACCCTCCTTGGCCTCCCAAAGGGCTGGGATTATAGGTATGAGCCACCATGCCAGGCCCAGGGAACTCTTTTTATATACTCCTGTGATTTAATGAGGAACAACTAAGTGGTATGGGGTGGAGCCAAGTGGATAGACCTCCAAGGAAACAAGTGACTACTTTGACCCTTTGGCTGTAATATTGATGGATTTTGCTCATGTATTCCATACAGACTGGCAAGCAATGTCATTGCTCATAGACACTGCATCACGGGCATCTTGCCTGCTCCTCCCCCCTCCACTATATGTGGAAAATGCCAGGTTGACTATTCACTCCAAATACTCATCTTTCTCAAGAAACTAATAAAAAGCTCTGCTCGTTGCCATGGCCCCACTAAGAAGACAAGACGTTCAAGATTGTTGTATATTAAAAATAATCCAGGAGTTCAAAATGGTCCTGGACTCTGGAAAGTCCTGGACTCTGCAAGGTTCTGAGTCTTCAGTCTGTTTAAAATGGGCTGTCTTCAAATGGCTACATTAAGTTATCTTAGATGATAGCAAACACTCAAGTGATAAAGTCACACAGAAGTAATAATTTGAAGGAATGATTTTTTTTTTTTTTTTTGAGACAGAGTCTCACTCAGTTGTCCAGGCTGGAGTGCAGTGGCACGATCTTGGCTCACAGCAACCTCCGCCTCCTGGAGATTCTCCTGCTTCAGCCTCCCCAGTAGCTCGGATTACAGGCATGTGCCATGATGCTTGGCTAATTTTTATATTTTTAGTAGAGATGGGGTTTCACCATATTGGCCAGGTTGTTCTCAAACTCCTGACCTCAAGTTATCCATCTGACTCAGCTTCTCGAAGTGCTGGGATCACAGGCATGAGCCACCGTGCCTGGCTTGGAGGAATGATCTTAATTCCACTCACTAATCACTTCTCAGCCTTTTGGCTAAGGTCAAAATTCACTCACTGATATTTTTCTTTTCTTTTGAGATGGTCTCTGTTGCCCAGCCTGAAGTGTGGTGGTGTGATCTTAGCTCACTGCAGCCTGGAACTCCTGGGCTCCAGTAATCCTCCTACTTTAGCCTCCCAAGTAGCTGAGACTACAGGCATCTGTTACTGGGCTTGCGGTCTCAAACTCCTGAACTCATGTGATCCTCCCGCCTCAGCCTCCCAAAGTGCTGGAATTACAGGTGTGAGCCTCTGAGCCTGGCCTACTTTATTTTTCTTTATAGGTGAATTAACTTTATATAATATGACATGCTTTATCGTGCCAGCCTGCCCATATCTCTTTCTGTGTGTTCTGTCTGGCTCACACCCTTGCTGAGAGCAGTACCCAGGTTTTATATCAGCCAGAACCCTATCCAAGCCCAAGACATCATAGACTGAGTATTTGGGGATGGTGTCTCCGTAAGCTGAACAAACGACTGTGCTAGTTTGCAGTAGTGATAGAAGGTGAAACCATCTCTTGGGTAGTATCTCTCTGTATAGGGGACTTATGCTTGGACAAAAAAAAGCAGAAATTATGAGAGTAAAAACTACAAATAAGGAGAGGATGACAGCCCACTGGCAGAGAGGTGAGAAGCAAAGACAACCCTGAGAAAAACAGACCCAAGTCTCTAGCTTCTGGCTCCAGGAAGGTTGGCTCCCCGAGCTGATAGGCGGTGCTTGTCAATCACCAGTTAGTAGTAACCATACCGTCAGCCTATTGTGTCCATACCACAAATCCCTCCTAAATTAATCTTTAGTGCGTCTCTCTCCCTTTTAATTAAACAAGTTGACTAACGATGTACTATAAATGTTATTTATTTATTTATTTATTTGCTATTATGTTCTGGCCACTGTCGTTTTTATTTCATAATAATTCCTGAGAAAATAACTAACTATATAGTATTTGTTTTATCATTTACAAAGTATCAAGACACACATTATATTTGATGTGTGAGTTTAAGCCATGAAATAAAATGCCAGCCAAACGTGCATATCTTCAAATATTTAATGCATTTCAATGAGATTTATGGGCAGAGGTTATGAAGAGAGTACACCCTAAGTGAGGTCATCAATGAACAGAATTCTTGTTCTTCTCCTTGGTATTAAGGGAAGAACTTCTGATGCGCTTTCTTAGATTGAATAATCTTCCTTTGTTCTATCTGGTCACCTAACAAATGAGCTCCTATTCTGCTATGAATCCCTTAAACACAAATAACTCTGATAAGATAGTCAAGCTTACACCTGTAATCCCAGCTACTTGGGAGGCTAAGGTGGGAGGGTCACTCGAGGCTAGAAGTTTGGGACCAGCCTGGGCAACATAAGGAGACTCTGTCTCAACAAAAAGTACAGAAATTAGCCCCATGTAGTGGGGAGCACCTATGGTCTTAGCTACTTGGGAGGCTGGGGCCAGTGGTTCGAGGCTACAGTGAGCTATGATTGCAGTGCTGTACTCCAGCCTGAGAAACAGAGTGAGACCTTCGTCTCTAAAAAAGCAAAAGCAAAACCAAGTAACTCTCTACTCTCCCATTCACAATTTAGTGCCATTTAGTTACATGTTTAGCCTATAATTTCAAAGACATCATTTAAAATCCTTTAAAACATATATATGGCCGGCATGGTGGCTCACACCTATAATCCCAGCACTTTTGGAGGCTCAGGCAGGAGGACTGCTTGAGCCCAGGAATTCTGAAACCAGCCTAGGTAACATAGGGAGACCACCAACTCTACAAAAAAATTAAAAAATTAGTCGGGCATGGTGGCTCACGCCTATATATATATACGTATGTATCTCCCATGGATAAGTTATAACTTGAATGCTGTTTGAAGGTAATAAAAAACTATTATACTGTTTAGCTGTTTCAGTTAGGTCTGGAATCAGTTTTCTGTTCTTGGTTATAGATAGCTTGTTCCCAGGTATTTTCAGAATCCCTTTGTAGGTGTAAAAAGAATTTTGGTCGTTGATTTCATTTCTTGCTTTAAACTTCAAAAGGACAGTAGATTGTACTTTTTTTTTCCTTCTACTTATCAACCTACTTGTAGGAAAGTAATAACTGAATTATGTGCAAAGCACAAGTAAAATTCTCTAGAGAAGCAATTTTCCTTAAGAATCTTAAATTGAATTAAAATTGTTGCCTATTCTCTCAACTATTGATATGGCCTCATAATTGACACATTATCCCTAAACTGATTTTGATATTCTACATTGATTCAAACACTCTGATTCATTTAGTTGAAAAGTCCATGTCTTCCCCAGAACCATTAAATAAAGTGCAGACTTGTTTCTCTTTAATTTCTGGTCATTTAGAAAGTTTGCCCATTAATAATAAAAACAAAATAGTTGAAATCATTGTTTAAAAAATGGATCCCAAGTTCTTATTCAGAACTGGACTTGGAACAAAAAAATATATACAACCTGGAGTGCTCAAAGTCAACATTAATTCAATAAAATACAAATATATTAGTGTGCTTTCTTTGGGTCGCAAGGAAAAGAATCTTAAGTAAAAAGGGGACTTTATTAAGGTTACTGAGTTAACCTAAGGACAAGAAGTGAGGCTGAGTGCCTGGAAATCCATTTGGATTTATGTATTTGCCACTTTGCATATCTTCATTATTTTTCTTTCTCTGCAGACAGGTGGACTACAGCTGCCCCAAAGCAAAATTTTTATGTCTCCCGTGAAATGACCTCAAGGGACTGAGAAGCATGTCTGTTCAAAGACACAGAAGAGAGAATCTAACTGACCTAACCTGGGTCATGTGACTAGCTATGGCCAGAGATTAGGAGATCAGAGTCTCCTAATCAAGTTGCCAACGCCCACTCCAGGGAAAAGGGACATTCTCTGAATTGGGCTGGGAGACACTCAGAAAGTGTCTACTAGAATGCAACTTTCACCAACACATTCCCCAGACTTCTTCCATT
Organism: Symphalangus syndactylus; assembly: GCF_028878055.3. NCBI lineage: Eukaryota > Metazoa > Chordata > Mammalia > Primates > Hylobatidae > Symphalangus > Symphalangus syndactylus. The sequence continues at coordinate 69,722,822 of NC_072426.2, forward strand.
AAATAAGTATTTATCTGTATCAAAGGGAAATATAGTTCATTTCTGATACGTCTCTGTTCACTTCTTCACATTTTATGCTGCAATCACAAAGACTTGCTTGTCATCCCAACTACCTGTTCGCTACTTACCACTCCTACTCGCCTACACAATCATATAATTTCACGCCTAAGTCCTGTGGTCCTCTGTGCTTGTAATGGTCTTCTTCCAATCCTTAATGTCATTGCTTCTAGGAGACTTGACCGGCTCTCTTTACCTTCCTAGGCTAGTTAACCTCTTTCTTTTAGGCATTGTAACATCATGCACATAAATCTCTATTATTGTCCAGCTCCATTGTTTTGAGATTTACTATCTAGTTTCTGACATCTTTATAACCCCAGACATCGCAAGCCTGGCCTACCGTGGGAGGCCAGGTTAAACGAACATACCCTGAAAGTTTCCTTTTAGCTAATAATTGACTCTCTAAAAAGAGAGTGTAATCATTACATAAAAAGTATTGTCCTCTGGGCGCGGTGGCTCACGCCTGTAAATCCCAGCACTTTGGGAGGCCGAAGCGGGAGGATCACGAGCTCAGAAGTTGGAGACCAGCCTGACCAACATGGCGAAACCTCGTCTCTATAAAAATACAAAAATTAGCCAGGTGTGGCAACAGGTGCCTGTAATCCCAGCTACTCAGGAGGCTGAGGCAGGAGAATTGCTTGAACCCGGGAGGCGGAAGGTTGCAGTGAGCCGAGATCATGCCCCTGCACTCCAGCCTGGGTGACAGAGCCAGACTCGTCTCAAAAAAAAAAAAAAAAAAAAAAAAAAAAAAAAGCATTGTCTGCATAAAACCCTTACAATTGTTAACTTGTCAAGGTTCTAGAAGCCAGGAAGTTCTAATCAAACTCAGCCCCAGGACTGACCTGTCAGCACGCCCCTTCAGAAACTTGTCTGAGAAACCTGCTATTTACCTGGTGCCCTAACCAGTTTAATTTTCTTTTAAAACTTCTACTGGACTTCTCCTTCTCTCCTTTTAGATGCAATTTTGATCTAGAGAAGTAATGGTCTGAGCATCAGTTTATGAAATTATTTTATTTTTCTGCACATAAACATTATTTTTCAAAGGCAATTTCATTAACTACATCCTGCAGCTCTGCAGACTTTCAACAACTTTAAAAGGTTAGGCGTTTGAGATATGTTCGCCTTGACTTTCAGTCCTCAAGACATAGATACATTTTTCTTAGTCTTAAAGCTCATGTCTGCACTCTAGTCCTAAAGGATTTGTCTTTATAATTCTCACCTTAGCATGAAATGTGCTTCTCTTTCCTTCCCCACCCCCCACTCCCTTTTGACATATCCGGTAGGGAAGCTCTGGTAGATTCTCAAGAAGAATTTTGCAAATGGTTGATTTTTGTTCATCTCAGGTTTTGGAGGGAGAGGATAAAAGAACATTCCCTCAGATAATGAGTTTTAAGCTTAATTCCTTCCAAAGCGGAGGGGAAACAAAACTACAGCAAGACCACCTTGAGTACCTTGGGAAGGGCAGCCCCGCGATCCCTAATAAACGAATTAGCATCTCAAGGAGATCACTGCGGTGCTGATATTGATCAGGGTCAGCCGGCGTGTTTGCCAGCCATTGTTTGCAGGGTGGTTAATTGAGTGTCAGTCTCAGCCAGTGTCGTCTCGTTGGCGCCGGGTGCTTTTGGATTTGCTAATTTTCGTTAAGTGTCTCTAGCCGGCTACTCGTCCCGTGTACCCGGGAGAACCTAGCGGCTCCTAACTGATCAACAGTCGGTCTGTCTGGGCTTTATTGATCCCATGGCGGGCAGCTCGAGGCGGACACGCCGAGGGGGTGGGGGCGAAGGCTGAATGCAGACCCTAGCGCTGGGCCGCCTCCCCAGGGCTCCCACCCGAACTCTCTTCCGCCACCTGTACAGGCCGGGGCATCGTCACTAGCCCCTGGGGGCTCCAGAAAACGCAGTGCGGCCGGGGAGGAAGACCACGCGGACCCCCTGCGTGTTTCGGGTGGCACCCAAAAGAAGCCCCGGGCTGGGGAACGCTGACCGCCCGAGGCTGAGCCGTCAGGGTCTCGGAGGCGGGTTCCCGAGCCAGTCCCGGGGCTGGGCTCCCCCGGCGCCTCGCGAAGGTCACGGACGCGCAGGCCTCCGCAAGGGGGAGCGCGGGAGACGGCAGCGCACCAGCCGGGCGCCCCAGACACCGGCGCCGCTCGGAGCCGCCGGGCAGGTCCCTCCGCGCTCGCGTCTGGGTCCGCCCCCCGCTGCGGGGCGGATTGACAGCAGCCTGGCGGCCAATCGGACGCCGTGGGGCGGGGCGAGGCGGGGCGGTGCGGGCCGGCTCCCGGCGCGGGGCGCTATTTACGGCGCGGAGCCGGCGAGACCTGGGCTGGCGCGGGCGGGAGCTGCGGCGGATTTCTTTGAGCGCTGGGGAGCCCCTGCCCTTTTTGCTGAGAGCGGCCGCTAGCGGGGACTGAAGGCTGGGAGCCCACCCCCGGCCCGGGGCTAGCGTGTGTCCCTAGAGTCGAGCGGGGCGAGGGAGCCGGTGGTTGCCAAGGGGGGACCGGGAAACTTTTCGGGGCTCGTGGGCGCGCCCTGTAGCCGCGCTCCATGCTCCGGCCGCGGCCCGAACCCCAGCCCCGCCGCTGACGGCGCCCACCGCTCCGGGCAGGGCCCATGCCCTGCGCGCTCCGGGGGTCGTAGGCTGCCGCCGAGCCGGGGCTCCGGAAGCCGGCGGGGGCGCCGCGGCCGTGCGGGACGTCAATGGATCGCCACTCCAGCTACATCTTCATCTGGCTGCAGCTGGAGCTCTGCGCCATGGCCGTGCTGCTCACCAAAGGTGGGTGCCGGGGCTCACGGGGCCCGGGGTCCCGTCCCCGCCGCGGGGCTTTGGAGCCGGCTGCAGAGGCTTTGTTAGCGGCGGGCGAGGCTCCCTCCCGCGCCGGAGCCGTAGGTCGCGACAAGTTGCTGTGTTCTTAGAAGTCGCGGCGGTGGCCTGGCGCGTGGATGCGGACTCCGATCTAACGGCAGGCGCTGATGAGAGGGTCCTCCTGGCTCTGCCTGCGGGGAGCGGCGCGTTTGCAGCCCAGCGGGGAGCCGGGCCGGAGTCTCGCCTAGACGCCGCCGCCTCCGCACCCTGGGGGCCCGGGCGGCCGGGAGGAATCGCAGATCCCGGCCTGTAGCTGCCGCGTGCCCGCAGCGTGTCAGTGTGAGTGCCTCAGGATGTATTTCTGTGAGTGTCTCTCTGAGTCTCAGTATCCCTAAATGCATTCGTGTGTCCCTGAGTGTCGTTGTGTTTCTGAAAGTGTGTCTGAACCTCTGTATCACTCAGTGTATCTCTGTCTCTGAGTGTGTCTCTAAATGTATCTCTGAATGCATTTCTGTGTCTTTCTGAGTCTTTGTGTCTCTGAATGTGTCTGAGTCTCTGTATCTCTCTGACCCTGAGTGTGTCTTTCTGAATGCATTTCTGTGTTTATCTCTAAGTGTCTTTGTGTCTCTGAATGTGCATCTGAGTCTCTGTGTGAGTGTGTCTCTGCATACATCTCTCTGAGTGTGTGCGAGCGAGTGTGTGAGTCTCCCTGAGAGTTTAGGTGTCCGAGGTGTGCAGAAGTGTGTGTTGTGTTGCTTTTCAGTAGCCGGGAGGAGTAGGCTCTGTCAGCGTCTCATTCCCATTCACCTCATATTTTACAAACAGGACCAAAAAAAAAAAAAAAAAAAGGCAGCGGGTCACTTTCTTTTTTCCTCTGCAGGCTTTCACCTTTTAGATAGAAATAACCCGAACTTTCTCCGAATTTCAGGGTTCCCCTCACCTCCCTTCTATGAAATCTACCTACTGTTCTGTGAACAGATAATTTTTTTAAGTATGAAGCACTGTTTAGCCTTTGCAGCCCCCTACTTCTCTTTAATTGCTATGTAGCAGGCATAAGGTTAAAGCATAAGCTAGCCCAGCGAGGATGATGTGCTACAGTATTTATTTATTTTGGAAGGAAGGGTGTAATTAACCCTAAATAACAGCCCTTGTAGCTTGCAGAGGGGAGCCTCCTGGCCCTATCAAAGGCGGGCAGAACAGGGAGGGACTGAGGCTGACATGAAGTCACAGATACCGAAACTATGTGCCTGATAATGATATAATTAGGGGATCAGAGATTTCTGACGGCTGTGGACTTCAAAAGCTTTAAAAGAAGCCAGCAGTCTCTCCTGTAGCCATCTTGACTAAAGCAGACATTTTTGTTTAATCACTACATACAGTAACGAGAAGGGGGCAGAAACAGAAGGGCATTGTTCCACAGTTTCAAAATACCAGTCCCCTTTCTGGCCTTTTGCATGCCACAGGAAGAAACTTTATGAACGACAGAAATACAGTTTTAATACAGTGGTACAAAAGTCCTTTCTCCTTGCTTAAAATGTGGCTCCAATTAAAAAAAAAAGTAGTTAGAACTTTCCCAGTTACCTGTCAAAATTTTATTAGGCTGTTTTTAGGTCATTGAAAATACAGTATTTTAAATAGGCTCTCATAAACATTTAAGCAGCATTTTACTTGTATTCAGTCTTCCTTTTCTGTACAAGGTCTGAAGCTAATAGGGTCAAAATGGGCTTTTAATCTGTTTTATTTATACTTTAAATCTGTATATGGAATTTGTCAAACTAGGGATATGTAGTCATCACCCCAGAAGACTGGTGAGCTTTATGTGGAAAATAAAGTGAGCTTGGAGGGAGGAGGAGAAAGAGCAGAAAAGTGGCTCCTGCAAAGCAAGGTTCTTGAAGCAGAGAAGGGACTTGGGCCCAACCACAGGAAAGCGAGTGCAGATTTAGGAGCAAGACCCCCAGCTTTGGACTGTTAAGGGTTGCCAAAGGTCTGTGTTTAGTGGGCTGGTTTTCCTTAGAACCGAAGCATTAGCAGCGTTCGGTGAAAACTGAGCATACCATACCGTGGTCTGGAATTTGGACAGATAATTAAATGAGACACCTTATGGGGCATTCAGAGAGAGGGGGAAGAATAAAGGTAAGGGTGGGAAGAGGTTTGTAAAACAGCAGATCCCGGTGTTTAATTTCAGAATGTAGGTTTCGGATCTTCAGACAGGAAACTGGAAGAGGCGTGTGCATTAGTTCAGTTTACTCGCTGTGGCATGTGACAGCAACCAGGGTCCACTAGGTGGATATCGTATTAGTGATAACTTTAAGACCCAGATTATTTCAACTAGAAACTGATATTAAAGCCTCCAATCTTGCCCTGTGACAAAATGTGAACCGAGCCATGCAACTCACAAAATAAGTTTTTATAAAGGAAACTTTTAATCACTTCCTGTAGAAAATTTGAGGTTTCCTTAAGGATTTTTCATTCAACCAGCAGAGGATTTTCAGTTTCAATGTTTCCCCTTTTAGGTCACATGTCGAATTACATGTAAAACTTGTGAGGAGGAGGAGGAGAAGTTAGCCTTGCAGTTTTATACTCCCCCCACCTTTTATGACTTTCCATTTGGGCTGAAAGAAATTGACTTTGGCAAGCAAACCACTAATTGTAAACTGCCTAGTTCCTGTTTTACAATATACTGACTAAAAGCTCCTCTGCATGAAAAGATCTTTATAGGCAAAAAGTTTGCCTTTTCTAGAGAGGTTGCAAATAGCTGCCTAGTTTCATAGTTTTAAAACCTCCTGAACTGGGCAGTTTCTAGATTGTCGTGTTTCTAGTTAATAACTTTATAAGGTGTTAGCTAAAGCTCTTAACTCTTGGCGCAGTCCTGTGGGATAGTAAACAATTCAGTAGTTCCGATCAAATATTTATACTGACAAAATCAAAAAGCCTAACATTTTTATGTTGTATGGTCATGTAGGATTAAAATGAATAAATAATGTGATTTACCTTATGGTAGGAGAAATTATACTCATTACTATTTCCTTCAAAAAGCAAAAGTTTTTTTTTAAAATGACTCTAAACTCCTCAGAAACCTGCTATTGGGATTACTAAGTTGCCAAAATGACGTTTAACTGGATTGAAACTTACACACTGGCTGCAGGAAGGGCTTCTCCAGGCTCCATAGACTGGAGCCCTCAGCTTGGATGACCTAAAAGTTTGTGCCTTTGAATTTGGAATTTAGCAGTTGCCTAAATAGTTGCTTTATCTGGTTTCTGGAGCAGAGTTTGAGTTGGTTTCTCATTGTTTTCAGGTGAAATTCGATGCTACTGTGATGCTGCCCACTGTGTAGCCACTGGTTATATGTGTAAATCTGAGCTCAGCGCCTGCTTCTCCAGACTTCTTGATCCTCAGAACTCAAATTCCCCACTCACCCATGGCTGCCTGGACTCTCTTGCAAGCACGACAGACATCTGCCAAGCCAAACAGTCCCGAAACCACTCTGGCACCACCATGCCCACGTTGGAATGCTGTCATGAAGACATGTGCAATTACAGAGGGCTGCACGATGTTCTCTCTCCTCCCAGGGGTGAGGCCTCAGGTAGGTGGAAGCCATTTCTAACCAGAATGCCTGCCTGATCTATAGGCTTGTGACAGCCACGACTCTGTATGTCTGCTATTGATTTTGTTGTTAATGTAATTAGAGACACCAGAGGGAGAAGCCTGGCTGGATGCAAAGATGCATCTGATTGAGTGGCTTTTATGTCTCTCTGAGCATTAGATGTCTGTCTACATAATAGGTTTTGCCTGTTTTTTCAACATTTTGAAGACATTAAAAGGCCATTACATCTCAGTAATGACAGTCTGTAAACAAACGCGTTTGTAAGCTGCTTTAGTTTTGCAATATTTTCTAAATATCGTTGATTTAATTGTAAGATTCTTTGTAATGGAATTCTTACAATTCTTAAATTCTTAAAATGAATTGATGATTATGAATATCCCTAGGAGGAGTTAGCATGGAGTTTGATCATTTTCTTTGTATTCCTTTAGGACAAGGAAACAGGTATCAGCATGATGGTAGCAGAAACCTTATCACCAAGGTGCAGGAGCTGACTTCTTCCAAAGAGTTGTGGTTCCGGGCGGCGGTCATTGCTGTGCCCATTGCTGGAGGGCTGATTTTAGTGTTGCTTATTATGTTGGCCCTAAGGATGCTTCGAAGTGAAAACAAGAGGCTGCAGGATCAGCGGCAACAGATGCTCTCCCGTTTGCACTACAGCTTTCACGGACACCATTCCAAAAAGGGGCAGGTTGCAAAGTTAGACTTGGAATGCATGGTGCCGGTCAGTGGGCACGAGAACTGCTGTCTGACCTGTGATAAAATGAGACAAGCAGACCTCAGCAACGATAAGATCCTCTCGCTTGTTCACTGGGGCATGTACAGTGGGCACGGGAAGCTGGAATTCGTATGATGGAGTCTTATCTGAACTACACTTATTGAACGCTTGAAGGCCTTTTGAGTTCTGCTGGACAGGAGCACTTTATCTGAAGACAAACTCATTTAATCATCTTTGAGAGACAAAATGACCTCTGCAAACAGAATCTTGGATATTTCTTCTGAAGGATTATTTGCACAGACTTAAATACAGTTAAATGTGTTATTTGCTTTAAAATTATAAAAAGCAAAGAGAAGACTTTGTACACACTGTCACCAGGGTTATTTGCATCCAAGGGAGCTGGAATTGAGTACCTAAATAAACAAAAATGTGCCCTATCTAAGCTTCTACATCTTGATTTATTGTAAAGATTTAAAAGAAATATATATTTTGTCTGAAATTTAATAGTGTCTTTCATAAATTTAACTGGGAAGTGTGAGACAGTACATGTTAATTATACAAATGGCCATTTGCTGTTAATAATTTGTTCTCATAGGATGTGGCTTGATTTTTTTTTTCTCTTTTCTTTTTTAAACAAGACCAAGATCTTGCTTATTCTTCCATGTGCCTGTGTAATTTTCTTACAGTGCGGAGTTTCTAAATGTATACTGACCATCTTCTAGTGTTTTACCCACATTCTGGTTACAGGATAACTCTGGTTTTAGCTTTCATCTAAGAAGGAGATCTGAAATTTATGTGTACCAGGTCAGATATGATTGATCAATTTCTGGAGTTGACTTAGCAAAGTTCATTTTGATCCAGGTGTTCTGGAATACCTTTTCCAATGTGTATACCTCCACCCAAAAAAGAAAAAAAAAACCCAACTAAACAACTTTTTTTTTGTTCAAGTCAGTCACTGTCTCCTTTTACTGTTGATTAATTGGCCAGTTTATTTTGTCCTAAGCCAAATTAAGTATTTTGGCTCTCCAATTAGCCAAACCTTACTGTACAACACGCTTAATTTTAAACCTTGTGCTTAAACAGTGTGATGCCTTTATTTATTTATTTATTTATTTATTTTTACTTATTCCTTAGAAAGGTTTTCTGTAGTGAACATGATACACCAATTGATTTAAATAACTGCTACTAGGTTTCATCCTCCCAAATGATTCTTTATGTAACCAAATAGAACATTGGCTTTAGCCAGTAACTAATACAGCTAGGAAACAATGTTTCCTCCTATAAGACTTTGTCCTGGTAACATTGCCCATCCTGAATTTAAACGTATGCTTTATTTGTGTACTTCCCACGCCCCCAGTGGATCTTTCTTATTTTAAATGTGAGAATAATATGCCATGGAGAGTATCTTCTGAATTCCTTTGTATATTTGAAATTTTTGCTTAAAAGTTAACCTGTAGGCCAGGCACGGTGGCTCACACCTGTAATCCTAGCACTTTGGGAGGCCGAGGCAGGTGGATCACAAGGTAACGAGTTCGAGACCAGCCTGGCCAACATAGTGAAACCCCATCTCTACTAAAAATGCAAAAATTAGCTGGGCATGGTGGTGTGCATCTGTAGTCCCAGCTACTCAGGAGGCTGAGGCAGGAGAATTGCTCGAACCCGGGAGGCGGAGGTTGTGGTGAGCTGAGACTGCCACTGCACTCCAGCCTGGGCAACAAAGGGAGAATCCATCTCAAAAAAAATCTACAGCCTGCATATTTGAGTATGGGGTTTTCTTTTATTAATGGACCACCTGCCCCAAAAAACTAGGCTGTGGAATAAACACATTAATAAATGATAGCACCTTTTAAGATGAGCAGCTCTTGCATGCATGCCTTATATTTTATAAAAGATGTTAAGCTTTATGTATGTCAGTTTTTGAGGAAGCCAAAGAATTGTTGAACCCAACCCTTCAAACCTGTCAAGAGAATTGATCAAAGTTATCTGTTGGTGAAATTTCCACCCTCACCTCCACCTCTGGCTGTTTGAGTCTCACTCTGTCGCCCAGGCTGGAATCTGGTGGTGCCATCTACATCACTACAACCTCCACCCCCCTCCCACACACCACACATGGCGCACACCGCCCCGCCCTGCCTTGGGTTCAAGCGATTCTCCTGCCATGGCCTCTGAAGCAGCTGGGATTAACAGGCACCCACCACCATGCCTGGCTAATTTTTGTATTTTTAGTAGAGACAGGGTTTTCACCATGTTGGCCAGGCTGATCTCAAACTCCTGACCTCAAGTGATCCTCCTGCTCAGCCTCCTAAAGTGCTGGGATTAAGGTATGAGCCACTCTGCCCAACCCCACTCTGGCTCTTGATCACATTATAGTACTTTGTAGTTTGGAGATTAAAGGACTTCTTGCTCCTTGTACATTCTCATTTCATGTATGACATTATGCAAGCTCAGCATTTCTTCAAGTGGCCAGTTTTTATACCTGTTATGTGTAGTCAAAGTTTCTTTTCTCTGCTTGCCCTGATGAGGGCCTGTTCACCTCATTTCTTCTAAGTACAGGTTAACTAGGAACTCCGCAATTCTTTAGGAAATAAAACAATGAAAGATTTAAAGTCATGTGCTTTGAAACACTGAAATCAGTGAACCCCTTCCTCCCAGAGAGGCCTATGTCTGGGCTGGTGTTACCACGAACTTCATGGAGGATGCATGAACAGCCTCTCCACTTGATCTTGGGCCTTTGTTCTTCCTATTGTATATTCACGAGGCTATTTACAGCTCCCTGTACTGTGGGGAGGTGGCACTGTGCCCATGGCTTCTCAGTTTTCTGGGGCTCAGCTTCTAGCCACATAATAGGCCAGCCCTGCCTCTGTTCCTAAAAAAATCCTCCCCCTTTTGATAACTCATTTAGTTTTTACACATGTCCTCACCACCAGTCTTAAAATCAGATCCGCACATAAGGTCAGATCCGCCTTCTTATGAAAATATTGCAGGCACCTCAACTTTTGATGTAACTAAGAACTACGTATAGATTTTACTTTTGCTTCCCTGTGAGAGTGTAGAAGTTGCCAGGAGCCAGAGATAAGGACTAAGATAAGGTCCAGGGTCTACCTGATTCAGTGATGTCAGAAATGGTGGTGGTGACTGGTTTGTTTGTTTTTCCCTCTTAGAGATGTTTACTGTTACTTTGAGGTGTCACAAGGCCAGGCTAACCAGGAATAACCCTTGCTTAATATTGTCATAGAACTCCCCCCAAAAGGAATTTTCCCTTCTGAGTGGAAATTTGCCCAAACTAGAGACATGGGACCAAATTTGCCAAGATGATTTTCCATCTACAACTCCTTACATTCTACCACTGTTGAAAAAATTGATCTGTGCATGGTTATGTCTTTTATGTTATTTTTTTTTCCTTTTATTTTGAATGGCTTAGAGGCTTCCTAGAAATTGACTGGTGTGTCTCTAATTTCTGCTGAACTGATTTTATTAAAAACACTACACCGTAGGGGGTTTGACCTTATAAAATACCAAACATGTCTGCTTTAGAAAATCACAAAGCTTTCGTCTGAAGGGCTCATAAATCTGGTTTCAATATGGGTTGATTATAGGCTAAAAGCTTGAAAGCAGTGGCATCTAGTATCATGACTCGGGAACTGCCTCTTTTGGGGCCGGGATAGCTTTTTTTTTTCCCTTACAACCTCTAATTGGTCCTCTTCTCTGCCTCTCAGCCCAAATTTCTTTAAACCTCCACAGCTGTGAGAACTTGGGCAAATTATGTAAGCTTTTTGAATATTCACTTTTGTTGCATGTGGAATGGGGGCCATAGTAACACCTTGTAGGATTATTGTGAAGAGACCTTGTAGCTATTTTCATTAATATACACAACAGTCTTGTATAAACTGTCCCCACATAATATTCCTTAAAATCTGAGAACTTGTGCCCATTATTTGTACCGTACATTAATATTACTTTTTAGTATTTAAGATCTTTGCATACTTGAGACTTGCAGACCTGCCAGTCACCTGCAGACTGGATTTAGCATTTTAAATATTCATTTTCAATTTATTATTTTTGGCCTCTCATGCCTATTAAATAGGTTCATTTGTAATTGTTTCCTTCTGGAATAATACAGTTGGCTACTGATGAGAATGTTTTAATCATATAAACTTACTTCAATTTCTAGTAGTTGATAGAATGAAGTTCCCTTGGAGTTACAGCTGCTCTGAATGGTCAATCCATTGAGAAAATCAATGGATTTGATAGGTAGCAGATAACGTGTCCATATTGTTTGCGTGGCTTATGTCTGGTTGTTACATTCTCAACAATTGATTCTCAATGCCACAATCGATTACAACCTGCCCCACAGGTGCTCCCAACAAAATACAAATACTTCCAGAACTGGTTTTCAGAACTGTGTGAATTTGGAAGTGGAGGATCTAGTTAAAAATCATTTAATTACCCCGGATGAAATTAATTTAGTTACTCTGTGGGTCACAGTTATAATAGAAAAATTAAATGCTCCAGATACCAACATTTATAATAGAAAAATTGATTGCTCCAGATACCAACTGGCTCCCCTTCCCTCTGCCCAATTCATCCTGTCAATATGACTCTATCTGCTGCCTTAAAAAAGCAGATCATTGATTTTTTTGGGGGAATTGGAGATCCCATAGAATGACGAAATTCATCTCTCAAATTTTGGCAACTCTTTATTTGGAATACAGTTTACACTCTGAACTGTCCTTGTTAATCTGCTAACACTGCACCGTTTTGCAGCGTGGTGGTGTAATTCATTTGTCTGCCATTCCAGGAATTTGAGGATAGAATCAGGAGGGTGGCAGAGCTGAGATTAACCAGTTGGGGGTTTACTTCTTCCAGCAAGGCAGCAATTTTCCAAGGGATGTGCTTTTTTAGAGTTTCAAAGTATTTATTGCTGGAAAAGGCCTACCAGCCAAACTTCTGCAAACTTCTCCCATTCTTTGAATATGAAAAGGGGAACAGGAAAGGCATTGATAAGCAATCTGGGGAGATACCTTGGGTAAGCAGTGAGATAATATCTCAAGGCATTTGTCATTCCTCAAGACTTTTAGGAGATTCATTCTATCTAGGAGCTAATGGCCAGCTGACCTCTCAGGGGCAATTTCAAATGGTGTTTAGCTCCCTGTATCTTGCAGATTAGATTGATGTTGGACTAAATCTGAATAGAACTCAGGAAAGATCAGCTGAAAACTATGCATGCTGTGTGTGTGTGTGTGTGTGTGTGTGTGTGTGTGTGTGTGTTTGTATGCCCTGCTAATTGAATAGACTTCGTAATCCTGGAATAATTTTACATTTAACAATTTTCAAGGAATTGCATAAGTAGATTTGGAACTTGCGAGAAGTCAGCAATTTGTTTTTAGACACGTGAAGATTTAGTTGTGATGAATTAATAAACTCAGAGGCTGTTGTGTCAATTCACTCTGAAAGATCTCGCATTACAAACCTAATGGAACAAAAATTGTTTTAGCAGTTAAAACCAAGAGAAATACAAAAAGCTCTTTATCCCCGGTTTCTTCCCCTTGGAATTTCCCTAGGGAACCGACGAGGACAGTGGAAAAACACCACACTTCTCAAAGCAAGTTTCTTACTTTTTAAGTGTTACAAGTTCATGGTGGAGCGTTTTTTCCCCCCTAAATTTAGTGGATGTGGTTTTGATACCATAGCTTTAATTCACAGTTGCCTTGGTAAATGAGGGCCTTTCTCACCTGGATTTGGGGATTAAACTGTGAACTTCCCGTGGGCAGGAGCTGTGATCAATAACCTTTGTACATTTCTAAAATCCAAAGGAGAGAGTTAGATGAAGGACAGATTAAGGCCTTTTGTTTTCAGGCACCTGTTTCTGGTTTTTAGTAAATAAATGTTGTCTTTCTCTTTTATTTCTCTGTCCTAAGTGATTGTTTTACAGATTTATAATTTTTGTATGGAAAGCCTAAAGGAAAACAAATTGCTAGGGAAGGAAGTTGAGAAAAAATTCTAATGGGCCTGAACATTATCGAAACATTGCTAAAGTCAAATATCTGAGTCTACCTTTTATATTTGGTGCAGGCTCTAAGCTCATTTAAGGACACTAATTCTCACCCAGAAGTGTATCGCTATTCTCCTTTGAACTAAGAGTTGTACTTTCGTTTTAGTATTTAAAGATAATCCAAAGTTTCCACCATTGTCTCTCCAAGGAGTTAAGAACAAGCCACTGAGAGTTTTGTTGATCAAAAAGGTTGAGAACCTGGAATACGCTACCTGATTTAGTATTTCATCCTCAATGGCTTGACAGGCCCTGCTACACCAGGGCAACTTTGGCAAATTCTCTTTTCTTCTCATGGAAATGAACCTCTGCCCAGAGGCTGTAATAAAAGCAACAAATAGCTCCCTGCGTCTTTCATTCAAGGACACACCAAGTTATAAATTCCCTTCCCTTCACAAACACTTAGCGTCTTCATGAAAAGTTTACCTTTAACTTCAAAATCCAAATAGCTCTTGTGCATCCATTGCAGTTTTATAATATATATATATATACACTTTTTTTTTGAGACAGAGTTTCGCTCCTGTTGCCCAGGCTGGAGTGCAATGGCGCGATCTCGGCTCACCACAACCTCCGCTTCCCAGGTTTGAATGATTATCCTGCCTCAAACTCCCGAGGAGCTGGGATTACAGGCGTGTGCCACCACGCCCGGCTAATTTTGTATTTTTAGTAGAGACAGGGTTTCTCCATGTTGGTCAGGTTGGTCCCAAACTCCTGATCTCAGGTGATCCACCCGCCTCGGCCTCTCAAAGTGCTGAGATTACAGGCATGAGCCACCATGCCCGGCCTATATTTATTTATTTTATCACATTATTATATAGCGTTCTTTTACGAAAATTACTTATTTTTGTAAGCCCAGTCTGTAGATCAGGCTGGAGTGCAGTGGTGGGATCATAGCTCACTGCAGCCTTGAACTCCTGGACTCAGTGATCCTCCTGCTTCAGCCTCTGAGTAGCTGGGACTACAGGCACATGCCACCACACCTGGCCTTTTCTCATTTTTTGGTAGAGGGAGTCTCCAGGCTGGTCTCAAACTCCTGGGCTCAAGCAATCCTCCCATCTCAGCCTCCTGAGTAACTGGGACCACAGCTGTGCACCACCATGCCCAGCTAATTAAAAAAAATTTTTTTTGTAGAGATGAGGCTCTCACTTTGCTGTCCGCATTGGTCTCAAACTCCTGGCCTCAAGTGAGCCTCCCTCCATAGCCTCCCAAAGTGCAAAGATAAATTTTGAAAAAAGAATGCATATGTTGGGTAGGGGTGGCAGGAGCAGGAGAGAAGGGAAGGTCATTCTTGACTTCATAATCCTTATACAGTATTTTTTCTAGTTTCCTGTGTTCTTTTTATTTATTTATCTTAAAATATTATACATATCTTTATATTTTCTGAGTCCTGGCTCAAACCAGTGTCAATCTGCTTTCTGCGTTTTTTTTTTAATGTTTTAGATTTTTAAAAATTGATACACAATAGATGTACATATTTTGGGGGCACATGTGATAATTTAATACATTCATATAATTTGTACAGATCAAAGCCGTATAGTTGGGTATCACTTTAAATATTTGTCTTTGTTGTATACTAGAAACATCTGAATTATTCTCTTCTAGTTATTTTGAAATATGTAATAGATTACTGTAAACTATAGTCACCTCACTGATCTGTCAAACACTAGGTCTTATGTTTTTTTCTGTCAAACTATCTATTGGTACCTACTAATCAAGCTCTCTTCATCCCCCTCCAGTGGTGCTTACTAAAAATGGAATAAATGTGGAAAAGAGAAAATCTCCCTCTTTAAAAGCAACACTGTTGTGGACATTTTAAAATGCAAACGCCTTGGCTGGAAGTCAGAAATCGTATTCTCTCTGCTAAACGTGGTGTAGCATTTATCACGCTTGAAGTGGAGGCATCTGGTCACCAATTTCACAGCCTGGACAGAGCAAGAAGGTGTGGCTGGTTGAGGAGGCGGCCTGCGGGGGGATCGTCTATCCATCCGGGCTTGGTAAATGTCAAGGGTCATTTCCCTGTCCTGACACTTGATTGTGAAGCAGGTTGCGAGGTAACTCTTTCAAGGGATTGGACTGTGACAGTCACCATAGTTGGACAATAAAACTGGAACGCCCTTCACCATCTCCTTTAACAATGGGAGGTTGTTTGTTGGCATTTGTATGCAAATTGACATGAGTAGCTAAAACAGGTTGCTTTGAAATCCTCAATTTGTTTATCCCAACCTGGGAAGCCCGACCGTTTCTTCAGAGGCAGATTTATGGAGCTATTTTTCATGGCTCTCAGCAATGAATTGGGTTCAGCAGAGTCCCTAGGATTTTCATTAACTTAAGTAGGCTTCAGAAGCCAAAGAGCTCTGCTGGTTCCCTGGACTAACACAGACAGTGGTGACCACGTCCTGCAGTTCCTCTAGGGCTCTGCTGGCTAGTCCCCAGCATGTGACAGCAACCAACTGCTAGGGGGAAAAAGAAAACCCTTTCTTCAGAATATCCATACACAAATACCTCATCTGGAGAAAAATACATTGGCCAATTTTTTTTGGTCTTCCCGTTTCTTCTGGGAAGTCACACCTTCGCACCTGGCCTAAAGAAGAACCCGCCCTTTTTTCTGAAGCTTTTTCTGAAAGTGCTTATCCTAATTTTTTTTCTTTTTTGAGACAGGATCTCCCTCTATCGCCCAGGCTGGAGTGCAGTGACGGGATCTTGGCTCACTGCAGCCTCAACCTTCCAGGCTCAAGCAGTCCTCCCACCTCACTCTTATGAGTAGCTGGGAATACAGGTGTGCACCACCACACTCAGCTAATTTTTAAAATTTTTTTGTAGAGATGGGGAGTCTCACTATGTTGCCCAGGTTGATCTCGAATTCCTGGGCTCAAGTGATCCTTCCACCTTGGTCTCCCAATGTGCTGGGATTATAGGTGTGTGCCACCACACCCAGCCTACATCCTAATGTTTTTATAAGCCTGCATAGCTGTGATATGGTTTGGCTCTATGTGCCCTCCCAAATCTCATGTCAAATTGCAATCCCCGTCTGTCAGCGAGGGACCTGGTAGAAGGTGATTTTATCATGGGGGTGGATTTCCCCCTTGCCGTTCTCATGATAGTGAGTGAGTTCTCACGAGATCTGGTTATTTAAAAGTGTGTGGCACCTCTCCCTCTCCCTCCCTTCCCCTCCCTCTCCCTCCCTCCCCCTCCCTCCCCTCCCTCCCTCTCCCTATCTAAAAGTGTGTGGCACCTCTCTCTCTCTCCCTCCCCCTCTCCCTCCCTCCCTCCTTCCCTCCCTCCCTCTCCCTCTTCCCCTCTCTCCTCTCCCTCTCCCTCTCTCTCCCCCCTCCTCTCCCTCTCCCTCTCTCTCCCCCCTCCATCCCCCCTCTCTCCACCCCCCTCTCCCTCCGTCTCTGTCTCTCTCTCTCTCTTTCTCTCTCTCTCTCTCCTGCCACCATGAGAAGAAAGTGCTTGCTTCCCCTTCACCCTCTGCCACTATTGTAAGTTTCCTGAGGCCTCCCAGCCATGCTTCCTGTTAAGCCTGTGGAACTGAGTTAATTAAACCTCTTGTCTTCATAAATCCCCAGTCTCAAGTAGTTCTTTACAGCAGTGTGAGAATGACCTAAAACAAGCTGCTATGAGTATGTATGGTTCCAGACTCTGAGAGACCTGGGTTCAAATTCAGACTTAGCCTGTTACTAGTGGTATGACTTTGGGCTAATTAACCTCTCAACTTCCTCACTCACATAATGAAGGTAATAATATTATCAGCACTTTATTTTTTAAAGTTTTTATTTACTTATTTTTGGAGACAGGGTCTTGCTCTGTTGCCCAGGCTGGAGTGCAGTGGTGCAATCATGGCTCACTACAGCCTCGAACTCCTGGCTCAAGTGATCCTCCCACCACAGCCTCCCGAGTAGCTGGGATTACAGGTTTTTGCCACCACCCTGGGCTTTATTAGCACTTTGGTTGTTGTGAGGATTAAATGAGATAATATAAATAAAGATTTAGTATCATTCCTAAAAACACTGTGAAAGTTAGCCATTCCTATTAAGTATCGTTCCTTCATGAGCCCTCACAGTGCCTAGGAAACACACACAGATGATAGAGATCACTATGCAGACTCTACAAATGGAAGAGCTGGACTTCAGGTAGACCCAAAGATCCAGGCCGGGTGCAGTAGCTCACCTGTCATCTCAGCATTTTGGGAGGCCGAGGTGGGTGGATCACCTGAGGTCAGGAGGTCGAGACCAGCCTGGCCAACATGGTGAAACCCCATCTCTACTAAAAATACAAAAATTAGCTGGGCGTGGTAGCATATGCCTGTAATCCCAGCTACTTGGAAGGCTGAGGCTGGAGAATCGCTTGAACTGGGGAGGTGGAGGTTGCAGTGAGCCGACATCATGCCACTGCACTGCAGCCTGGGCGACAGAGTGAGATTCTGTCTCAAAAAAAAAAAACCAGATCCAGTGATGTTTAAGGTTTTTCGTTTGTGGGTGTGAGTGTCTTGAATTCGCTTTAACTTTCCACGATTATATTTTGCTCAAGACAGTAGGAAAGTACTTAATTTTTATTTAAACATATTGAAACTAACATATCCCTTGCAGGAAAATATTACATACTAGGAACAGTTACGATGTGCGATACACAGAATAGTTTAACACTCTTCAGGAAGGACATGCTATCTGCTCCATGTTACAACAGATAGCTGTTTTTGCACATCCTATTAATGAATACACACCTGTTGAGTGTGCTTGTTTGCTCTGCTGATGGGGCGCCAAGCCACAGTTCTAGGCGACAGCTGTGCCTGGAGCACAGGTGGTATGAGCTCCTGGCACTGTCTTTCTTCTTGGGGGTCCAGGTGAAGGGCTGGCAAAGTTTGTCTCATAGGGAGGAAAGAGACAAATTAAAATTTTGTCCCAGGCCGGGAGTGGTGGCTCATGCCTGTAATCTCAGCACTTAGGGAGGCTGAGGCAAGAGGATTGCTTGAGCCCAGGAGGTGGAGACCAGCCTGGGCAACATGGTGAAACCCCATCTATACAAAACAATTTAAAAATTAGCTAGGCATGGTGGTGCATGCCTGTGGTCCCAGCTACTCAGGAGGCTGAGGTAGGAGGATTGCTTGGACCTGAGAAGTCGAGGCTGCAGTGAGATACGATGGTGCCACTACTCTCCCTACTGGGCAACAGAGCGAGATCTTCTCTTAAATTTGTTGTTGTTGTTGTTCTAGAGCATGCTTGTAATTCATAAACTGAGTGAGGTCTGTTTTCATGAGAATCTGGGCTTCTAAGAAATTTGCCAGACTAGCCGGGCATGGTGGCTCACGCCTGTAATCCTAGCACTTTGGGAAGCTGAGGCAGGTGGATCACCTGAGGTCAGGAGTTCGAGACCAGCCTGGCTAACATGGTGAAATCCCGTCTCTACTAAAAATACAGAAATTAGCTGGGCGTGGTGGCATGTGCCTATAATCCCAGCTACCCAGGAGGCTGAGGCGGGATAACTGCTTGAACCCAGGAGGTGGAGGCTGCAGTGAGCCGAGACTGTGCCACTGCACTCCAGCCTGGGCAACAGAGCAAGATGCTGTCTCCAAAAAATTGCTGGACTAAAAACACAATACAGCTTTAATAATTGTAGTATAAATCATAAACCCAACACCTAGTCATTTATTGTTCCTTACTAAGAAATGCTGGAGCTGGGCACAGTGGTTCACACCTGCAATCCCAGCACTTTGGGAGGCCGAGGCAGGAGGATCACTTGAAGCTGGGAGTTTAAGATCAGCCTGGGCAACATAGTTAGACCCTGTCCCTACAAGAAACAAAAATCAAAAAATTAGCCAGGTGTGGCAGCATGCACCTATAATTTCAGCGACTCAGGAGACTGAGATAAGAGGACTGCTTGAGCCTAGGAGATTGAGGCTGCAGTGAGCTCTGATTGTGCCACTGCACTCCAGCCTGGGTGACAAAACAAGAACCTCAAAAAAAAAAAAGTTGGGGCATAAATGCTTCTGTGATTTAGTGTTCATATATCAGGCTAATGTGTATGTTACTTAAGATACTGACAAATCGGTGGGGCTTCCCCAAGCCCAGGAATTGATCTGTGTGTCCCACATCTGTCCAGCACCTTTAAGGAGCCACCAGCCCCTTCCTGCAGGCACTTGCGGCGTGAAACCCAGAAGGCAGTTCCAGCACATTTTGCATTAGCAGACCAGCTTGTGAACCTTTCCTTCCATCCTGGGTCTTGCTCTTAACCCCATTTCTTCTGCTCCCTCGAAATGACCTTGTGATAAAAAATGATAATGTTTTACCTTCAACTCTCCCTGTTGACTTGATATTTCCTGCCCATCTGCAAGTCTCCACAGCTCAGGCCGTCTCTGGGGTTCCACCTCTGGCTTACTCTGCCTCCTTTTGCTCTGACTTCATGTCCTTCTTATCTTTCTTTTATTTATTATTATTATTATTATTTTTGAGACAGAGTCTTGCTCTGTTGCCCAGGCTGAAGTGCAGTGGTACAATCTCAGCTCAGTGTAACCTCCACCTCCCGGGTTCAAGTGATTCTCCTGCCTCACCCTCCCTAGTAGCTGGGATTACAGGCACATGCCACCACACTTGGCTAATTTTTGTATTTTAGTAGAGATGCGGTTTCACCATGTTGGCCAGGCTGGTCTCGAACTCCTGACCTCAAGTGATCTGCCTGCCTCAGCCTCCCAACATGCTGGGATTACAGGTGTGAGCCACCACACCCATCCTTTCTTTTAAAAAAATAAATTATTATTGTTATTTTTGAAACCGAGTCTCTCTGTCACCCAGGCTGGAGTGCAATGACACGATCACAGCTCACTTGACTTCCCAGGCTCAATCCATCCTCCTGCCTCAGCCTCCTGAGTAACTGGGACCACAGGCACATGCCACCACACCCAGCTAATTTAAAACAAAAAGCAATTTGTTCCAAGATTCTATACTGAGCAGTGAGATTTAGTGAAGCAAGTCATCTTTCAGTTTCATCTTTTTCATTTGTAAAGTGAGAGTTAGAGGATCACAATGCTTTCCTCCAACCTCAAATGCATGTTATTAAAAGTCTACAGTGCCCTGAAGGCCCTTTGATCTGCTTGGGGAAGGCATTATAAAACGGGAATTATTATTAAAATGCTATTTTGAAATAAAGATAAGCCTTTTTCATGTATTTATATATTTTTATTTCTTTTTTCTTTTTTTTTTTTTTGAGACGGAGTCTCGCTCTGTCGCCCAGGCTGGAGTGCAGTGGCGCAATCTCGGCTCACCGCAAGCTCCGCCTCCCAGGTTCACGCCATTCTCCTGCCTCAGCCTCTCCGAGTAGCTGGGACTACAGGCGCCCGCCACTACGCCCGGCTAATTTTTTGTATTTTTAGTAGAGACGGGGTTTCACCGTGGTCTCAATCTCCTGACCTCGTGATCCGCCCGCCTCGGCCTCCCAAAGTGCTGGGATTACAAGCGTGAGCCACCGCGCCCGGCCATATTTTTATTTCTTTCATAATTTTCGTTCTCATTCCTTTGTAAATACAGGTTTGAATTGTGTCTGCTTTCTTTCATGTTTATAACCAATAAAGTTTGCTTTAAGAAGATGGAAAATGGCACATACACAGTTACATGCTTGAGGCCATCTTTCCTTTTTCAACCAATAAATCCACTACCTATTTGCAACATTGTTTGTGATTGAATTTACAATAAACCTCAGACTTAGAGCTAAAGAATGAAGGGAAAGACAAGTCTAAACATTGTAATTAACAAAAGCAGTAGCAACATTATTGTATAGCTTAAAACAAATGCATTAATTTTTTTTGAGTCTCCCAAATAAAGATGAAACAAAACAAAACAAAGTTCAACAAAAAACCCTGAAAACAGAGAACCTTGGAGACAATCCTGCTTAAAAATAAGTTTAAAAATAACCTTGTGTTTTTCTTCCTACTTAAGATAAATATTACACAGCAACGAAACTGCCCTTTGTTTTTGAAATTTTTCTACAATAAGCTGAAATGTTGAGATGAGTAGACTGTGTCTTGGTTAGAAACATCACAAAGACTTGATGTGATGGCTCATGTCTGTAGTTCCAGCACTTTGGGAGGCCAAGGCGGACGGATGGCTTGAGCCCAGGAGTTCAAGACCAGCCTGGGCAAAATAGTGAGACTCTGTCTCTACAAAAAATAAAAAATTAGCCAGTCATGGTGGTGTGTGCCTGTCGTCCCAGCTACTCGGGAGGCTGAGGTGGGAGGATCACTGGAGCCCAGGAATTCAGGCTGTAACGAGCTGTCATGGTGCCACTGTACTCCAGCCTGAATGACAAGGCAAGAACCTGTCTCTGAAAAATAAAAGCAAACCCGAAATAAATAAACAAAAGAAACAACAAGAAAGAATATTTATGCTTCCTTTTATTTATTTTTATTATTATTTTCATAGAGATGGGATCTCACCTTGTTGGCCAGGCTGGTCTTTAATCCTTGGCCTCAAGTGATCTTCCTGCCTTGGCCTCCCAAAGGGCTGAGATGACAGGTGTGAGCCACTGTGTCTGGCCAAATAATTATGTTTCTTATTGGCCTAAATGTTTCATACTTAAATGGTGCAAAAATATTGCAAATTTGGGTGTTCTCCCTACCTCCTAGTTGGAAAACACTGGCAAAGTGACTCACTCGAGGCCATGCTGTGAGGAGGACTCAGACCTGGGGATTTCTTGCTGGGATTAAATCACTGGGACACATTCACCCCAAAGGATACTGAAAACTTGTGAGAACGATAATACTAAATTTTCAAGGTTTTATATCCGAATGGAACCCGTACAATGACACTTTGTCTCATATAGGGTCTTCTCTGCTTTTCAGGAGGCAAAACCATGCTAAACCCCAATCGCACTATTTCTTCTTCTTTTTTTTTTTTTTAGACGGAGTTTCGCTCTTGTTGCTTAGGCTGGAGTGCAATGGCATGATCTCGGCTCACTGCAACCTCCGCCTCCGGGATTCAAGCGATTCTCTTGCTTCAGCCTCCTGAGTAGCTGGGATTACAGGCATGTGCCACAACGCCCGGCTAATTTTTTATATCTTTAGTAGAGACGGGGTTTCTCCATGTTGGTCAGGCTAGTCTTGAACTCCCAACCTCAGATGATCTGCTTGCCTCGGCCTCCCAAAGTGCTGGGATTACAGGTGTGAGCTACCACACCCTGCCCCAGTCGCACTATTTCTGCCAAGACACACTCCATCCTACCTATGGAACTGGGAAGGAATTCTTGGTGTAGTTATTTCTGGGATGCAGTTTGGGGGATCAGAAGAAATTTCTCCTCTTCTCTCCAGGTTTGACTCCTTAAGGGAAGATTCCACATGTTATGTGTCATTCTGGAACATTCTGGAATCTATGATAAACACTTTTTTTTTTTTTTTTGACAGAGTCATTCTGTTGCTTAGGTTGGAGTGTAGTGGCACAATCTCGGCTCACTGCAACCTCTGCCTCCCGGGTTCAGGCGATTCTCCTGCCTCAGCCTCCCGAGTAGGCTGAGACTACAGGTGCACACCACCATGCCCGGCTAATTTTTGTATTTTTAGTAAAGATGGGGTTTCATCGTGTTGGCCAGGCTGGTCTCCAACTTCTGACCTCAAGTGATCCGCCCATTTCGGCCTCCCAAAGTGCTGGGATTACAGGTGTGAGCCACTGTGCCCGTCTGAGAAACAAATTTTTATTCTCCTCTTTCATTACCCACTTACTCTAGGGATAAGGAGAGACCACTGTTAACTAACTTTCCCCCTCCTTTTTTTGGCTTTGTGGGGCGTGAAAGATGGGGGAAAACACAATCTCATCCTTTCACTTACTTCTCATTGCCTACTTCCTTACAAACCACCCTTGAGACCAAAAGAAGCAGAAATAATTGATTCTGATTCTTTTTTGTGGTTTATATTAGTGAACTGTTCTGAAATACTTTTTTTTAAAGTGAGTAATTTTTCCCTTGGAAACATATAGAATTACCTGCAGGGAAAAACATGATGTATTGAATTTACTCTTTCAATAGTCTTGATTTTTAATTCCTTGCTAAGAACAGGAGATCCCTGGTGCAATTTCAGTGACTAGCATCAGCATATAGTTTGTAAAGTCGCAAAATGTCAAACTTCATGTAAATTGTATTTCTAAATCCTCAACAGCACTCAGACACTATAATTATATCCTGACAGTGTCTTACTCACAAAACAGACTCAAACAACATCTTTCAAAACCATGCTTTGACAACTCCTTCACTTTATCCATAACACTATCTTAAAAGAATTTCCTTTCAGAAAACAGTCAATGAGTGCAAGTCAGGGGGAATTTTCTCCTTGATTGAATTCATGGAAGAGCAGAGTTCTATTTCCAAAATAATCAGCCAGCCCAGAGACATTCAGCTTCTTACTGGGCAGTGAATATTTGATATTTCAGAACTAAAGTAAGCAGCTTAATGGAACTTGTCAGGCACTGATAAAATGCTAGAATAAGAAAATTAAGACTTCAGTTTACTTCAGAATAACTAGCATATCAAAGGTCAACATTTAACTTTTCCAAGTTTTGCTTAAATGAAATGTATGAGAGAGAGCAAGAGGGAGAGAGGGAGGAAAAAATAATTCTGGATTGGTTATTTCAACACATTAAAAAGTGCCCTGGACAGGGTATTGGAAAGAAGTTTTAAAATTTTTTTACTTTTTTTGTGGAGACAGGGTCTGGCTCTGTTGCCCAGGCTGAAGTGCAGTGGTGCAATCACAGCTCACTGCAGCCTCAAACCCCTGGGCTCAAGCAATTCTCCCACCTCAGCTTCCTGAGTAGCTGGGACTATGGAGACGTACACCCCACCACATTGGCTAATTATTTTATTTTATTTTATTTTATTTGTAGAGATGGGGTCTTGTTATGTTGCCCAGGCTGGTCTTGGACTTCTGGCCTCAAGTGATCCTCCTGCCTCAGTCTCCCACAGTGTTGGAATTACAGGTGTGAGTCACCATGCCGGGCCAGTTTTAGCAATTTTCGAGAAGTCTTTATGTGTACCCGAGTAATCTTGATTTTCTTTTCTTTCTGTCACCCAGGCTGGAGTGCAGTGGTGTGATCTCGGCTCACTGCAACCTCTGCCTCCTGGGCTGAAGCAATTCTCTTGCCTCAGTCTCCAGAGTAGCTGAGATTACAGGTGCCTGCCACCATAGTCAGCTAATTTTTTTTGTTTGTTTGTTTTTGAGATGGAGTCTTGCTTTGTCACCCAGGCTGGAGTGCAATGGCGTGATCTTGGGTCACTACAACCTCTGCCTCCAGGGTTCAAGCAATTCTCCTGCCTCAGCCTCCGGGATAGCTGGGATTACAGGCACCTGCCACCACGCCCAACTAATTTTTGTATTTTTTAGAGACAGGGTTTCATCATATTGGCCAGGCTGATCTCGAACTCCTGACCTCAAGTGATCCACCCACCATGGCCTCCCGAAGTGCTGGGATTACAGGTGTGAGCCACCATGCATGGCCATCATCTTGATTTTCTGTAGTCTATGGTTGCACGAGAGAGAGAGACAGAGAGAAAGAGAGAGAGAGAAATAAAAACAAAAAGAACGAGGGAGAAGAAAGAAAACATAAAGGAATATTAGAAGAGTAGGAGGAAATTAAATTTCTTTCTGGAATGTGGAACAGGGAAACAAATGGAACAGGTTACCATTCAGTGGAGTCAGCCGCAGGGTCATGGGTGGTCTCCAAGCAGCAGCTAAATCTGATGCCAGGAGCCTTGAGAACTGAGACCAAGGAGTAGGGAAACAGCAGGGTCACCAGCAAAGGCTCACTCCTGGAGTCTGCACTGATTTGAGGTAAAGCCATGCCCTGGCCCCTCCTAGACTGTTGGTTCCTTTTTTTTTTTTTTTTTTTGAGACGGAGTCTTGCTCTGTCACCCAGGCTGGAGTGCAGTGGTGTGATCTTGGCTCACTGCAAGCTCCGCCTCCTGGGTTCATGCCATTCTCTTGCCTCAGCTGCCTGAGTAGCTGGGACTATAGGCGCCCACCACCACGCCCGGCTAATTTTTTGTCATTTTAGTAGAGATGGGGTTTCACCATGTTAGCCAGGATGGTCTCGATCTCCTGACCTCATGATCTGGGCTCCTCATCATTTTTAATAGCTCCCCACACCTTCCTTGGCCTTGCTGGCCAAACTCTAGGGTGGGGTGACTTGAGGTAAGGCCCACAGATTGAGGCTACTGCACAAACTGTTTTGTACTGGTTCATGATGAGGTAAGCACAAAATTGTTGTTGTTATGTTGGTGCAAAAATAATTGTGGGGTTTGCCATTAAAAGTCATTGCAAAAACTGCAATTACTTTTGCACCTACCTAATAATTTTTTTTTTCTTTTTTTGAGACAGGCTGTCACCCAGGCTAGAGTGCAGTGGTGCCATCTCAGCTCACTGCACCTTACACCTCTTGGGCTCAATTGATTCTGCCTCAGCCTGCCGAGTAGCTGGGACTACAGGTGTGTACCACCACGCCCAGCTAATAAGCATAACAAATAAAGGAAAGCATTTAGATACTTTTAGAACAATTCAATGGAGTCACTTTATGTCTGTTGAATCTAATAATAAATATTGTTAAAATGGGGCTTCATTTTGTTTATCTTTGTTCTTAATTTCATTTCTGCTAGTACTGTCTTTTTAATGTATTTTATAAAATATCAGTTTGTGAGAGATTGGGGGAAAATTGGCCTTCTATCATAAATAGTTTGAGAAACACTGCTCTGGAGAACCAGGGGGTGAACCAGTAAAAAGTATTTTTGGGAAAGAGGTATCACTCTCTGCCAAACATAGACGGAGTTTATGAAGCAAAGGTTCAAAGTTTCCTTACTGTAAAGAGAGCGCTCCAAACCAATGATCTGTAGTAAGTGGTGTTGTTTAGAGCAATGGTTCTCAAATACATTTGTCTTATGACTCCCTATACACTTAAAAAAAACTCAATTTCCAATTTTTCATTGCTAGGATATAGAAATGCAGTTGGTTTTTAAAATATTTTCTTTCTTTCTTTTTTGAGACGAAGTCTTGCTCTGTCACCAGGCTGGAGTACAGTGGCGCAATCTCGGCTCACTGCAACCTCCGCCTCCCAGGTTCAAGCAATTCTCCTGCCTCAGCCTCCCTAGTAGCTGGGACTACAGGCACGTGCCACCATGCCCAGCTAATTTTTGTATTGTTAGTAGAGACAGGGTTTCACCATGTGGGCCGGGCTGGTCTCTAACTCCTGACCTCAAGTGATCTGTCCACCTTGGCCTCCCAAAGTGTTGGGATTACAGGCATGAGCTACCATGCCTGGCCAGGATGGCTGTTATTTAAAAATTAAATCACAACAAAAAACCTGGAATATATCGAACATGGGTGAAGATGTGAAGAATTGCAACCCTAGTGCATTGCTTCTGAGAATTTAAAATAATGCCGTTGCCATAGAAAACCGTTTTGTAGTTCCTCAAAAAGTTAAAATAGAATTATCACGTGATCAAGCAGTTCTACTACCCCTAGGTACATACCCAAAGTAATTGAAAGCAGGGACTCAAACAGATATTTGTACACCAATGTTCATAGCAGCATTATTCACAATAGTCAAAAGGTAGAAACAAGCCGCTTGTCCATCAACAAATAGACGGATAAACAATATCCAGTACATACATACAACAGAATATTATCCATGAAAAATGAAATTCAAACCCATGCTACAACACAGGATAAACCTTGAAAATATTATGTTGAGTGAAATAAGCCATACACAAATGGACAAATATTGTGTAATTCCATTTATATGAAGTATCTGGAGGAGGCAAATTCATAGGGACAGAAGTATAATAGGGGTTACCAGGGACTGGGGAAAGGAAAGTGGGAAGTTACTGGTTTGATGGGTAGGGACTTTCAGTCTGGGATGATGAAAAAGTCCTGCGAATGGATTGTGGTAATGATTGCCCAACAACGTGAATGTACTCCATGCCATTGAACTGTACACTTAAAAGTGGTTAAAATGGTAAATTTTATGCTGTGTGCGTGTGTGTGTGTATATGTATAATTATTATTATTATTTTTAAAGAAAAGGTCACTCTCTGTTGCCCAGACTGGAGTGCAATGGCACAATCATGGTTCACTGCAGCCTTGAATACCTGGGCTCAAGCGGTCCTCCCACCCCAGCCTCCCCGGTAGCTGAGACCACAGTTGTGTGCCACTGCACCTGGCTAATTTTTTTTTTTTTGAGATGGAGTCTTGCTCTTGTCGCCCAGGCCGGAGTGCAATGGCACGATCTTGGCTCACTGCAACCTCCACCTCCGGGGTTCAAGCAATTCTCCTGCCTCAGCCTCCCAAGTAGCTTGGATTACAAGTGCCCACCACCATGCCCAGCTAATTTTTTTTTTGAGACAGAGTCTCACTCTATTGCCCAGGCTGGAGTGCAGTGGTACTATCTTGGCCCGCTGCAACCTTTGCCTCCTGGGTTCAAAAGATTCTCCTGCCTCAGCCTCCCGAGTAGCTGGGACTACAGGTGTGTGCCACCACACCCAGCTAATTTTTGTATTTTTAGTAGAGACAGGGTTTCACCATGTTGGCCAGGCTGGTCTCGAACTCCTGACTTCAGGTGATCCACCCACCTCAGCCTCCCAAAGTGCTGGAATTACAGGCGTGAGCCACCGTGCCCGGCTGGAAATCACATTTCAACATGAGATTTGGAGGGGGCAAACATCTAAACCAGGTCTTGTTCTTCCTAGTTCTTATCAAATAGTTCCTGGGTGGTCAGGATTTATCATATCTTCAGCTGGTTTGGAGGCCACGGACCTGAGACCTCCATGGTACCACAGAAAAGGGAGGAAATCAGGCCTTCCTGGGGTTGGTCCAAAGGGACACTGGCAGCACACACGTCCCTTGAGTGGGATGACCGGTGGAGAGCTGAGCCCCATGTGGTCTGATCTGAGCTGGCGTTGTTGCTGAGGGGACAAGGGCCTTGAACATAGGCAGGTGGCAGGCAATGCCTTAGAGCTGAGTGGTCACCCCATTCTGACCGAGACTCCATCGGGGCTACACATGTCAAATTCATTCAGCCCATGGTGACAGAAGGTTAACAAGTACTACGAAAGGCTTCTGGTTTGGGGTTTGGGTTCAGATTTCCAGTCCTTCAGAGAGAAGTGGCAACTAACTTGAATTTGAGGGACACAGCCACTTGGATACTGTTGGCTGGTTTAAGGTGTGCTTGGCTGTAAATGTCCTCTAGGTCACAAGTGCAAAGTGAATTCCAGATTCTAACTGCTGCTGAATGGGGCTACTAAGGGGGACCTTGTTCTGGTCAGGCTGGGTCAGAGACAGCGAGAGGCCAGCAGCCACAGCCCCGGCTGATCCACGCATAGCAAGGACTGATAGAATGGGACACAAACGTGCTGTGGATGCAGTTTAGTGTCACACAACATTATGTGTTCCAGAAGAGGGGTTATTTACATTACATTCTGTATTATTACATTATTACATTTAATCTTATTCTTTTTTATTGAATTAGTTTAATGAATTTATCAGCAACTTCTTTTTCTTAGATAAAGGGTCTTGCTCTGTTGCCCAGGCTGAAGTGCAGTGGGACTATCATAGCTCACTGCAGCCTCAAACTCCTGGGCTCAAGTGATCCTCCTACCTCAGCCTCCAATGTAGCTGGGACTACAACAGGTGTGTACCACCACATCTGGCTAACTAAAATTTTTATTTTTTAGAAACAAGGTCTTGCTATGTTGCCCAGGCTGGTCTTAAACTCCTGGCCTCAAGCGATCCTCCTGCCTTAGCCTCCCAAAGTGTTCAGACTAAAGGTGTGAACCACTGTGCCTGGTATTATCAGTAACTTCTAACTTTTAACATACTGGTCTAGTACGGGTCTATGGTAATTCTTCTCCACGTCATGTTCCACCTTTTTTTTTTTTTTTGAGATGGAGCCTCACTCTGACACCCAGGCTGGGGTGCAGTGGTACAATCTCGGCTCACTGCAACCTCCGCCTCCCAGGTTCAAGCGATACTCATGCCTCAGCCTCCCGAATAGCTTGGATTACAGGTATATGTCACCATGCCCGGCTAATTTGTTTTGTATTTTTAGTAGAGATGGGGTTTCACCATGTTGGCCAGGCTGGTCTTGAACTCCTGACCTCAAACGATCCACCCACCTCGGCCTCCCAGAGTGCTGGGATTACAGACATGAGCCACCGTCCTTGGCCCATGTTCCACCTTCTTGTCCAGGCTTCAAGTCAGCAGTTTTGATGAGTGTAGTTTTAAACGTGGGTGATTTTATAGTTCTGACTTGGGTCTTGCTCTTGGATGCTGCATGTCTCTTTCAGAGAAGCCTCATTTATATGTCCAGCTTTGGAATTCTAGGAACATGAAGACTCCGGAGATGCTGAGTTTCCCTTTGCTTCTTCTGACTGATGTTCTTCAATCTCTTAACAGGAACTAAATCTGTTCCTGAAAAACTAGAGTTTGCTAAAGGCAGTATCTTTTTTTTTTTTTTTGAGACGAAGTCTTGCTGTCGCCAGGCTGGAGTGCAGTGGCACGATCTTGGCTCACTACAGCCTCCCGGGTTCAAGTGATTCTCCTGCCTCAGCCTCCCGAGTAGCTGGGATTAAAGGTTAGTGCCACAACACCCAGCTAATTTTTGTATTTTTAGTAGAGACGGGGTTTCACCATGTTGGCCAGGCTGGTCTCGATCTCTTGACCTTGTGATCCGCCCACCAAGGCCTCCCAAAATGCTGGGATTACAAGCATGAGTCACTGTGCCTGGCTGCTAAAAGCAGTATCTTATTCAATACTTCAAATTCGGGAATTTTATTAATCGTTGTTTTCTCTTCTCTGAAAATCAGGGGGCTCTGTAGACTGTGCCCTAAGAGGGTGAGCCGGAGATTGCTTTCCTGTAATTGCTTATTTTCCTCATGCAGGAAAAGCACCCTGCTTTGGACCGAAGATTCTGTTTGTTGCAGTGTATCCATTCTTCTTGCTTTTTGAGTTGCTCCTGTAGTTTTCTTTTCTCGAGGAGCAGGATATCAGTTTGGGCAGTGATCTGGTTCTGGAATGTCTTCTTCTTTTCTGGTTGTTGTTGCCTTTAAACATATTTTTTTGTTGTTTGTTTTTTCTTGAGACAGGGTCTCACTCTGTTGTCCAGGCTGCAGTGCAGTGGTGTGATCATAGCTCACTGCAGCCTCGAACTCCTGAGCTTAAGTGATCTTCCTTCCTCCACCTCTTGAGAAGCTGGGACTACATGAATGCACCACCAGGCCAGGCTAATGTTTTTATTTTGAATTTTTGTAGACACAGGTCTTGCTGTGTTGCCCAAGCTGGTTTTGAACTCCAGGCTTCAAGTGATCTTCTTGCCGTGGCCTTCTAACGTGCTGGGATTACAAGTGTGAGCCACTGTGCCTGGATTAAACAGATTTTTGACAAAGCTTGGCCCCAAAGAAAGAAGTCAGGATGTGTCTTCCTGGGGATAAGAGGGCATTGCAGTGGCATCTTAAAAGTGGCATTTCTGGGCCAGGCATGGTGGCTCATGCCTGTAATCCCAGCACACTGGGAGGCCAAGGCGGGTGGATGCCTGAGGTCAGGAGTTCGAGACCAGACTGGCTAATATGGTGAAACACTGTCTCTACTAAAAATACAAAAATTAGCTGGGCATGGTGGCACACGCCTCTAGTCCCAGCTACTGGGGAGGCTGAGGCAGGAGAGTTGCTTGAACTCGGGAGGTGGAGGTTGCAGTGAGCCGAGATCGGGCCATTGCACTCCAGCCTGGGCAACAAGAGTGAAACTCTGTCTCAGGAAGAAAAAAAAAATGCGGCATTTCTACAGTAGTCAGTCAGGGCCACTAGACAACAGGAAGGCTTGCCTCACTTGCTTGGAGTGAGTTTCATAGGAACTCCATATTCCCTTCGAGTGGGACCCCCCTGGATCCTCCCACCTAGAGATCCTTCCCTCAGGCAGAAAGACAAAACAAAAACCTACCAGTCACAGTGGTTGGCACCTGTAATCCCAGCACTTTGGGAAGCTGAGGTGGGAGGATCACGTGAGCCCAGATCGAGACCAGCCTGGGCAATATAGGAAGATGCTCTTTCTACAAAAAATTACAAAATTAGCTGGGTGTGGTGGTGCATGCCTGTAATCCCAGCTGCTTGCGGGGGCTGAAGGGGGAGGATTGCTTGAGCCTGGGAGGATGAGGCTGCAGTGAGCCTTGATTACACCACTGTGCTCCAGCCTGGGTGAAAGAGCAAGACACTGTCTCAAAAAAAACAAAAACAACAGAACAAAATGTAAGAAAACAAAAACCTGAAAACCAAACCAAAATATAAAAACCCCTACAACCTCCAAAAAGAAGCCATTAAAATACTGTCCAATCTCTCTGCTTTTAGTCCCAAAGTCAGAAAAGAAACGTATTCCGGCATGGGATGGGTTGTCACTGGTGGCCTAAGGCCTTGGGGCAATTTTAAGATATAACTCTTCTAGCAGAAAAGCTGCTGAGAAAAGAGAGGAGAGGAATTTGCAAAAGGGGAAAATAAATCAGACAGCTGACCGTGAGCGTGAAGGGAATGTAGCTATTTTCCTCCTTGTTCCAAGCCTAGGATTGAAAAAACAGTCGTCTCGGGAATAAATAATTTATCACTGGAATTGATAAAGTGGAGGTGGTTTGCAGAGGAGGGAGAGTGCAAAGCCAGATGCCTCCACGCAGATAATAAAATGTTAATAATAAAATGTTCTCCCTTGCTGTTGTCTAAGTGGTGAATGAAAAAGGATCCAGGGATAAGAAAAACCCCTGAAGGGGTTAGGGGAAATTAGTGCTGATACTTCCCATTAAAGTCACACTAATAACGATAACAACCGAACATTTATAGAATATACTTCATGCCTGGGATTCCACTGGGCTTTGAAACAGGAGGATCTGATTCACAACCACTCCCAAGAAAATGAATTAGGTTCCAGCGCTCGGGGTGGGTGAGGGACTTCGCAAAAGAGCTTAAATTCATTAGATGAGAGAGCTAAGTGTGGTCAGAGGTGATCTAGTCCAGTATCCTTTTCTGAGGAGTCCAGAGAAGTTGAAGGATTGGCTCCGGGTCACATCACTCCTTAATGGAGTTGCTGTGGACAGTACTCAAGTCTATTTCCTTTGGGTCCCAGCTGTCACTTTGCAGCTGTGTGCCTTTGGGAAAGTCACCTAACCTCTCTCAGCCTCAGTTTCACAATAAAATGTGGACAATCGTAGTGTCTGCATCAAAGGATTACTGTAATGATTAAATAGGTTAATGCATGCTTATAACAGTGCCTGACACATGGTTAAGTATTAAAAACATGTTATTTATCATTAGCTATTATTTCTTTTAAGAGTAACATCACTTAAAAAAAAAAAGAGGGGGCTGATTGCCTCTTCTCATTTGCCGTAGTTTTACAACAACCAACTGGGAAGGAAGTGGCAGGTAACAGCGGCAGTCTGCATCCCTTTTGGCCCCATATCCCTGGCCAACCAGGCTGCTAGATGACCATGGGCCTGCAGCAGCCCTGGCTGTGTGGCCCACTCGGGTTGTGGGGCCGCTGGAGACTCTGAGGGAGCATCAGTACTGACTCCTGGTGGTGGGGTGGGGTCTGGTGGTGGGGTTGGGTCTGGGAGGGAGATGAAGCACAGATGCTTGGGTTTGCTTCAGGACTGTCTGACTTGACGAGAGGCAAATCACTGGACGGTGCTAGAAAGCACACCCAAGAGCTGTGTTCTTTTTCTTTTTGAGATGGAGGCTTGCTCTGTTGCCCAGACCGGAGTGCAGTGGCATGATCTGGGCTCACTGCAACCTCTGCCTCCCGGGTTCGAGTGATTCTTCTGCCTCAGCCTCCCGAGTAGCTGGGATTACAGGCGCCCACCACCATGGCCGGCTAATTTTTGTTTTATTTTTAGTGGAGATGGGATTTCACCATGCTGTCCAGGCTGGTCTCAAACTCCAGACCTCAGGTGATCCACCTGCCTCAGCCTCCTAAAGTGCTGGGATTGCAGGTGTGAGCCACTCTGCCCGGCTGAGGCTGTGTGTTTTCTAATTCCAGAAGTTCTGCCGCTCTCTTGCTGCCATTTCTCCCGACCCATCAGCTAACGTCTGAACTTTTGAAACTATGCCTTTCGATAAGACATTGAATCCCTATTGATAAAAATGGCATGGCAAGAGTTAACATTTTGATCTGTTCTCAGTTATTATACTTTAGTGCATGCAAATAGGTTCTGTTCTTTTTTTTCTTTAGCTTCTTTTAAGAGACAGAATCTTGCTCTGTGTTGCCCAGGCTAGAGTGCAGCGGCACAATCATAGCTCACTGCAGCCTTGAACTCCTGAGCTCAAGTGATCCTCCTTCCTCAGGTGCATCCTGAGTAGCTGGAACTACAGGCATGCACCACCATGACCAGTCAATTTCTCAATTTCTTTTCTTTTTTTTCTTTTTTTTTTTTTTTTTTTTGTAGAGATGAGTGGGGTTCTTGCTACGCTGCCCATGTTGGTCTCGAACTCCTGGCCTCAAGTGAGCCTCCCACCTTGGCCTCCCAAAGCACTGGGATTACAGGTGTAAGCCATGGCTCCTGGCCATATTTTTTCTTGAAAGTGAGGAGTAGAGGATAAAGAAAGGAATTAGGTGGGATAAATATTGGAGATTCAAGCAAGCAGAGAAAAAGGCAGATGTGTTGGAAAATGATAACTTCTTCACCCTTCAGTTTCTGGAAACCAAAATACTATACCATCAAGTGACAATAGTGACAATGTAACCAGGTTGCAACCAACCTGTAACCAGCTTGGTTTTTTTTTTTTTTTTTTGAGACGGAGTCTTGCTCTGTTACCCAGGCTGGAATGCAGTGGCACGACCTCGGCTCACTGCAACCTCTGCCTCCCGGGTTCAAGCTATTCTCTCACCTCAGCCTCCTGAGTAGCTGAGATTACAGGCGCCTGCCACCATGCCGGGCTAACTTTTGTATTTTTAGTAGAGACGGGGTTTCACAATGTTGGCTAGGCTGGTCTCAAACTCCTGACCTCAAGTGATCTACCCACCTCAGCCTCCCAAAGTGCTGGGATTAGAGGCGTGAGCCACTGCACCTGGCCTAAATAATTTTATTATTATTCATTAATTAATTAGTTTAATTTTTAATTTTTTTTCCCAAAGTCTCTTATCTGTCACCCAGGCTGGAGTACAATGGTTCGAGCTCAGCTCACTACAACCTCCACCTCCCAGGTTCAAGTGATTCTCCTGCCTCACCCTCCTGAGTAGCTGAGATTACAGATGCACACCACCACACCTGGCTAACTTTTTGTATTTTTATTAGAGATGGGGTTTCACCATGTTGGCCAAGCTGGTCTCAAAATCCTGACCTTGTGATCCGCCCACCTCAGCCTCCCAAAGTGCTGGGATTACAGGCATGAGCCGTCACACCTGGCCAATTTTTTAATTTTTAAGTTAAATTTAATTGATTAATTTTTTTGAGACAGGGTCTCACTTTGTCATCCAGGCTGGAGTGCAGAGGTATGATCACAGCTCACTGCAGCCTCAACCTGCCGGGCTCAAGTGATCCTCCGGCCTCAGTGCCCCCAAGTAGCTGGGACTACAGGCATGAGCCACCATGCTAAGCTAATTTTTGAATTTTTTTATAGAGAGAAGAGTCTCGCTATGTTGCCCAGGCTGGTCTTGAACTCCTGGGCTCAAGCAATCCTCTTGCCTTGGCCTCCCAAAATGCTGGGATTAAGGTCATGAGCCATCGCACCCAGCCTTAAATCATTTATCTTTCTCCCTTCTCCCTCAGCCTAAGGTAATTATCAAATGAAATAATTCATCAGAAAGAGTTCTGTGACACGTAAAGCCCTGTAATAATGTGTTGGTAATACTATGGTGATAATGGATATTTTTCACAATGGGTATGCCTGTGACATGCTGAGTTATGGAGGTATGGACTCAAGGGACAAGGAGTGAAATTGCCACATCTCAGGTTGGGTTGGGGACTTGGGGTGGTAGCTGTGATCAGGGCGCTTGTGGTGGTGGTTGTGGTCAGGGCGAAGGTTGAGGGGAGGGATCTAGACAGCCTGGCCATATTGTTTTTGGAAAGAGCTCTATACAATGTTAATTTCTTCACTGATGAGTCAATGGATGAATGAAAGGATGTCTTCTTGAAACTGCTGCACGTTGGTGGGTAAGAGAATCTGTCCAAGGTAGATGGGAGACTGAAGAGTCAGGGAGGTCAATCTGGGGTGGGCAGGGGGGCCCATAAGTCAGGCAAGCCTAAGTCTGCTCCTTGAACAGGTTGCTCAGCCTCTGTGTGGCTCATATCAGCTATCTCAGAGGGTTAAATAAGAAGACATATGCAAAGAGGCCGGGGGTGGTGGCTCATGCCTGTAGTCCCGGCACTTTGGGAGGCTGAGGTGGGTGGATCACCTGAAGTGATGAGACCAGCCTGGCCAACATGGTGAAACCCCATCT
Source organism: Symphalangus syndactylus (assembly GCF_028878055.3). NCBI lineage: Eukaryota > Metazoa > Chordata > Mammalia > Primates > Hylobatidae > Symphalangus > Symphalangus syndactylus. The sequence continues at coordinate 69,758,472 of NC_072426.2, forward strand.
CTACTAAAAATATAAAAAATTAGCTGGGTGAGGTGGCGGGCACCTGTAATCCCAGCTACTCAGGAGGCTGAGGCAGGAGGATTGCTTGAACCCAGGAGGCGGAGGTTGCAGTGAGCCGAGATGGAGCCACTGCACTCCAGCCTGGGCGACAAGAGCAAAACTCTGTCAAAAAAAAGAAAAAAGACATAGGCAAGGTGCCTGGCACAATTCTTTGCACAGAGTAGCTACTCAACAAGTGGCTGTTACTGTTACCACTGAGGCAGAGTTTACACATCATCTCATCTCAAGCTGTCACAAGTAGACACGATTAGCCTCTTGTGAAGAAATCTCAACTTCCCATTTATTTTCCTTTTTTCCTCCTTTATTGAAACTCAGACTTAAGAATTTTGGTGCATGTATAATTTGAGGTCCATTTGACACAAGGAAAGTTCTGACAGTCGCTTTGAGTCTTGTTCTGTATGAAGCCACAGTGGTAGCGATGTGCTCCCCTGATAAAAAGCAAGAAACATGGTGCGTTCCATTAAAGGAAAAAAGGCATTAACTTTCCTCCCAGCCTGGTTACTCGGGACATTAATCAGCCCATAAAAATGGGATTAAGTCAAGTCTCAATTTAGCTCTGCAGTTTACCTTTAAAATGTAGCCGCGCTTTGTGTTTTAATATCGGGTGATCACATTTTAGATGTAATGAAAGAGCAAGGATATTTTCCCACAAGTTTTCATGGGGATTCGTGACTGCAGATGGAACCCTCCCTGAAGACATAATGAACAATTATGCAATCTGGGGAATGGCTTTGGAGAAGCAGTTCCAGCTGGGGGTATATAAAGTGAGTTTCCTAAAAGCTGTGTAAATGAGGGGCTCCAAACCTGCAGTCATGTATTTTACCCTTTATGACCTAATGAATATGTTATATTATCACAGGCCTATCAGCTTGAAACTTTGCTTTTGCTCTGAGTCCCCCAAGGCAAACAGATGGATTTCTAAATCCTTCCTCTTAAAGTCTTACTGGATGGCAAAGCCTTGCTTAAATGTGGAGCCTGAAATTATCCCGAGTTCTAAAGCATCCTTCTTGGCTTTGAAGGAGCTGCTTTGACTCTGTCCTAAAGGTTTGCTTTTTTTTTCCCTTTTTAATTTTTCCTTCTCTAGGATATGATGCTAGAAGGGACCTCAGGGATGATTCCAGGCCAGAATGTCGACGGCTGCCAACCAAAGAGAAAAATTCAGATTATAGTGAGTTTTCTTAAGAAAATACATTTATTCATTTAAATGACCGACCTTTACTTTGAAGTTTTGTTTTTCTCCCTCGTTGGTATAAAATAACTTATTTTATTATCATTAATTAATTAATTAATTAATTAATTTTTTTTGAGACGGAGTCTTGTCTTGTCCTATGACCCAGGCTGAAGTGCAGTGGCACCATCTTGGCTCACTGCAACCTCCGCCTCCTGGGTTCAAGCAATTCTCCTGCCTCAACCTTCCGGGTAGCTGGGATTACAGGTGCCTGCCACCACGCTTGGCTAATTTTTGTATTTTTAGTAGAGATGGAGTTCACCAAATTGGACAAGCTGGTCTCGAACTCCTGACCTCAAGTTATCTGCCCGCCTCGGCCTCCCAAAGTGCTGGGATTATAGGTGTGAGCCATGGCCCCAACCCATGTTTTTTTAATTAGACAATATATCTAAAAGTATTTTTTAAAAGATAAAGCTAAAACGTTTTTGAAAAGAGCTTTGTTTTAAGCATTTTGGTACAAAATCCAAGAGCCTGGGAAGCAGTTGTTTAGTGTTAACTCTCCATTTTACAGGTAAAGAAGCTGAGGGCGAGGCCACTGTGCTTTCCCAAGGTTGCTGCATGAGTTGGGGTGGAAATGGGCCAGCTCCAGCCTTCTGCCTCCCAGCCTGGCCTCTTGTCCTCCACCAGCTGTCACTCGGAAAGTGAACAGAGAAGCCCTTGCCACTATAGTGGACAAGGCAACCTGTGGATACAGATTCCAGCAGTGAGAAAAGTCCTTAGAGTTCTCCAAGGGCACAGCTTTGCAGCATGTCATGTCAAAAGCAGGGTGAGCCTCACATGAGGGCGAGGCTGCAGCTCTGAATCACACTCAAAGGTTCTGGAAATGCGCAGGCTTGCAAATGTTTCCTCTACCAGCCTGCAGTACCCATGATTACAACATTGCCACTCCTCTCCTTTGATTGGGCCTTTCTCTCTCTAATTTTCTTTTTTTTTCACTCTTCCAAGGACATGTTTTCCCAGGACATGCACTCATAAATCTGTATCAGTCACTAACAATCTCGGGATGAACAAGTTCACTATTGTCCACTTTGGAAACTAGCTAGGAGCTGGAATTCTGATGGGGAAATAAAGATCATTTTAGATCCAGGAAGTTCAGAATGAAAATGAAAAAGCAGATCTGGATGGAATGCTTCTAGAAGGCAAAGGAAGGTGCACTGGACAAAGGTGGTGTCCAGGCTCTGGCACTGGAAGAGATGCCTAGAGGCCAGGAGTTCACCGGATGGTGGGTGGATGGAGAAAGTGAATGAACTTGGTCACGTTGTCTAGGGCCATTTATCTGGCAGGAAAGACTCAACTGAGAATGTGAAATCTCTGTGAGCAGGAGACTTTCAGAACACTGAACTCTGTCCTCAGAGGGAGTCCCAAGTTCATCAGCTTAGAGCAGGGGGCTTAGGCCCAGCTTTGCCAAGATTGTCAAATGCTCTTTTTATTGAAAGACATCCTTGAAGGCAATTGCAACACACCCTGTGAGTAATTCCTTATGGCAGAAGTCAAGGCCAATCTATACATGTATCTCTGATTCAAATGGCTGTTGTCATTTGGGAATAGAGACAGAAATGAAAGGGAAGGACAATAACATCTTGTCACTAGGCTTGCTTTAATGCTTGATAATGGCATTCAATGCCATTAATAAAGCTTCTGTACAAAAAACGAAGTACCCTCCAACCCCCGTTAAAAGAGCAGTTCTCGACTGGGCTTGGTGGCTCACCCCTGTAGTCCCAGCACTTTGGGAGGCCAAAGTGGGCCCATCACTTGAGGTCAGGTGTTCGAGACCAGCCTGGCCAACATGGTGAAATCCTGTCTCTACTAAAAATACAAAAATTAGCTGGGCGTGGTGGCACGCACCTGTAATCCCAGCTACTTGGGAGGCTGAGGCAGGAGAATCGCTTGAACCCAGGAAGCAGAGGTTGCAGTGAGCTGAGATTGTGCCACTGCACTCTAGCCTGGGCAATGCAGCGAGACTCCGTCTCAAAAAAAAAAAAATTAAAACAAAAGAACAGTTCTGCTGGTGCAGACCTTTTGGGGGTCTAAAATAAAGATTTTCAAAGGCTACCTACCGGTGCTCAGTTTCAGTTTTGTTTGTTTGTTTTCCAGAGACAGGGTCTTGCTTTGTCACCCAGGCTGGAATGCCATGGCGTGGTCATAGTTCAGCCTCCTGAGCAGCTAGGACTACAGGCATGCACCACCATGCCTCACTAACTTTTGGTGGAGATTGCATCTCACTATGTTGCCCAGGTTGGTCCTGAACTCCTGGACTCAAGTGATCCTCTCAACTCAGGCCTCACAAAGTTCTAGAATTACAGGTGTGAGCCACTGCACTAGGCCCCAGTTCTCTTTAAGTATCATAGGTCCACTAGGCAGACACTCCATGCTATAGATAGTCTTCAATAGGTTCCAAACTTTCCTCTTACTACATGAGCATTTGAGCACAATTAGAAACTACGGATAAATGAAAAGAATGTAAAAACCACTGTAATGTCAACACCCAGAAAACTTAATACCCAGGGACAACCACTGATAACACCTTGATACTTGTGCATTAGTATCTTTTTATAGACTTGGGGATATGTGGACAAATGTATCTTATAGAACCTAAATCCCTGCTATAATCTGAATGTTTCTGTCCCTCTAATTTTTTTTTTTAATTTAGATATGGGGTCTCGCTCTGTCACCCAGGCTGTCATGGCAGCCTCGAACTCCTGGGCACAAGTGATTTGCCCACCTCAGCTTCCTAAGTAGCTGGGACTACAGGTGCACACTACTATGCCTGGCTTTTTGTAGAGATGGGGTCTCACTCTGTTGACCAGGCTAGTCTTGAACTCCTGAGCTCGAGCAACCCTCCTGCCTACACATCCCAAAGAGCTGGGATTACAGGTATGAGCCCCTTCACTATTCATGTATTGAAATGGAATCGCCAGTGTGTAATCGTATTGAGAGATGGGGCTTTTGGGGAAGTGATTAGGTCACATGGGCTCCACCCTCGTGCATGGGATTAGTGCCCTTACAAAAGAAGCTTAAGAGAGGTGTTGGCCCCTTTCCCCTTCTGCTCTGTGAGGACACGTAGAAGGCACCATCTATGAGGAATGGGCCCTCAAGAGACACCAAATCTGATGGTGCCTTGATCTTGGACTTCTCAGCCTCCAGAACTGTGAACAGTAAACTTCTGTTGTGTACTAATTACCCAGTCTAAAGCATTTTGTTATGGCAACCTGAATGGACTGAGACAATCCCTGGTCTTTTTTCTTTTTTTGAGATAGGGTCTCACTCTGTCACCCAGGCTACGGTACAGGGCACAAGCATACCTCACTGCAGCCTTGATCTCCTCTGCTCAAGCAATCCTCCCATCTCAGCCTTTCCAGTAGCTAGGACTACAGGTGAGTACCACCACACCCAGATAATTGTTTTATTTTTTGGTAAAAGAGGGGTTTCACCATGTTGCCCATGCTGGTCTTGAACTCCTGGACTCAAGCAATCCTCCTGTCTCAACCTCCTAAAGTGCTGAGATTACAGGCATGAGCTGCTATGCCTAGCCCAACAATCCCTGATCTTAACGGATTTTGTTTGCCAATAGTGCAGCCCCTACAGAATACCATGTTGCTGCTCACCTCTGCAGCCACTGCCAGATGGCCTGTAGTGGAAGGGTAAGGCCTTCGGTGGTGGAGGATCTAAGCTGGAGTCCGTGTTCCTCCAGTCCCCAGCTCTGTGATGTTGGGGGTTGGTCCCCATCATCAGAGCTACCATTTATTAAGAACCCATTATGGCCAGGCGCTGTGGCTCATGCATGTAATCCCAGCACTTTGGGAGGCCGAAGTGGGCAGATCATGAGGCCAGGAGTTCGAGATTAGCCTGACCAACGTGGTGAAACCCCGTCTCTACTAAAAATACAAAAGTTAGCCTGACGTGGTAAAGAAAGGCTCCCAAGTGAACAGAATTGATGCTGCTTTGCAAGCATGAATTACAATCTTTGACATGATTCAGCAGGGCTCAGGCTGCTGAGCTCAGTCATGAGCACTCCTTCCCTTCCTGCTCCTTCCCTCCTTTACCCTTTTCCCTGTGCTGTCCAGCGCATCTTTATTCTGGGTTGATAGGGACCAGGGCAGGCATGCTGATCCCCATCAGAGAGGATTTTCAGAGACCCCACGAAACAGTGAGACGTCCAGGGCAGCAAGAATCCCATGGGGGAAAAGTGCCACTTAGATTTTGTGTTGGCTGAGCGGGCCACTAGATGAAAGGGAAAGGGATCCGATCATTGAGTTCAGACAAGCCCAGGTTGGCTTTTCAGGACAAACTCTAATCTCATTTGATGTGTTCGATTTTTTTTTTTTTTTTTTTTTTTTTTTTGAGACAGGTTCTCGCTCTGTTGCCCAGCTGGAGTGCAGTGGTGCGATCACAGCTCACTGCAGCCTTGACCTCCTGGGCTCAGATGATTCTCTTGCCTCAGCCTCCGAAGCAGCTGGGACTATAGATGTGCACCATCATGCCTAGTTTTTTTTGTATTTTTTGTAGAGAGGGGTTTTTGCCATATTGCCCAGGTTATGTCTTCGATTTTTAATGCAAGATTCTGATGTACCTGGGAAAAGCTCTCTAAAACCCAGTGTCGGTTCTGAAGAGGTAGAGGCAAAAGATAGAAGAGTTGCTACTGTTCAGGCTACATAGTGCATTTTCTTTAACATACAACTTCTTATTCAGACAGCTAGACCAGTCGTCTATATTAGTGTATTCTAGATAGAGAGCTATTTTTTGTTTTAAAGGAATGCTACTTAGAACGGTCATCAAAAGGTCATCAAACCTCTTGTTTATTTACTGGTTTTGAAGATCAAGTTTCCTGTTAATAGATGTTGGACTCCAGTAGAGGGCAAGACTCTCAGTCTGGTTCCCAACAAGAGGATTGAAATTGGCAAAACAGGTTGAAAGGAAAGGGTAGTTTCTCCTTTAAGTGGAACGAAGCATATGTGAGCAGAATTTAATCGCTTACAGTTCCCAAGGTCTTTTCCCCCCTTTTTTATAGAGCTGAAATCCCTCAGAAATGGTCCAAGATCCAAATAATGTTCTTATCTGTGGTTTTCTTTGGAGATCGTTCAGCAGTAGACACAGATATTCAGACATGTACCCAGCTGTGTTGTAGGGAGCTCTATATATGGAGGGGGCAGGTGTTGCCAAATGGTAAAACACTGCTCGCTTGCCTCCCCTGTCACTCTCAAAATGGAAAACTTATTTTATTCACAAATGTGACCTTAAAAATGCGAAGTTCCAAGATGCCGATATAAATTTGATATATTTTGAACAAAGCACACCCAAATTACTCTTTGATCACACTTTATCTTTTCAATGAAGATGGGAACTCCAGCATGGAGTGCTGGAAAATGGACTACAAGACATCGTCTGTACTCAGCAGCCAAGAGAGTGTTTCATGAAGCCCACTTACCTGAACGGGGTGCATCTAATTGAAGCATTTAGCCTTCGGTATGGGCTTGTACTTAACAGCATCCAAATGGTTGTTCTTTCTAGTTTTATTAAAGGAGCCGGATCCTTCTCATAAGTTTTCCATTAATGGGATTATAAATTGATATAATTTTAAGTCTAAGAATGCAGAACTGATATGTGGTAAACATAAACATGTGTTTGGTGTTAGATGTAAACTAGTGTAGCCAAAGTGGGCAAGTGCTGTAAACTTCAAACATAAAACAGATGTAAGGTAATTAGAGGCATGAAAGTGATGACAACGGCAGTGAACTGTAGCAATAAATGGATTGTTAGTTTAGGCAGGCATCACTGTGGCCCTGGTGGATTTATCACGTTTCTAGCTGCTGTGTGAACTTGACGTTACCCTTCTCTTTGAGAACACAAGAGTTGCTTTTTCAAAATTCAAAGGCAGGAAGTACAATTCAGAAGGATGCAAATGATAGGCTTCATTTTCTAAGTACGTCTGAAAAAGTTGATTGGCATTGCCTATTTTAAAAGGGATTAACTAGTTGGTGGGCAATTTAAAAATTTTATTTCAGCTCATTCTCTAATCTTAGGAGCAAACACTTAGACCACTTCTGGAGAAGTTCAACTGGCTTGTAGGCAAAGGGCACAGCCTAGGCTTCCTCCCAGTAATTTCTTAAAAAAATTTTTTTTTTTTGAGACGGGGTCCCATACTGTCACTCAGGCTGGAGTGTAGTTGTGCAATCCCAGTTCACGGCAGCCTTGACCTCCTGAGCTCAATGTAGTCCTCCCACCTCAGCCGCCCAAGTAGCTGGGACTACAGACGCATGCCACCATGCTCAGCTAACTTTCTGTATTTTTAATAGAGATGTGGTTTCACTATGTTGCCCAAGCTGGTCTTGAACTCCTGAGCTCAAGCAATCCGCCCCTTTGGCCTCCCAAAGTGGTGCAATTACTCTGTGTGCAGGTGACAGGGGTATATTTTAAGGAATACTTTTAGCCTTGGAGAAAGCTTCATAGTTGAGTATGACCAATGTGGAAAAAACTCTTTCTGTGCTTTTCTGATACCTAACAAGTAAAAAGCTAGAAGTCTTGGATCTGGTGGGGGATGAGACCTATGGTATTTTCCTCCTGAGTACCAAGTCAGAAGAACAACACTTTTGGATTGAGCTCTTTGTCACTGGAAATCACTATTGTCCTCTGTGGCAAGTTACTTTTAAGTTAGTGGGACCCAAGTCAAACCAACTCTGATGCCATTAGTGTGTATTAAATTCAAGTTTTAAAAGTCATACACCAGCACAATGGATAAAGATCTTAATTCATTTTTGCATCAATTGATATAAAAATGTGTCCTTTGTCCATGCATCAAGCTTTGAAGGCATTGAAGGAAGATGGCTGTTTAATGATGAAGATGAAGAAGAGCCTGAAAATGCTAAAGAGGAAGAATGATAACAGCTTGTTATTTGCAGGACAAAGGGGCCCAAACAAAGGAAGGCATTGCTATGGTTTGAATGTGTGCCCCAAAGTTCTTGTGCTGGGAACTTGATCCTCAGTGCCCTGGTGCTGAGAGGTGGAGCCTAATGAGGGGTGTTTGGTTTATGTGGGTGCTGCCCTCATGGACAAATTAATGCTGCTATTGTGGGAGTTGATCCCTTATAAAAGGATGAGTTTGTCCCTCCCCACCTCTTCTTGACCTTCTGCCTTCCTCCATGGGGTGCCACAGCAAGAAAGCCCTCACCAAATGCCAGAGCCTTGACCTTGGACTTCCCAGCCTCCAGAACTGTGACAACATAAGTTTATGTTCATGATAAATTACCCAGTCTCAGGTTTTCTGTTGTAGGAACACCAAATGGACTAAGACAGGCATGGAGTTCAAATTACTTTTTATTTTAAAGTGCAGCCCCTCCTGGGAAAATGGAAGCATTGTGTGGTGGTTTTTTTTTTTTTTCCTTTTGTCTTATTTTACAGAGATGGGGTCTTGCTATGTTGGCCGGGCTTAACTCAAACTTCTAGCCTCAAGCAATCCTCCCATCTTGGTCTCTCAAAGTGCTGGGATTACAGGTGTGAGCCACTGAGCCCACCCTGAGAGCACTGTTAATGAAGTGGTCCTCTCTTCTTTTATGACAACTAGATTGAAAGGGGACATAGCTGTCACATCCAACCAGAACCTTCAACTCTCAACCCACAGCCATAACATCATTAAGCCTCATAAAATTATGAATGCTCACCACTCCTTCCACCATTGCCCGTTTCCAATTTTAAAACAAGCAAAATACTCCTCTCAGGAGCAATATTTCCTCCACTTTTCAGGGGTCGGTGTCTATCTTAGACAGAAGGGAGCTGGACTTGGAGTTAAATGACCTGCAACTACTAATTTTTAGGTAAGTGAAATTCTCTGAGCCTCAGCTTCTATCTTGGTAAAACAGGGATAATAATATTTGTCCTTCCTACCCTCAAGTTGCTGAATGAAATGATGAACATGAACATGCTTTGTTAGTGTCAGTCTTGCTGTGTGTCCATGTTGTTATCTGTGTGGAAGGCTATTCTTTCCTGCTCTACCTGGCCAACTGCTGTAGTGCCTTCCAGACCCTGTTAAAATGTCACTTCTTCTGCTGTTTCTTGACTTCTCTCCAGGGCTTTCAGGACATTCTGTTTCTATGTTTCTAGCTGTTATTGCACCTACCACATTGTGTCGTCATTGTTTATTTACATGTTCACCTCTCCAGTTGAACTCTGAGTTCTTTGAGCTCACAGCCAGTGTCTTATTCACTTTTTTCCCTATTTTTCTTTCCTTTCCTTTTCTTTTCTTTTCCTTTTTCTTTTCTTTTCTTTCTTTCCTTTCTCCCTCCCTCCCTCCCTTTTTTCTTTCTTTTCTTTTTTTGTCAAAGTCATTGTTGCCTAAGCTGATGTGCAGTGGTGCCATCATAGCTCACTGCAGCCTCCAACTCCTGGGGTCAATGGCTCCTCCCACCTCAGCTTCCTAAGTAATTAGGACTACAGGCACACACCACTGTGCCTAGCTAATTTTTTCCCTTTTGTTTTTTTTTTTGAGACAGGAGTTTGTTCTGTTGCCCAGCTGGAGTACAGTGGTGTGATCACAGTTCACTATAACCTCGACCTCCAGGGCTCAATTGATCCTCCCACTTCAGTCACCTGAGTAGCTGGGACCACTGGTGTGATACACCATGGATGGCATTTTATTTTTTATTTTATTTTATTTTATTTTATATTTATGATGGAGTCTTGCTCTGTCACCCAGGCTGGAGTGCAGTGGTGTGATCTCAGCTCACTGCAACCTCTGCCTCTGGGGTTCAAGTGATTCTCATACCTCAGCCTCCTGAGTAGCTGGGATTACAGGTGCGCACCATCATGACTGGCTAATTTTTGTATTTTTTAGTAGAGATGGGGTTTGGTCATGTTGGCCAGGCTGGTCTTGAACTCCTGACCGCAGGTGATCCACCCGTCTTGGCCTCCCAAAGTGCTGGGATTATAGACACGAGCCACTGTGCCTGGCCCCCAGTTTTATTTTTTGTAGAGACAGGGTCTCCCTATGTTGAACAGGCTGGTCTCAGACTCCTGGGCTCAACTGATCCTCCCTCCTTGGCCTCTCAAAGTGGTGAGATTACAGGTGTGCACCACCATGCCCAGTCCATTTCTTTTTTATTTTTTGTTATGGAGTCTCACTCTGTTGCCCAGGCTGGAGTGCAGTGATGCGATCCTGGCTCACTGCAACCTCTGCCTCCCGGATTCAAGTGATTCTCCTACCTCAGTCTCCTGAGTAGCTGGGATTACAGGCATCCGCCACCATGTCTAGCTATTTTTCTTTTTTGTATTTTTAGTAGAGATGGGGTTTCACCATGTTGGCCAGGCTGATCTTGAAATCCTGACCTCCAGTGATCCATCGCCTTGGCCTCCCAAAGTGTTGGGATTATAGGTGTGAGCCACCACACCCGGCTGCCAGTCCATTTCTTAAACATCTTTGTAACACCTTCAATGTAGAATACATGATAATCAGTACTTATATATTGAATAAATAGGTCCTTACCTTTATCATAATAATTTTCCTCCCTTTTTAACCACTATAATAATCCAGGGCAACATCAAATACTTATTGCTCCCCTTTCTGCATTTATGTTCATATAAATCAACTGATTAATAAAATTTCACTTATAAAGTATGGCTGTGGATACCACTTTTGGCAACTATTTGTAGTTGAGAAGTCATGGGACCATTATGGCTCCTGCCCCATGTTAGTCTAAGAAATTACTGATCTGGTGCGGTGACTCACACCTGTAATCCCAGCACCTTGGGAGGCTGAAGAGGGCAGATCACTTGAGCCTAAAAGTTTGGGACCAGCCTGGGCAAGATGGTGAGACCCTACCTCTACAGAAAGCTGAAAAATTAGCTGAGCATGGTGGTGCATACCTGTGGCCCCAGCTACTTGGGAGGCTGAGGTGGGAGAATTGCTTGAACCCAGGAGACTAAAGCTGCAGTGAGCTGTGTTCATGCCACTGCGCTCCAGTCTAGGTGAGAGAGTGAGACCCTATTTCAAAAACACAAAGAAATTTCATCATTTAATTCAAACATTGAAGTTTGTTGTTGTTGTTGTTGTTTTTGAGAGCCTCTGCCATTGGCGCCATGTGGCAAAGATATTGTGAAGTTATCTTTAATTTCTGGCTATGTTAAACTTTTTTTGAATGAAAAGAACATGGTGAATAATGCCTTGTATTGGCACTCAATATGTATTTGTTAATTCATTTTGAACTTAATTAATGCATGCTATCTATTGCACTCTTTCTGATGTTAAAGGGCAAACCCTGGGGGGATACAAAGCTGAATAGACATAGTGTGGTTATAGAGGAGCTCAAAGTACAATTTTGGAGATAAGACAACACACTTAAAACATAACTTTCAATAAAACTCTATGTCAATCAAGCACTCTAGCTATAAATTGTGAGATGCAGTAAATCTCTTTGAGGGAAAATAATAATCCTGAGGTTCTAACAACAGGTCGTTTGTATGAGGTTTATTATTTAAAGACGTACAACATTATACATATATTTATATGCACAAGATAAGACAGAGGAAGAGGTAGGGAGGGAGAGAAAGAGAGGAATGTTTTGATTAAATAACAGACTGCTGAGTCACGTTTCCTGAGTTTAAATCCCACTTCTGTTACTGGCTTTGTGACCTTGGGCACAGTTTTTTGATCTCTTTAATTCTCAGTTTTTGGTGAAATGTGAACAAGAATAGCCTTCTTCATGGTATTATTGTAAATATGAAATAAGACGAATATAAAGTACTGGACACACAACTTATATGCACGGAATTTTAAGTTTTTTTTTTTTTTTTTTTTTTTTTTTGAGACAGGGTCTCCCTCTGTTGTCCAGGCTGGAGTGCAGTGGTGTGATCATAGCCCCCTGCAGCCTCGAACTCCTGGGCTCAAGTCATCCTCCTGCCTCAGCCTCCTGAGTAGCTGGAACTACAAGTGTGCACCACCATGCCTGGCTAATTTAAAATGTTTTAAGAGACAGAGTCTCCTTCGGGAGGCCGAGGTGGGTGGATCATTTGAGGTCAGGAGTTCAAGACCAGCCTGACCAATATGGTGAAACCCAGTCTGTACTAAAAATACAAAAAATTAGCAGCGCATGGTGGCAGGCACTTGTAGTCCCAGCTACTGGGGAGACTGAGACAAGAGAATTGCTTGAACTCGGGAGGTGGAGGTTGCAGTGAGCTGAGATCGTGCCACTGCACTTCAGCCTGGGCAGCAGAGCGAGATTCTGTCTCAAAAAAAAAATTGAAAAATAAAATAAAGAAATAAAAAAAGAGACAGAGTCCCACTATGTTGCTCAGGTTTGAATTTTAAGTATTAATATGTAATATTTGCTGAGCACCTGCTGTGTCAGGAAGTGTTCAAGGTTTTATTATCATTATTATTAATTTTATTTCATTTTATTGTTTTATTGAGACAAGGTCTTGCTCTGTTGCCCAGGCTGGAGTGCAGTGGTTTGATCACCACTCACTGCACCTTCAATCTTCTGGGCTCAAATGATCTCCTACCTCAGCCTACCAAGTGGCTGGGACTACAGGCATGCACCACCATGCCTGGCTAATTTTTAAATTTTTTATAGGGATGGGGTTTTTCCATGTTGCCCACGGTTTGTCTTGAACTCCTGGTCTCAAGTGATCTGCCCACCTTGGTCTCCCAAAGTGTTGGGATTACAGGCGTGAGCCACCGCACCCGGTCATTATTATTTATTATCTCATTGAATCCTCTCAGCAATTCTTGAGTCGGTGTTTGTTTCACAGATGAACTAACAAATGTGACTCTTTGCACAATGTTACCCATGTGAGTAGCTTTTGCTCAATAAATTATTCAATTGTTCATTAATTGAATTGTGCAAATGTCATGAGTTACATATCTAATGTACTGAGCACAAAAATACTGGTATGTTAAACGGAGTGCAGCCCTACTGTTTGTTGTCATGTGTTTGTACATGCCTAGTGCCTTTCCCACTTCGGAAGTGGGGCAGAGAACCCAGGGGAACAGTCTGAGGTAGGCTCTGGATTTGGGGCAAAGGCTGCCATTGTCATCTAATGACAGTGTTCCACAGTTAGAGCTGCAGTTGCTGGAAAGCAGCTTCTCCCTTGTAATTAACCGTTTGGCTGCTGAGCCTAGGGTGGCTTTGAAGGACACCCAGGTGACAGTGGGGTGCCCGTGGTCCCAGACTGTGGAATTACACGGAGTCAAGAGCTAAATAGCCTCTCCCATCTACTCATTTTCTCTTAAATTACATGTGATTAGGAATATAATTACCACTCCTTACTCTTCCCCCTCAAAACACTATTTTCCTTTCTTCGCACAGCGCTTTGATAGGGAAAAAAAACAAACCAAATTTATGCTCAGCGGTGGGAAAGGCTGAGGATAGGAGCGAGAAGCCCGGCGGTGACAGAGGGGATGGAGCCCACCCTCTGTGGCACTGGCGAGCTTGGAAGTTCAAAAACAAAAAAATCCAAGGGCAAGAGTGGTAATTAGAAAATGTATGCAAAACGCTTTGATTATTGAAATTGTACCTGCCTAGGGGTCCTGGGAGAGCCTGAAATGATATGTGTGCTCACGTTAGAATTATAAAGCTCAGCTGTTGATCTTATTTTGGGAATGTCTATCCCTCTAATTACTTTACAGTCCAAATGATTAAAAAAAAAAAAAAAAAAAGAGCAGGGAGCAACAGACGAGCCCAAATTGCTGTGTTTAAAGGAGCAGGGCTGTCTGTTTGCTTGGGGCTGTCTCCCTGTAATGAGAACCACCGCTGGGAGCTGTTTAGACAAACGGGCTCAGCGCTCCGGAGCCGCGCGGGCCTCCAAATGCGAGGGTTTGCTCTGCTGGGGCAGCGTCTGTCGCGAAAGCAGCGGCGGGGAGGAAGCGCAGAGCTGTGTTTTGAATTAATGGGTTCAGCTTCATGTTGAGCACAAGTGGGAGGCTATTTTAGAGAAACCTTCCCAGGCCGGCCGTCACTGATGTGGCAAACTCAGCCTCCGGGCAGACAGGCTGGAAATAGAAACGTCTCCGCGTCGCGATGGCGCACGCCCGGACGTCCCCTTCCGAGCGCGGGTCCCCTTTGTCCCCCGAGGCCCCGCCGCCCTGTGTCACGTCCCCGCCTCGCTCTGGGTTCACTGATCCCTGGATGCACGCGTCCCATCAGCAGCAGCCGAAAGAGGGTGCTCGGGTGGGAATGAAATCCCTGTGAAATGTGATCAAGAACGCAAAATGCTGAGGCAGTTCCAGCTAACATCAGCGCTCCGTCTCCCCGCCCAGGTGAGATCCTCCAAGCGCCTCAACGCACCGCCCATCCCGGTGCCAGGTGTAAATGCGCCCCAGCAACACGTGGATCCAGGAGCCCCAGGGATGGCATCCCCTTGCTGCAGAATACTCAGCCGCGTGAGGTCAATGTTCATTTCCGCAGAGGTGCCTCTCTCTGGGGGGCCTATATGTGAACCCACCTAGGAGGGGCTCGCTGAAGAATTGGTATTATTAAAGATAGCTTAGCTCGAGCAGATTTTCTCACGTCTCTAAGCGACTTGGAGAGGACTTACACCAAAGGCATTTCGCTTTTGCATTGATTTCTTAATTAAAAAATATCTTTCTTTTTCCTTTGGCCCAGGCTGAATGACCTTGGAATTTCTTGTGAAAGTCCTGGGGGAGGTAGGGAGTGGCGGGGAGGCTCAGAGCGTTGAAATCACTTTTCTCAGATAACTGGAAAGAGACCCCCAACTTCTTGATGACTACATGGACAGACGGGTTCCTTATTTGCAAAATCTTGAGTGTTTCTAACTTGTTCTGGAGAAGGAATAGCAGATGAAGTCAATACAACCCAGGCACATAAGTTAATTTTCCAAGTTGATGAACTTGGCCACATTTCTACAACATTAAGTCTCCCCTTTGATGCTTGAAGAATTAATTCCCGCCCCCCCCCCGCCCACCCCACCATGTAAAACATCTACACATATAATTTTTTACTGTTGTTGCTGTTAAGGGAAACTTTTTGACCTAGTAAATTTAAAATCCAAAGGAGTGATATGCTATAGTGTATACATAAGATACAATGAATTCTCTATGATGCAGTTGTATTAATCCATATTCTCAACTGTGATGAGGAAATACATGAATCCTTCCATTTTTTCCCCTATGCAAAGTCATGTTTGTTTGTTTGTTTGTTTGTTTGTTTTTGAGACAGAGTTTTGCTCTTGTTGTCCAGACTGGAGTGCAATGGCGTGATCTTGGCTCACCACAACCTCCGCCTCCCGGGTTCAAGCGATTCTCCTGCCTCAGCCTCCTGAGTAGCTGGGATTACAGGCATGCACCACTCCACCTGGCTAATTTTATATTTTTAGTAGAGACAGGGTTTCTCTATGTTGGTCAGGCTGGTCTCGAACTCCCAACCTCAGGTAATCCACCTGCCTCGGCCTCCCAAAGTGCTGGGATTACAGGTGTGAGCCACTGTGCCCAGCCTAACAGAGTAATTTTTTTTTTTTGCTTTTTTGCTTTTTTTTTTTTTTGAGACTGGGTCTTGCTCTGTTGTCCAGGCTGGAGTGTAGTGGCACGATCATAGCTCACTGCAGCCTTGACCTCACTGGCCAAGAGAGCCTCCCACCTCAGCCTCCTGAGTATCTGGGACTACAGGCACATGTCACCACACATGGTTAATTTTAAAATTTTATTTTTAGTAGAGACGAGGTTTCATTATCTTGCCCAGTCTGGTCTTGAGCTCCTGAGCTCAAGTGGTCATCCCACCTCAGCCTCCCAAAGTGCTGGGATTCTGAGTGTAAGCCATCACATCTGACCTGTAATATTTTTGGTATTTATACAGTATCATGCTTTGCAAAGAGCAATCATATTTAATAATTTAATTTCTTGCCTTCCAGCTTAATCCTCTGGAAAAGTTGGACTGCTTGTGTGGTAAATTCCAGTTTATAGGTGGGCAAGATTGTTGTGTGCTTGTTACCTTCACTTGGGCCGATGGAAAAGAGGTTGGAAACCACCTATTGATCATGTCTAATCTGTGCGTATTTCCGCTGACCTGTGTTGCCAACCCTGACACAGGCCAGGCTGTGAACCAATTATACCTGAGATCAATAGCAGCTCTTCATATAGTGGGTGTTCTTGCCAGACAGACAGTCTGTTAAAGGCAGATGTAATGGCTGGATGCAGAGTCTAGCCAAGAAAGGATTTTGCAGTGCTGTATGTTGGGTCATTAAATATTTGGCATAAGAGAAAGTTAAACTTACAGGATGGTAGTATTACCTCTTGGGACTAGGCAGAAATTTAGTGGATTTTTGCAGAATACCAGAAAGTGGAAAATTTGAAGTTAAATTTGATTTATATATTGAATTTTAAGACTGATAGAATATAACTTTTTCTCTCTTTCCTCCTATCTTTTCCCAAAACCAAATTAAAATGAATGATGATAACAACTGAGCTTTTAAATTATGGTAAGGTATATGGCCACACCACTCTGAAAATGAACCTGATCTTTTCTGATAAACGATGGTAAGAAGAAAACAGATTAAGACATTATATTGGGAACTTTGGACTTAGGACATTGGAGAATCCTACAAAATGGACGAAAAGATGCTTCTATCATCTGATCAACTTCAGGCTTGGCCCTATGTAGAGAGGCACGCTCTTTCCATTAACTTTTTCTTTTTTTTTTTTTTTTTGAATTTTTTAGTAGAGACAGGGTTTCACCGTGTTAGCCAGGATGGTCTCGATCTCCTGACCTCGTGATCCGCCCGCCTCGGCCTCCCAATCCATTAACAATTTATGGTGGATTTTTTTTTTTTGAGATGGAGTCTTGCTCTGTTGCCCAGACTGGAGTGCAGTGGTGCAATCTTGGTCCACTGCAACCTCTGCCTTCTAGGTTCAAGTGATTTTCCTGCCTCAGCCTCCCAAGTAGCTGGGATTACAGATGTGTGCCACTATGCCTGGCTAATTTTTGTATTTTTAGTAAAGACGGGGTTTCACCATGTGGGACACGATGGTCTTGAACTTCTGACCTTAAATGATCCACCCACCTTGGCCTCCCAAAGCGCTGGAATTACAGGTGTGAGCCATCGTGCCCAGCCAATTTTGAATTAAAAAAAAAAATGTTCTGGGCTGGGCACGGTGACTCATGCTTGTAATTCCAACTCTTTGGGAAGCTGAGGCAGGGGTATCACTAGAGGCCAGATGTTAGAGACCAGCCTGGACAACATAGAGAGACAACAAAAAATTTAAAGAAATTGGCAGGGCATGGTGGCATGCAACTGTAGTCCTAGCTACTTGGGAGGCTGAGGCAGGAGGACTGCTTGAGTCCCAGAGTTCAGGTTACAGTGATTTATGATTGCGCTGTTGCATTCCTGCCTGGGAGATGGGGCCAGACCCTGTCTCTAAGAAAATAACAAACAAACAAAATTTCTAGATGTTTGCATTAGCCCCCATTTTCTGGGAAGTAATTTTATCCTCATTTACATATTTTAGAGGTACAAATCTGACCCTCTCCCAGCTTCTTTCACTCCACCCACCCCACATAAAGGGTTACCGAAACACAGCCATCAATCACAGGCCTCCCTTCAGGAATTTCGAGTCTTTTATTCATAAGACAACAGAGTATATCGTGGCAAAAATGAACTCAGGTCAATCCACCATAATGTCTGTGTTTGTAGCAATTGGGCAATCAAGTAAAGAAAATGCCAGCATGGATGATTAGAAATGTAAGCTCTATATTCAAAACCAGGCATCAGGGGATAATTGTGACAGGGGCCAATTCAGTAGAAAATGACTTTTCTTGTGCCACATATTGTAGTCAAAGGGCAATTTTGTTTTTGTTTTGTTTTTCCCCAGGGCGGCCCCATGAATATGAAGATATTTGGAAAGTCTTTACTACAGAGCATGTTTTCAGGAATGATGAAACAATAAACGAGAATCTGATATTAATAATCTGTGGGTTTTAAATTTTATGCCATCCAAAATGTGAGGACCAGTCATTTCATGTATCCTACAAAGTGGAACATGCCGTGGGACACACAGATTCATGATTCATGAGGAGGTTGGGCGTCTGACAGTAACCATCCACACACACAATTTGAGTCTTTGGTGCTTACTGGCTGTACTATGATAATACCTCATCAATTCAAATCTCTCAAAGCCAGATCTTGGAATGAAACAGGTTGAAAAGACTGAGAGCTGAAGCTTGCCTTTGCATAGTTGACAGCCTTTGCTCAGCAAACTAAGAGTCGCTCATAGTTGATAAATGCACAGGATTTGAGAAATAAATAAATAAATAAAATGCACAGGATTTGAGAAACACAAAATAGGGAGGGAGAAACCATCAAGAGGCTAAATATGATTTATTTAAGTTCCCCATCAGAACAGACTTCCTACAGGCCTCAACAGAGCAATGTGTTATTAACCCACAGTACGCTCTAGAAAGGACATGTGAGCTGCCTTTCTTGTCAAATATCATCTTCTTCCAAAGCATCCCACCCATTCATCTTTTGTAAAGATCAGAATTGGAATAAAACTGCATGAAGAGATTTTTGTTTTTGTTTTTTTGAGACAGAGTCTCACTCTGTCGTCCAGGCTGGAGTGCAGTGGCGTGATCTTGGCTCACTGCAACCTCCACTTCCTGAGTTCAAGCAATTCTTGTGCCTCAGCCTCCCAAGTAGCTGGGATTACAGGCACCCGACACCATGCCTGATTAATTTTTGTATTTTCAGTAGAGATGGGGTTTCACCATGTTGGCTAGGCTGGTCTTGAACTTCTGGTCTCGAACTCCTGGTCTCAGGCGATCCGCCCACCAAGGCCTCCCAAAGTGCTGGGATTACAGGCATGAGCCACTGTGCCTGGCCTGCAAAGAGATATTTTAATAAAGACAGCCCAGGGAAGTTGCTCCATTATCTCAGTTAAGAAGGAAAGAAGGAAGAGGAACAGTTTTCTTCCCATGGGCACAAAAATTATTTCTGCTAGGAAGACTTCAGACTACATCTCTCCACTTGTCCTAAGTAGAATTTGCAAGGCCTTCTCTCCACAACTACTTACCTTTGCAACTATCTGATTGTAGAGATGGAGTGATGAGCTTCGACTCTGTGTCCCCACCCAAATCTCATCTTGAGTTGTAATCCCCAAGTGTGGAAGCAAGGAAGTGATTGGATCATGGGCACAGTTTCCACCATGCTGTTCTCATGATAGTGAGTGAGTTCTCACGAGATCTGATGGTTTTAGAAGTGTCTGGCATTTCCTCTGCTTGCACTTCTCTCTCCTGCCGCCATGTGAAGAAGATCCTTGCTTCCCCTTCACCTTCCACCACGATTGTCAGTTTCCTAAGGCTTCCCCAGCCATGGGGAATTGTGAGTCAATGAAATCTCTTTCCTTTATAAATGACCCAGTCTTGGGCATGTCTTTATGGCAGTGTGAAAACAGACTAATACATGGAGCGTGATGAATGTGGCTGAAACATTCTGCATCTTGTACTTTGATAAATTTACCTGTATATCAGGCAGAATATTCCCTGGTCAGACCAGTACTTGGAGCAAAAGTGGGAAGAGGAAAGGCCCACCTGGGCCCTAATATCCCGGGACACACAGCGTGGTGGCCTGGTGGACTGGCTTATGCCTGCTTCCTCCCCAAAGGTAATTTGTCATTGTGTCTGGTCTCGTTCTCAAGAAATGTTAAGTGCTGTAGTGAAAAGCTGCTGCCAAATGCACACACGTGTGTGTGCTTTCAGGCTGACGCTAGACACACCAAGGCCATGAAGTGCCCTGTGGAATAGAAGAGTGTCCAGTTCAGCACCGAGAAGCCAGAGACTTGGTCTACAACAAGACTGCTGAACATTTAGAACATGGTTCCCTTCCCTCTTATGGCATAAATGGGACTACAAAATGCTTCCCAATGAATACGTGCTACTTTTCCTCCTTTGCTTTGTGATGGCAGTATTTCATGGAAAAGAATCCTGTCATATCATATATCTATGTGGATCTTTCCAGTGAATTAATTGCGCAAATTCCTTCTCTGCTAGAGAAATAAATACTTCTGCAAAACATTTACCTTACCTAATAGTCTAATCTTAGGCCAACAGAGCAGCAACATCTGCCAAACAGAAAACCCCTGATAATCCAGGATTAAATAACATTAATATTATTTTTTGTAGGCCAGCAAGATTGTCCAGAGGACCAGTGGTAATAAGGATTTATGAGGGAGGAGAGGCCCTGCAGAAGATAACAGTACAATAACATTCTGTGTTTATATTGGGCAAAGGGGACAGGACACATTTTCAACACGTGCAAACTTCAGGATGGAAAATGTTAATACCTTGTATTTGTAGAGTGCATTGTAGCTTATGAGTCACCTTCATACACAAGAACTCATCTATTAGGCTCCTCATCTGTGAAGGTTCCCAGGTGGGTATTATTCTCAGGCATGAGACAATGGAGGTTCAGCAAGCTAAAGTGAGTCAGCTCGTAGGTAGGAGAACTGGATTGAAAATCTAGGGGTTTAGGTTGGTCACGGTGGCTCACACTTGTAATCCCAGCACTTTGAGAGGCTGAGGCAGGAGGATCACTTGAGTTCAGAAGTTCAAGACCAGTCCCAGCAACATAATGAGACCACCATCTCTACTAAAGGTTTTTAAAATACATATTTTGCCAGGTGTGGTGGTGTATACCTGTAGTCCCAGCCACTTGGGAGGTCAAGCGGGGGAGGATCACTTGAGCTCAGGAGTTCAAAGCTGCAGTGAGCTATGATTGCACCACTGCATTCCAGCTTAGGTGACAGAGTGAGACCCTGTCTCTAAAAAAATAAATAAATACAAATAAAATAAAATCTAGGCCGGGCACGATGGCTCACGCCTGTAATCCCAGCACTTTGGGGGGCCGAGGTGGGTGGATCACAAGGTCAGGAGTTTGAGATCAGCCTGGCCAATATGATGAAACCCTGTCTCTACTAAAAATACAAAAATTAGCCGGGCATGGTGGCAGGCACCTGTAGTTCCAGTTACTCGGGAGTCTGAGGCAGAAGAATTGCTTGAACCCCAGAGGTGGAGGTTGCAGTGAGCAGAGATCACGCCACTGCATTCCAGCCTGGGTGACAGAGTGAGACTGGTCTCAAACAAAAAACAAAAAACAAACAAAACAAAACAAAAATCTAGGTGCTTTAATTCCCACTTCAATATTATTTTTCCTACATTTCCAACAATAAGGAGTATCTAGAATGGATTGGTGATGCTTGATGAGTCTCTGGTTAAGATTTTCAAAATAAAATCTGTAGCATAGAATGAAACATTGAGTTTGTCCACAGGAACACGGCTCCAAGGGGACCTTTTCCTTGAAAGATCTCTGGAATGTTCACTTGCCCCAAGAGGGAACATCTCTTGCTTGTACATCAAAGAAAAGAAGAAGAGAAAAGGAAAGAGGAGGCCGGGTGTGAGGGCTCACGCCTGTAATCCCAGCACTTTGGGAGGCCGAGGCAGGCGGGTCACCTGAGGTCAGGAGTTCAAGACCAGCCTGGACAACATGGTGAAACCCCGTCTCTACTAAAAATACAAAAATTAGCTGGATGTGGTGGCACAATTACAGCCTGTAATCCCAGCTACTTGGGAGGCTGAGGCATGAGAATTGCTTGAACCTGGGAGGCAGAGGTTGCAGTGAGCCAAGATCACACCATTTCACTCCAGCCTAGGTGACAAGAGTGAGACGAAAAAAACAAAAGAGCAAAAAAGTCATGGCTCAAGGCAAGATCGGGTGGTAAATAAGAGTTGATCTGGATTTAGAGCTAAGGTCCTTTTGAGAATTTTCTCCCTGAGGCCGCAGTTGAAGATTCATTTTGGGGTTGCCCTGTTTAGCAAGGAGGCTCTGAGGAGTGCAAGGGTGTGGGGACTTCTAAGAATGTGCTTTTTGAGTCAAAATAGAAACTTTTCCTTACATTCTGACTCACAGGGGATTAGCAGGTAGTGCATGGATTAGACGAAAATGCCTCAGTTAAGAATTTAATCCTGTTAGGCAACAGTAAGTCACTTTTTTTAAAGGGTCTTGTGCCAAAAAGCAGAAAGGAAAAAAAAAAGTGGCATCCACAGTTTGTAGGAGATAATTGTTTCTAAAGAGCTGCTTGCTTGAGGCCTCTCAAATGCTACATTTGCTTCCAGGTTGCATGACTTTCTCTTCTAAAGAGAACAGTGGGTTTTAAATTGGGGGTGTGAGCGGTGCCTTGGCTAGGGGTTACCAGCTGGGATGTTTTGGCTCCAGGTGATGCCCAGGGATGGAGCTGGAAGAGATGACAGGAGCCAGGAGTGAGGGACTCTGGCTTCCTATCCTGTTGTCAGAGTTCAGTTATGCAGGGGAATGAGACAGAAAACGAAACCAAATGGTTACACTGATTTTGACTTTGTAGACTTGACAGGCGATTAAAACCCTTCCAGGGCCTTTTTCCTTTCCTTTCCCCTTTCCTTTCCTTGTTCCTTCCTTTTTTTTTTTTTTTTTTGACAGATTCTTGCTCTGTTGCCCAGGCTGGAGTGCAGTAGCGTGATCTCAGCTCACTGTAACCTCTGCCTCCTGAGTTCAAGTGATTCTCCTGCCTCAGCCTCCCGAGTAGTAGGGATTACAGGCACCTGCCACCACCCAGCAAATTTTTGTATTTTTAGTAGAGATGGGTTTTCGCCATGTTGGCCAGGCTGGTCTCGAACTCCTGACCTCAGGTGGTCCGCCCACCTCGGCCTCCCAAAGTGCTGAGATTACAGGCATGAGCCACTGTGCCTGGCCTGTTTGTTTGCGTTCTTTCTTTCTTTCTTTCTCTCTCTTTCTTTCTCTTTCTTTTTCTCTCTCTCTCTCTCCCCTTCCTTCCTTCTTTCCTTCCTTCCTTCCTTCCTTCCTTCCTTCCTTCCTTCCTTCCTTCCTTCCTTCCCTCCCTCCCTCCTTTCTTTCTTCTTTCTTTTCTTTCTTTCTCTTCTTTCTTTCTCTCTTTCTCTATTTCTCTCTCTCTCTCTTTCTCTCTCTCTTTTCTTTTCTTCTCTTTCTAGACAGAGTTTCACTCTGTCGCCCAGGGTGTAGTGCAGTGGCATAATCTCGGCTCACTGCAACCTCTTCTTCCCAGATTAAAGCAATTCTTGTGTGTCAGCCTCCCGAGTAGCTGGGATTACAGGCCTGCACCAGCATGCTTGGCTAATTTCTGTATTTTTTGTAGAGACGGGGTTTCTCCATGTTGGCCAGGCTGGTCTCAAACTCCTGGCCTCAAGGGATCTATGAGCCTTGGCCTCCCAAAGTGCTGGGATAACAGGCGTGAGCCACCGCGCCTGGCCTTCTTGTTTCTATTGTTACAAGGCTCATCTTGAAGGGTAAGGACTTTGCTTAAGATCTGTTTTGTTTTCCCCTTTCCGTTGTATTTATTTATTTATTTATTTTGTGACAGAATCTTTCTCTGTCACCCAGGCAGGAGTGCAGTGGCATGGATCTCAGCTCACTGCAACCTCTGCCTCCTGGGTTGAAGCGATCCTCCCACCTCTGCCTCCCTAGTAGCTGGGGTTACAGGCGCACACCACCACGCCTGCTAATTTTTGTATTTTTTTGTCAAGACAGGGGTCTCGCCATGTTGCCCAGGCTGATCTCAAACTTCTGAGCTCAAATGATCCTCTTGCCTGGGTCTCCTTAAGTGCTGGAATTACAGGCGTGAGCAACCTTGCTCAGCCTCAGTGGTATTCTTGCTTTCAGCACCACAGATACATTCATTCATTCATTCATTCATTCATTCATTTGTTCATTTACTCTCTTAATTTACTAAGTATCTCAAATGTGCCAGAAATGGTTCTAGGCACTGGGGACACAGTGACCAAGACACATCTAATCTCTGCCTCTAGGAAATTATATTCTAATGGAAGGAGCTAAAAAATGAGTGAGCAAATGCAGTAACTGGTAAGTCTATAAGTCCCGCAGAGGGAAATAGGCAGAGAAAGTGTTGACTGGCTGGGTGTGTGTGTAGCCGGGAGAGTGAGGTTGCTATTTTAAGTAGGTGGTCAGGAAAGGCCTCACTGATAACCTATGTCTCACCAAGAGCCGAAAGATGTGAGGGAGTTGTGTGATGTCTGGGGTGAAACAGTTCCAGGCAGGAGAAACCCCAAAGGCACAGGCATTTACATGGGAACATGTGAGGGGGACCGGTGTTCAGAGCTCAGTGAGTGCTTAGGAGAGGAGTTGGGGACGCTGTTGGTGTGGGATGCTTGTGTGTTGCGAGGTAGATTATCAAAGGCCTTGTAGGCCTCGAAAGGGCTTGGACATTTACTCTGAAGGAGGTGGGAAGCCTCTGGGGGATTTTGGATAGAGGAATGCCATGACTGACCTGTTATAAAAAGACCACTCTGGCTGCTGTGTTGAGAGAAAAATTGCAAGAGGTGATGGAGAGATTGGTTAGGAGGCTGTTAATAATCCGGGTGAGAGATGAGAAGGCTTAGATCAGCGTGGCTGGGGTGGAGGTGTGAGAAGTGTTGGATTCCGATCTATTCTTTTTTTTGGTGGGGGACAGAGTCTCACTCTGTCGCCCAGGCTGGAGTGCAGTGGTTCGATCTTGGCTCACTGCAACCTCCGCCTCCTGAGTTCAAGAAATTCTTCTGCCTCAGCCCCCCAAGTAGCTGGGATTACAGGCACTCGCCATCATGCCGGACTAATTTTTTGCATTTTTAGTAGAGACAGAGTTTTGCCATGTTGGCCAGGCTGGTCTCGAAGTCCTGACCTCAGGTGATCCGCCCACCTCGGCCTCCCAAAGTGCTGGGATTACAGGTGTGAGCCACTGAGCCCAGCCTGATCTATTATTAATGTAGAGAAAAAAAGATTTGCTGATAGATTGGATGTGGGCATGAGAGGAAAAAAAAGTGGAGGGAAGTTGGGTGTGCTGTCCCATTAAGTGGGGACCCAAGAGAGCCATTCTCCTGACAAAATGAGTTTCTGCTGGCGAGCCCAGGGGACAGCAGTATGGTGCCCAAGAATAAGACAGGACTCACCTTCCTTACTATGGACCTCTTTCTAGGGAGCTAAGACAGGGTGGGTCCCCCGCTCTACAACTATTCTTTCTTTCTTTCTATCTATCTATCATCTATCTATCTATCTATCATCTATCTATCTATCTATCTATCTATCTATCTATCTATCTATCTATCATCTATCTATCATCATCATCTATCATCATCTATCATCTCATAACTTAATTTTTGAGTATGTAATCCATTCACACCCAACAAGTATGGAAAAGAAGGGTATTTTTTCCTATGATTAGCTTTGATATACTTACTAGTTTTATAATTCTTTCTTTAAAATTTATTTCTGCTTTTATTTGCTGTTTCTTCTGCCTGCTTTTTCCTATGATTAGCTCTGTGATATACTTATTAGTTTTATAATTCTTTCTTTCAAATTTATTTCTGCTTTTATTTACTGTTTCTTCTGCCTGCTTTTTCCTGATTTAGATGCTTTATTTATTTCAATTCTTCTTGTATGCATTTAAGGCTACACATTTCCCTCACAGCACTGCTTTGGATGTCCTTTGTGCATATCATATGGCTTCATTAGCTCTTTGGAATCATTCACAAAGCCTCTTCTTGAGGTGTGACCCTGTCACCAGGCTAAATCAGGACAGATTTAAGTCATGAACCAGGGTCAATACTCATCTTGTTCCTTAGCCCTTACCTGGGGAGTTACCTGTGTGCGTCTCCTTCTACCCTCAGGGAGAATTCTCTTTCAGGGACCTCATTGTCCTGTACTCTGTGTAATTAGGCCTTGGTTGGTGCTTTTAAGCCCATCAGATATATTTTAATGATTTTGAATTGTAAGGGGAAAAGATCTCTTTCTCTGCAAGAGTCTTCCTGTTCCTATGTAAATTCCTGGGGCAAATAGGTGAGTGGGCAGAAGAATTCTGTCCAACTCCACTCACAGCACTCATGGTCCAAATCCCAGTGGGTTGGGGTAGTGGCTGTTGAAGAACCCCTCCTCACCCCTAGAGCTGCTGCCCATGTATCCTCTTGCACCTACTATTTCATTTAAGCTTCATGATGATTTTGCAAGGTAGTAATTTCAATCTCCGTTTTCACAGACAAACACAGGTACTTAGGAAGATAAAACACCATACATGCATTGACACAGCAAGCACCAGAAATGGGATTCAAACTCAGGTCTGCTTTCAAATTTGGACCTCTTCCACTCTACCAGGATGCCTCCCCAAAAGTTTTTTTTTTGAGACGGGGTTTCACTCTTGTTGCCCAGGCTGGAGTGGTTTGATCTCGGCTCAGTGCAACCTCTGCCTCTCGGTTTCAAGCTATTCTCCTGCCTTAGCCTCCTCAGTAGCTGGGACTATAGGTGCGGGTCACCACCCCTGGCTAATTTTTGTATTTTTTAATAGAGACGGGGTTTCACCATGTTAACCAGGCTGGTCTTGAACTCCTGACCTCAGGTGATCTGCCCACCTCGGCCTCCCAAAGTGCTGGAATTATAGGCGTGAGCCACCGCACCCAGCCAACCTCCCCAAAATACTCATGCTTCAGTTATACAATTGTGTCAGGAAGTGAGGCATCCTTTCTAAATTATGTTTTGAAATAATCAAAGCTTAGCCTTTTAAGCATCACCATTTTGTAAACTTTTGTAGACAAAAATATCTGTAGAATGTGTTACATATTTTTCACTTTCTTAAACAGAGCATGCCGGACAGATTTTAAACTTTGCTTGATGATTCATGTAATGTTTATGAGCATGAATTATTATGTAATGCCATATTATAGGGAGTTTAAGTATCTTGCCCAAGGCTAGACAGCTGTTAAATGGGGAAACTGTTCAAATGCAGGCAGTCTGGCTACAGAGCCCATGTTCTTAGCAACTATGCTATCACGCCTCACCAAGGGCTCAAAAGAATTAGAGATCGCTGTGGGCTGGAGATGACTCGTCCCAATAGTGTTGGTTGCTCTGGTGAAGAGCAGGGAGGCAGAATCTGAAGGCATCCAGCAAACTTAGCAGGGGTAGAGATCAGGGTACACTTTGCTGACATTTCAGAATAGAGAAATGCCATGTCATAGCAAAAGTCCAGGAAGAACCAGATCAGAGATAGAGGGGTGTCTTATTACGAAACAAAAAGTGGATATTGGCCAAGTGTGGTGACTCATGCCTCTAATCCCAGTGTTTTGGGAGGCTAAACTGGGAGGATTGCTTGAGGCCAGGAGTTCGAGACCAGCCTCGGCAACATGATGAGACCCTGTCTCTATAAACAATTTTTACAAAGAAAATATTAGCCAGGCATGCTGGCATGCACCTGTTGTCCCAACTACTCAGGATCCTGAGGCAGGAGGATCGCTTGAGCCCAGGAGTTTGGGCCTGCATGCATAAGCCATGATTGTGCGACTGCACTCCAACCTGTGTGACGGTGTGAGACCCTGTCTCTAAAACAAAACAAAACAAAACAAAACAAAACAAACAGACAAACAAACAAAACCCGAAATATGACTAGCAAGGAATCTATGCATAAGAACCTGAGATGAAAATCACATGTTAGAGTTTCTTGTGGGAGAAGGAGTGCTGATAAATGGCACCTGTTTTTCCTGCTCAAGTTCTGAAAAGCCTGACAGGTCCAGAGTAGCAGATAGGGCCACAGTTTTCCTTTATTTTTGTTCAAGGTTAAATTGGAAGCCATAGCTCATTGCAAGAACCAAAGGGACCTGTGAAGTAATTCCAAAATTCAACATACTTACCCCACACTCATGTAGGCACTGGACCAGGTAAGACTTACAGCATGGAGAAACAGAGAACTCTTGGTGCTTGCAGTTAAGTTCACTTCCAAGAGGGAAAAGGGTGTAGCTGATCCAAGAATGCCTACGACCATAAGAAGTACATTGTCTGATGTGCAGCAAGTCAGTATACCAACACTGAGGGTTGCAGCAGAGAAAGAGGTTTAATCATAAGGCTGCTGAACAAGGAGACAAGAGGAAACCTCAAATCCACCTCCCCAAGGAGTTTGGGGCTAGGAATATATATAAATGCAAGTATAGGACTCGCATTTATGTATATTTCTATATTCCTATATTTGCATATATGTATAATATATATATTATATATAAAAAAAATGGAAGTTAGGACTCTCTCTTGCTCTGTAGGTCTTGCCTTCCTCCCACCTCAGTCTCCCGAGTAGCTGGGACTACAGGTGTGTACCACCATGCCTGGCTAATTTTTTATTTTTTGTAGAGATAGAGTTCTCACTATGTTGTCCTGGCTGAGGGGCCAGGGATTTTAACGGGTTTAGAGTGGATTGAGTATAGGGATTTTTCATGGGTCGAAGAGTGCAGGGTGAAGTCATAGGATGGGGTGATGAAGAAGCTATTTTCATGCGGACTCGATTCCTCTGTGGGGTCTTCAAACTGGTTTGCGTCAGCCGTTTCGCTAGAATGCAGGGTCTGAAAAGCATCTTAAGCAATTCTTAAACAAAAGCTTTATGATTCTATCATCAGAGATCCTATCTACAGGAACAGTGGGGATGCAAAATGTCTGTATCTGGTGCTATGTGACTTTCTTTTTTTTTTTTTTGAGACGGAGTCTCGCTCTGTCGCCCAGGCTGGAGTGCAGTGGCGCAATCTCGGCTCACTGCAAGCTCCGCCTCCCGGGTTCACGCCATTCTCCTGCCTCAGCCTCTCCAAGTAGCTGGGACTACAGGCGCCTGCCACCATGCCCGGCTAATTTTTTGTATTTTTAGTAGAGACAGGGTTTCACTGTGGTCTCGATCTCCTGACGTCGTGATCCGCCCGCCTCGGCCTCCCAAAGTGCTGGGATTACAAGCGTGAGCCACCGCGCCCGGCCAACTATGTGACTTTCAGTTACATGGAAGTGGGCAAAGTGCAGCCTGATGAATGCTTAATTGTAACCTTATTTCTGTCCAGAACCTGCCATGCAATTCTTGTTAACCCTGTGATGATAGTTTCATGCCCAGTATATTCTTCTCAGAAAAGTGTTTCTACCTTCTCTTAGACAGAGTGAATAAGAGATGGTGAGAGGCCAGATGTTATATTCATGTCTTGATGGTCATTCTTTTCATGGTGGAAGCACCAGAAGTTCCTCTTGTGGAGTTCTAATTAGAGAAAAAGAGTTGGGCTGGTGGGACCAAAGTTCCCCTTGTGGAGTTCTAGTTAGAGAAAAGGAGTTGGGCTGGCGGGACCAAAGGAACGCAAAAAGAAGAAGCAGATAATCTACAAATCTGCCCTTCTTCATGATCCAAGACACATAACCCTCCTGCACAAATAACTTACGATCTTCCTGCACCCAGCTATCACCAGAACCTCAGCTGATAGAAAAATGCAAGTTAGCTCACTGCAACCTTGGCATTATCAGTACTGCATGAAGCCCTCTTCAGCACAAGCAAAAACACTATTGTATAAAATCCCCAGCAAGCCTTTGTCTCCTGACAGTCAACTCGTTTTTGCAGGCCTGCCTGTTGCTCCCTTGCAATGTATTTTTCTACTTTCTGTAATAAATCTGCCTTTCTTTACCTACAACTGTCTTGGTAAACGCTTTTACCACTGGCACCACTGGTCTAGATAGTCACCACTCATCCATGACACCCCTTATCTTATAGTGAATGGATTTTAGCTGTGTATCCTGTAACTTTTCAGCTATACCGTGGTTCACTAGAATTGATAATACTTTTCAACCCTATCCCAATAGTAGTTGTCAGGAAATGCTAGTGAAAGGGTTTGGAATTAAACTAGCATTCTAGCCGAGCGTGGTGGCTCACATCTGTAGTCCCAGCTAATAGGAAGGCTGAGGCAGGAGGATCAATTAAATCCAGGAGTTCAAGGATGCAGTGAGCTATGATTGTGCCACTGAACTCCAGCATGGGTGACAGAGCAAGATGCCATCTCTAACAAAAAACAAAAGCAAAAGAAAAAATTCAGATTCCAAAGATGGGTTTGATTTAAATAAGTAGACAGAGCAAGATCATTATTCTAGACAGAAGGAAACAATTTGAGCCAAGAAATATTCATTCTGTATTTAGGGGACAAATATATGAGCTGACTAATTTGAAGAGTTTCTAAAAAGCTAAGTTTGAGCAAGCCATGCCTGGCGAAGAAGTTGAAGGTTTCCAAAGATCACTTGTGGAATCAGATGGTCTGATTACTGAGCTTTCTATCTTTGAAAAAACCCTGTGGATGTATAAATGTTCTACACTTTTATGCCAGTCATTTTCCTGTTTGCTGTTAGATTCATTCTCTACCCTTCCCTTGCTCTGGTCTGTATTATAGGAAAATCATTTTCCAGAATTTCCATAATTGCCTTCTGGCTGGATTTGGCCAATGGGAGGCACTGGCATGAAATTGGAGGTTAAGTGGTAGGAAGAGATCAAGGCACGTTTTGTCCTGTCTTTCTGGCATCTCCAATAGTAATCATGTCTCTTCTAGGTTCCTGATCCCAAGAGATGTCAGATCTTGAACTCCAGGAACACTGCCTCCTTCAGGCCAACTTTTTGGACTTCCTCACCGTCTTGTGAGCCCCAGGTCTTCCAACACTTTTGCGGCCACTTCCCTGTATTAAATGCCCTCTGTTTGAAATATCTAGAATAATTTTCATTTTCATGGTTGGACTGATTCAACACTTTCCCTCCCACTCAAATTCAGTAAGATCTACTCTCTTATGACAGATATCTACCCACTCACTGCTTCCCAACGCAGACATAAATTTGGATCCCAGGCCATGGAAGAGCAGGTCAAGGTTTGCTCCTTAGAATTGTTGCTTTAGTAACATGTGGAGAAGGATGGTGGATGCTGAGACTAGATGAGATTTGTTGAGAGTCAATTGCAATGATCCAGGAGGGAGAGGACAAGGGCATAAAGTCAGATTGTTTCACTGCAGGAGTAGAGGGAGGAAAGGGACACTAGAGATGCAGAAGAGGCAGAATCAGGTCCCTGATTGGATGGGGCATTTTGGGAAGATGAAGGAGGCTGGAATGATTCCCAGGTTCCTCCAGAGTGAATGGATGGCACTTGTGTTCTTGGCTGAGCGTGAGGACACAAGAAGAGGGGCAGCAGATCTAGATGGCTGGGAAGATCATGAGTTTGTGGCACGTTGAGTTTGGGGGGGCATGTTGTACTCAGGAAAGGGCAGGAAAGAGACGGTTTAACGTCACAGCACAGATAATAAGAAATCTGTGGATATATAAGTGAAATCTCCTGGAGATGTGCATAGAAAAGAGTTAAAGGCAGAACATGGAAGAGCCTTAACATGGACAGAAAAGGCAGAGGACTGAGTTGGAACAGCCCAAGAGCTCAGAGGAGAGCCAGGGAAGAGCAACATCATGGAGACCAAGGGAGAGCATGTTCAAGAAGGGAATGGTCACTGTGTCAAAGCCTGCTTTTAGTGCAAACTAAATATGGCCTGAGAAGGACTCCATACTTCTATATTTGAGTCCTTGTGGATGAACTGTAACCTAGCTTAATAGGCAGACAAAATTGAAAACCTAACTTCATAGTATGCACCTGTAACAATAGCTAAGTCTTAGCCAATCCAAGCGGCCATACTTCAACCATTCATACACTGCTGAGTGTTCAAACTGTGTTCAAATAAGTCAAACACCAGCCTGTAACCAATCCAACCGCTCTGTGCCTCACTTCCTATTTCTGTACGTCATTTCTCTCTCTTTTGTCTATAAATCTTCTTCTACCACGTGGCTGTGCTGGAGTCTCTGTGAATCGCTGTGATTCTGGGGGCTGCCCTATTCGCAAATCATTCATTGCTCAATTAAACTCCTTAAAACTTAATTGGGCTGAAGTTTTTCTTTTATCACTGTGCGATGGCCAAGAAGGACCAGTCATTGGAATTGACTGCTAGGAGGATATGTACAGACGTGGGTAAGTGAGAGATGTAGATACTCAAGCTTGAATAAGTTTATGCCTGATGGCTACACACACACACACACACACACTCTCTCTCTCTCACCTTTTTAGAGTTATATTTTAGGCAAGAAAGATGGTATCTATTATACATCATCTGGTTGCTCCAGTCTAGAGGAAAAGAGTGAGCAGATTTTGGTTGGCTTTTTCATTTTCTTCCCTACACACATGTAACACAGGGGTCTCATCAAGAGACCAGTAGAACCTCAAGGGGTCTGACCTTTGATCCTAATCTGCAGAGAAAATGAGGAGCTGTTGGTTAAAGTCCCAGTTGATGGGGCCAAAATCTACCTACCTCTCTTCCCTCCCTTCTTTCTTTCTTTCTTTCTTTCTTTCTTTCTTTCTTTCTTTCTTTCTTTCTTTCTTTCTTTCTTTCTTTCTTTCTTTCTTTCTTTCTTCTTCTTTCTTTCTTCTTTCTTTCTTTCTTTCTTTCTTTTCTTTCTCTCTCTCTCTTTCTTTCCCTCCCTCCCTCCCTCCCTCCCTCCCTCCCTCCCTTCCTTCCTTCCTTCCTTTCGTCCTTGCTTGCTTGACGGAGTCTCACTCTGTCGCCCAGGCTGGAGTGCAGTGGTGCGATCTTGGCTCACTACAAGCTCCACCTCCCAGGTTCGTGCCATTCTCCTGCCTCAGCCTCCTGAGTAGCTGGGACTACAGGCGCCCACCACCACGTCCCGCTTATTTTTGTATTTTTAGTACAGACGGGGTTTCACCGTGGTCTCGATCTCCTGACCTCGTGATCTG
The DNA here is from genome assembly GCF_028878055.3 of Symphalangus syndactylus. NCBI lineage: Eukaryota > Metazoa > Chordata > Mammalia > Primates > Hylobatidae > Symphalangus > Symphalangus syndactylus. The sequence goes on from NC_072426.2 coordinate 69,791,346, forward strand.
CCCGCCTCGGCCTCCAAAAGTTCTGGGATTACAGCCGTGAGCCACCACGCCAGGCCCTTCCTTCCTTCCTTTCTTTCTTCCTTTCTTTCTTTCTTTCCTTTCTTTCCTTTCTTTCTTTCTTTCTTTCTTTCTTTCTTTCTTTCTTTCTTTTTCTTTCTCCTTCCTTCCTTCCTTCCTTCCTTCCTTCCTTCCTTCCTTCCTTCCCTCCCTCCCTCCCTTCTTCCTTCCTTTCTTTGTTTCTTTCTTTCTTCCTTTCTTTCTTCTTTCTTTCTTTCTTTCTTTCTTTCTTTCTTTCTTTCTTTCTTCTTTCTTTCTCTCTCTTTCTTTCTTTCCTTCTTTCTCTCCTTTCTCTCCTTTCTCTCTTTCTCTCTTTCTCTCCTTTCTCTCTTTCTCTCTTCTGACTCTGTCTCCCGGGCTGGAGTGCAGTGGTGCAATCTTGGCTCACTGCAACCTCCGCCTCCTGGGTTCAAGTGATTATCCTGCCTCAGCCTCTCGAGTTGCTGGGATAACAGGTGCATACCACCACACCTGGCTAATTTTTGTATTTTTAGTAGAGATGAGGTTTCACCATGTTGGACAGGCTGGTCTTGAATTCCTGACCTCAGGTGACCCTCCCACCTTGGCCTCCCAAAGTGCTGGGATTACAGGTGTGAGCCACACTGCTCTGGGCGCCACTTTCTCCTGTAAGATGCTTTGAATAATTTGGTGTCTCTAAGAGTTCTGAGAGTTGTCTGGGCTTTAATTTTTGATTCACTGAAGCAGCACTGATGAACACAGGGCCATTCAGGTGACGGCACTTCCTGGTGTCACGTGGGAAGATGCTGCTGATGCCCACACAGACACACGGAGCGGTTGATTAGTGTCACCACTCAGATGGTTTTCAACATCATTTTACTACTAAGACTGCAGGCCCAGATTCTCCTGAGCCAAGAGAGGTGAGGTGTAGGGTGGTGGGTATGGAGGAGTTTGTGGGGGGCTAGTAAAGGACAAACAACAAGTAACATCTTCTGGCTTAGAGTCCTCTCAAATTATCTGAAATGATATTGCTTGGAGCCTCCTTACCCTTATATTGCCCTTTAGTTCACTGGGCAGAGCAGAGGTGCCAAGATGTAGAGTGGAGGAGAGTTTGGGGGCACAAGGGGTTTACTGGAGTCATTAACAAGAGCGTTGATCCTTCATAGGTGGAGGTGGCTGTATCCCCAGGAATCCCAGAGAGCCTGTCATAGATGCTTCTTTGTGGCAGTGGTCAGGGGTCTCACCTGGGCTGTAAATTGGACTCTCCTGGGGAGCTTAGGCAACACCAGGCCTGACCCCCATACCTGCCCCATCCTCCTCTCTGCCGCTGATTTGTGCTTCTGTTGGTCTGGAACAGGCCTAAGTATCAGAGTTCTTAAAAAGCTGCCCAAGTGCAGCCAGGGTGAAGAATTTTTGAGTTCTAGTTTATTCTTTTGGGCTTTTAAAGGGTATGAACCTTCCTATACAACAAAGGAAACAATCATTGACGTGAAAGGGCAACGTATGGAATGGGAGAAAATATTTGCAAATTATCCATCTGATAGGGGGTGAATAGCCACAATATATAAGGAACTCACACAATTCAGAAGCCAAAAAACAAATAACCCCATTAAAAAATGATAAAGACATTTCCCCAAAGAATTTATACAAATGGCCAACGAGCACATGAAATGTGCTTAATTAATATCACTAACCATCAGGAAAATGCAAATCAAAACCAGAGTGAGCTATCACCTCACACATGTTAGGGTGACTATCATCAAAAAGACAAAAGATCAGCATTGGCAAGAATGTGTGGAAAAGGGAAACGTGCACAGTCTAGATGGGAATGTCAATTAGTACAGGGAGGTTCCTCAACACACTCAAAATGGAACTCCCATATGATCCAGCAATCTCAAATCTCAGTATATATCCAAAAGAAAGAAAATTACCATCTCAAAGAGATATTTGCACTTCCAAGTTCATTGCAGCATTATTCACAATAGCCACGATAAAAACAATCTATGTGTCCATCAATGGATGAGTGGATAAAGAAAATGTCATAAACACACACACATTATGAAGTATTAATTAATTTATTATTATTATTACTATTATTATTTTTTGAGACAGAGTCTTACTCTGTCACCCAGGCTGGAGTTAGTGGCATGATCTCAGCTCACCACAACCTCTGCCTCCCGGCTTCAAGCGATTCTCCTGCCTCCGCCTCCCAAGTAGCTGAGACTACAGGCGCACACCACCACTCCTGGCTAGTTTTTGTATTTTTAGTAGAGACAGAGTTTCACCATGTTGGCCAGGCTGTTCTCGAACTCCTGACCTCAAATGATCCGCCTGGTTTGGCCTCCCAAAGTGCTGGAATTACAGGCGTGAACCACCATGCCTGGCCTATTATTTAGTGTTTAAAAGAAAGAAATTTTGTCATTTGTGACAACATTGAACCTGGAGGACATTTTGTGAAGTGAAATAAGACAGGCACAGAGAGACAAATGCTGATGTCACTTACATGTGGAATCCAAAAGAGTCAAACTCATAGAAACAGAAAGTAGGGGGTTGTTACCAGAGGTCGGACCAATGGGAAGGTAGAGGAAATGAGGAGCATTGGTTAAGGGGAACAAACTTTCAGTTATAAGATGAATAAGTTCTGGAGATCTAAGGTACAGCATGGTGACTATAGGATTAATAATAATGTATTCTATGTTTGCAATTTGCTAAGAGGTTAGATCTTAAGTTGTCTCACCACACACACACACACACACACACACACACCACACCACACAAGGGTAACTGTGAAGCGATGGATATGCTAATTAGCTTAATTGTGATAAGCGTCAAGTGAGCCTTCTCCCCAGGCTCCTGAATGACTAAGGTGTGCGTCACCAGAGCCAGTTAATTTTTTTATTTTATGTAGAGATGAGGTCTCACTATATTCCTCAGGCTGGTCTCAAACTCTTGACCTCCAGTGATCCTCCCACCTTGGCTCCCTGAAATGTTGGGATTACAGACATGAGCCACTGCACGTGTTCTCATTTGTTAATTATACTTCAATTAACCTGTGGAGGGTAAGAGCATAAGCCTTCTGGGGAGGTTTGGCACTTGGCTGTGACGCAGGCCTTCTGACTTTTTTTTCCCTTTCTTTTTAAAATAATTAAAATAGAGATGGGGGTCTCACAAGTCCAGGCTGGTCTCAAACTCCTGGTCTCAAGTGATCCTACCACCTCAGCCTCCCAAAGTGCTGGGATTACAGGTGTGAGCCATGGTGCCCAGCCATGACTTTGTTACCCAGCTCATCTTTGCCTCACACTGGCTGATGTCAGCTGCTGCGATAGGTGAGGTTTTAAGGGGGGTGGAGCGGGATTGGCAGGGGGCAGTTTTGCCATCAGAGTGGAGGCGAGGGGGCTGTTGTGGTGGCAGTCAGCAGCTGCCTGAGGATCTGGGAGAGACCTAGCAGGCAGTGAGGACAGTGGGTGGCAAGGGGCCTCAGAGCTCTGTGACCTCATAATTTTCCTGTGGGACCACAAAGGTGGCTTCCACAGGGCATAGTGGTTATCAGCTGTGCCTGCCTCTTAGAGATCCTCGGAGTCCGGAGTCCTGGAAGGGAAATCTGACACAATGAAGCAGGTGTGAGACCGGCCCCTTTCTCTCATGCCTTAGACAGGCCTCCAGGGACTGCTTCAGGGGAGATGTCAGAGGGCAGCCGGGACCGGGAAGGGAGGAAGAAAGCAGAGTGACAGTGAGAGGGGGGAAAACTACAAGAGTAATTGTTTGTACGCTTGGATCTGGACTTTTAGAGCTGGTCAGGACCTGACAGATCCTCCAGCCCAGTTCTCCCGGCTCTCAAACGCTGGCATCATTTATAATTCCCTGGAAAATCACCAGCAGGTAAATGAAGGAGAAAAGAAAAGAACAAAATCCACCGGGAACCAGAGACTTCCAGGCTCCAAAGACAGGCAATCTCCACCAGGAAGTAAGTATAAAATCAACTTACAGTACTTCTTTCTTTAGCACTTAAAATGGATTTTATCTGATTAATGTCCAACAGAGACAAGGGCAACTCCTGGAGGAGCTGTTTCCTCACTCCATACGGCAGCTAGTTCCTCATTTGTCCTTCAGGGGCATGTAGAATTGTTCATTCACTGAATATTTACTGAACATCTACTCTGTGCTGAGCACTGTTCTAGATGCTCAGAGTGGTGAACAAATCAGGTGAGGGAGGATCCTAGCCAGCCAGAGTTTACAGTGTCTTGCATGAGGGGGCTCAGGATATGCCATCCCAAGCTATGACTGTAGGAGATTAGCACATGCCATCCCAAAATATGCCCTTTGGCTTCAAGGATTATGTTGATTTGATTATTTTGAGAAACTGCAGACACAGGAGAAGCCCTGAAAAGTTAGTCTTCTGGAAGAGAAATTTACATCTACAAAGGAAATCTCCATTTGTAAGTGTGTCTTCCTCTGCACTAGGAAGAGAAGGATGACTAAATCAGAGAAGTCTCTTGTCAGAGAAAGCAAGGACTTCAGTCTGCAGACTGGAGAGAACATACCTTTGTTTTATGATGATTTTTCTTGCCATCTCATCTTAACTGGGTCTTTCCCCACACTTTCTTTCTTTGTAGTTTAAATTACCCCTTTGAGATCTATTCTAGAGATTACTCATCTCTCTGATTTATCTCCCATGGATACAAGAGGTATATATGCTATTAAACTACTGTTTGTTTTTCTCTTGTTAATCTGTCTTTTGTTACAGAGAAGCCCAGCTAAGAACTCAGGAAGGGTGGAGGAGAAAATTATTTTTCCTGCCCTGCATGGATGAGATGGATGGCAAACAAATACTTAACTGGCAGTGCTAAGTGGCATGGAGAACATGAAGTTGAGAGCAGCTCGGGAAGGCTGGTGTGTGTGAGTGGGGTCGCTATTTTCAGTAGGGTGATGGGGAAGGGGCTCACTAGCAGGGGAATCCTAAGCAGAGACCTGGAAGGTCTGGAGGAGCTCGTGTATGCACAGGCGGAATAGGGGTGGCACTCAGAGGGAACAGCAAGTATGAAAGCCCTAAATTGGGGTGTCCTGAATGTGTTGGACTAGCAAGGAGGCTGGTGTGGCTGGAGAGAAGTTGTAACACTGATAAGTTCATTGCCCTATGCACACAGCATGTCGCCAGGTTGCAGCAGAGAAAGGGGTTCAATCCAAGGGTCACTGAACGAGGAGATGGGAGGAAATCTCAAGTCCGTCTCCCCAAGGAGTTTGGAAGTTAGGGTTTTTAAAGGTTCTGGAGTGGGCTGAAGTGTCAAGATTGTTGATTGGTAGAAGAGTGAAGGGTGAAGTCACGAGACAGGGAGAGGAAGAAGCTGTGTTCTCAGGCTGACCCTGTTCCTCTGTGGGGGTCTTCAAACTGGCTGCTATAATTTGGGGTCTGAAAAACATCTTAAGCAATCCTTAACCAAAAGCATTACGATTCTAATGTTAGACATCCTGTCTATAGGAACAACGAGGATGTGAATGGGCAGGATGTGGTGCCAGCTGACTTTTAGCAACAAGGAAGTGGGCCTGACTGCACTGTGATGAATCCTTGATTGTAACTGTATTTTTGTCCAGAACCACGGCATGCAATTCTTGTCAAACCTCTGGGATTGGTTTCAAAGTGATAACTTTGAAAAGAGAAAATGGGGGAACGTTGGCCAATGAGGCCACAGAGAGCCTGACCTCAAAGGGCCTTGTGCAGTAAAGGGTTAATCTTACCCAAAGAGAGGTCTGGCCTTGGTTCTCTGCTCCTGGGAGGTGATCTCTGTGGCCTTGCAATGTCCTGCCTGGTAAAAATGTTTTTTTACCTTGGGGCCTTGGGGTACACTGGATTGTGAATTATGATGGGGGCCTTAGGTCATATCATATCAGCTTGATTTCTGGAGGAAAACAAAACATCAGCCATGAAGACAATCGACCATATCTATGTAGAGAGCCCCAAGAAAAGCTCTGGATACCAAGGCTCAAATGACCTTTCCCGGTTGGCCATACTCTGTGTGCACCATCATGCATCACAGCTGGGAGAAGTCAGTGCTATCTGTTGCTCCACTGGGAAAGGACCCCTGGGAGCTCTTGCACTTGGCCCCATGCATCTCTTCTCTTGGTGAATTTAATCTGTATCCTTTCCCTGTAAGAAACCATAACCATGAGTATAATAGCTGTCAGTGAGCTCTGTGAAGATTTTCAATGAGTTATCAAAAATCGAGGTCTGAGGACCCCAGAAGTTGCAATTGGTGTCAGAAGTGAGAGTTGTCTTGGAACTACCTCCTAACTTTACAGGCTTATACAATGTCTTATGGACTTTGGCTCTTACTTTAGGTGAATTGAGGGCTATTGTTTTGCAGGCTTTGAGCAGAGGAGTGATGTGAGCTGACTATACATTTTTTTTTTTTTATTATTATACTTAAAGTTCTGGGATACACGTGCAGAACACACAGGTTTGTTACATAGGTATACATGTGCCACGGTGTTTGCTGCACCCATAAACCCATCATCTACATTAGGTATTTCTCCGAATGCTATCCCTCCCTTTTGCCCCCCCCATCCTGTTGACAGGCCCCAGTGTGTGATGTCCCCCTCCCTGTGTTCATGTGTTCTCATTGTCAGCTCACACTTATGAGTGAGAACATGCGATGTTTGGTTTTCTGTTCCTGTGTTAGTTTGCTGAGAATGATGGTTTCCAACTTCATCCATGTCTCTGCAAAGGACATTAAATTATTCTTTTTTATGGCTCCATAGTATTCCATGGTGTATATGTGCCACATTTTCTTTATCCAGTCCATCACTGATGGGCATTTGGGTTGGTTCCAAGTCTTTGCTATTGTGAATAGTGCTGCAATAAACATATGTGTGCATGTGTTTTTTTCTTCTTCTTCTTCTTCTTCTTCTTCTTCTTCTTCTTCTTCTTCTTCTTCTTCTTCTTCTTCTTCTTCTTCTTCTTCTACTTCTTCTTCCTCTTCCTCCTCTTCCTCTTCCTCCTCTTCCTCTTCTTCTTCTTCCTATTTTTTTTTTTTTTTGAGATGGAGTTTCCAGGCTGGAGTGTAGTGGCATGATCTCAGCTCATTGCAACCTCCAACTCCCTGGCTCAAGCGATTCTCCTGCCTCAGCCTCCTGAGTTGCTGGGATTACAGGCATGTGCTACCATGCCCAGCTAATTTTTGTATTTTTAGTAGAGATGGGGTTTCACCATGTTGGCCAGGATGGTCTCGATCTCCTGACCTCGTGATCTGTCTGTCTCAGCCTCCCAAAGTGCTGAGATTACAGGCATCAACCACCATGCCTGGTGCTGGCATATGTGTTTTTATAGTAGAATGATTTATAATCCTTTGGGTATATACCCAGTAATGGGATTGCTGGGTCAAATGGTATTTCTGGTTCTAGGTCCTTGAGGAATCACCACACTGTCTTCCACAATGGCTGAACTAATTTATACTCCCATCAACAGTATAAAAGCGTTCCTATTTCTCCACATCCTCTCCAGGATCTGTTGTTTCCTGATTTTTTAATGATCGCCATTCTAACCGGCATGAGATGGTGTCTCATTGTGGCTTTGATTTGCATTTCTCTAATGACCAGTGATGTTGAGCTTTTTTTCATGTTTGTTGGCTGTGCAAATGTCTCCTTTTGAGAAGTGCCTGTTCATATCCTTTGCCTACTTTTCAATGGGATTGTTTGTTTTTCTGTTGTAAATTTGTTTAAGTTCCTTGTAGATTCTGGATATTAGCCCTTTGTCGGATGGATAGATTGCAAAAATTTTCTCCCATTCTGTAGGTTGCTTGTTCATTCTGATGACAGTTTCTTTTGCTGTGCAGAAGCTCTATAGTTTAATTAGATCCCATTTGTCAATTTTGGCTTCTGTTGCCATTGCTTTTTGTGTTTTAGTCATGAAACTTTTGCCCACGCCTATGTCCTGAATGATATTGCCTAGGTTTTCTTCTAGGGTTTTTATGGTTTTAGGTCTTACATTTAAGTCTTTAATCCATCTTAAGTTAATTTTTGTATAAGGTGTAAGAAAGGGGTCCAGTTTCAGTTTTCTGCCCATGGCTAGCCAGTTTTCCTAACACCATTTATTAAAAAGGGCATCCTTTCCCCATTGCTCATTTTTGTCAGGTTTGTCAAAGATCAGATGGTTGTAGATGCACACACCTTATTTCTGAGGCCTCTGTTCTGTTCCATTTGTCTATATATCTTTTTTGGTACCAGTACCATGCTGTTTTGGTTACTGTAGGCTTGTAGTATAGCTTGAAGTCAGATAGCGTGATGCCTCAAGTTTGGTTCTTTTTGCTTAGGATTGTCTTGGCTATACGGGCTCGTTTTTTGGTTCCATATGAAATTTAAAGTAGTTTTTTCTAATTCTGTGAAGAAAGTTAATGGTAGCTTGATGGGAATAGCATTGAATCTATAAATTACTTTGGGCAGTGTGGCCATTTTCACAATATTGATTCTTCCTATCTATGAGCATGGAATGTTTTTCCATTTGTTTGTGTCCTCTCTTATTTCCTTGAGCAGTGCTTTGTAGTTCTTATTAAAGAGGTTCTTCACATCCCTTGTAAGTTGTATTCCTATGTATTTTATTCTCTTTGTAGCAATTGTGAATGGGAGTTCACTCATGATTTGACTCTCTGTTTGTCTATTATTAGTGTATAGAAGTGCTTGTGATTTTTGCGTATTTATTTTATATTCTGAGACTTTGCTGAATTTGCTTATCAGCTTAAGGAGTTTTTGGGCTGAGATGATGGGGTTTTCTAAATATACAATCGTGTCATCTGAAAACAGAGACAATTTGACTTCCTCTCTTTCTGTTTGAATACCCTTTAATTCTTTCTCTTGCCTGATTGCCCTGGCCAGAACTTCCAATAGTATGTTGAATAGGAGTGGTGAGAGAGTGCACCCTTGCCTTGTGCTGGTTTTCAAAGGCAATTCTTCCAGCTTTTGCCCATTCAGTATGATATTGGCTGTGGGTTTGTCTTAAATGGCTCTTATTACTTTGAGATATGTTCCATCAATGCCTAGTTTATTGAGTGTTTTTAGCATGAAGTGGTGTTGAATTTTATCCAAGGCCTTTTCTGCATCTATTGAGATAATCATGTGGCTTTTGTCATTGGTTCTTTTTATGTGATGGATTATGTTTATTGATTTGTGTATGTTGAACCAGCCTTGCATCCCATGGATGAAGCTGACTTGATCATGGTGGATAAGCTTTTTAATGTGCTGCTGGATTCGGTTATCCAGTATTTTATTGAGGAGTTTTGCATCAATGTTCATCAGGGATATTGGCCTGAAATTTTCTTTTTTTATTGTGTCTCTGCCAGGTTTTGGTATGAGGATGATGCTGGCCTCATAAAATGAGTTAGGGAGGAGTCCCTCTTTTTCTGTTGTTTGGAATAGTTTCAGAAGGAATGGTACCAGCTCTTCTTTGTACCTCTGGTAGAATTTTGCTATGAATCCGTCTGGTCCTGGGTTGTTTTTTTTTTTTTTTAGGTTGGTAGCCTATTAATTACTGCCTCAATTTCAGAATTTGTTTTTGATCCATTCGAGGATTCAACTTCTTCCTGGTTTAGTCTTGGCAGGGTGTATGTGTCCAGGAATTTATCCATTTCTTCTAGATTTTCTAGTTTATTTGCATAGAGGTGTTTATAGTATTCTCTGATGGTAGTTTATATTTTGGTGGGATCAGTGATGATATCCCCTTTATCATTTTTTATTTTGTCTATTTGATTCTTCTCTCTATTAGTCTGGCTAGCAGTCTATCTATTTTGTTAATCTTTTCAAACAAGCAGCTCCTGGATTCATTGATTTTTTGAAGTGTTTTTCATGTCTCTATCTCCTTCAGTTCTGCTCTGATATTAGTTATTTCTTGTCTTCTGCTAGCTTTTGAGTTTGTTTGCTCTTGCTTCTCTAGTTCTTTTAACTGTGATGTTAGGGTGTCAATTTTAGATCTTTCCCACCTTCTTGTGTGGGTATTTAGTGCTATCAATTTCCCTCTAAACACTGCTTTAGCTGTGTCCCAGAGATTCTGGTACATTGTGTCTTTGTTCTCATTGGTTTCAAATAACTTATTTATTTCTGCCTTGATTTTGTTATTTACCCAATACAGGAGCAGGTTGTTCAGTTTCCATGTAGTTGTGTGGTTTTGAGTGGGTTTCCTAATGCTGAGTTCTAATTTGATTGCACTGTGGTCTAAGAGACGGTTTGTTATGATTTCTCTTCTTTTACATTTGCTGAGGAGTGTTTTATTTCCAATTATTTGGTCAATTTTAGAAAAAAGTGTGATGTGGTGCTGAGAAGAATGTATATTCTGTTGATTTGGGGTGGAGAGTTCTGTAGATGTCTGTTAGGTCCACTTGGTCCAGAGCTGAGTTCAGCTGATATCCTTGTTAATTTTCTGTCTTGTTGATCTGTAATATTGACAGTGGGGTGTTAAATTCCCCTACTATTATTGTGTGGGAGTCTAAGTCTCTTCGTAGGTCTCTAAGGACTTGCTTTATGAACCTGCATGCTCCTGTATTGGGTGCATATATATTTAGGATAGTTAGCTCTTCTTGTTGCATTGATCCCCTTACCATTATGTAATGCCCTTGTTTGTCTCTTTTGATCTTTGTTGGTTTAAAGTCTGTTTTATCAGAGACTAGGATTGCAACCCCTGCCTTTTTTTGCTTTCCATTTGCTTGGTAAGTCTTCCTCCATCCCTTTATTTTGAGCCTATGTGTGTCTTTGCACATGGTGGGTCTCCTGAATACAGCACACTGATAGGTGTTGACTCTTTACCTAATTTGCCAGTTTCTGTCTTTTAATTGGGGCATTTAGCCCATTTATTCTTTATTTATTTATTTATTTTTGAGATGGAGTTTCACTCTTGTTGCCCAGGCTGGAGTGCAATGGCCCAGTCTAGGCTCACTGCAACCTCCACCTCCTGGGTTCAAGTGATTCTCCTGCCTCAGCCTCCCAAGTAGCTGAGATTGCAGGTGCCCGCCACCACACCCAGCTGATTTTTGTATTTTTAGTAGAGACAAGGTTTCACCATGTTGGTCATGCTGGTGTCGAACTCCTGACCTCAGGCAATCTGCCTGCCTCGGCCTACCAAAGTGCTGGGATTACAGGCATGAGCCACTGCGCCCAGCTGCCCATTTACATTTAAGGTTAATATTGTTGCATGTGAATTTAATCCTGTCATCATGATACTAGCTGGTTATTTTGCACATTAGTTGATGCAGTTTCTTCATAGTGTCATTGGTCTTTATAGTTTGGTATGTTTTTGCAGTGGCTGGTACCAGTTTTTCCTTTCTATATTTAGTGCTTCCTTCAGGAGCTCTTGTAAGGCAGGCCTGGTGGTGACAAAATCCCTCAGCATTTGCTTATCTGTAAAGGATTTTATTTCTTCTTTGCTTACGAAGCTTAGTTTGGCTGGATATGAAATTCTGGGTTGAAAATTCTTTTCTCTAGGAATGTTGAATATTGGCCCCCACTCTCTTCTGGCTTGTAGGGTTTCTGCAGAGAGATCCACTGTTAGTCTGATGGGCTTCCCTTTGTGGGTAACCTGACCTTTCTCTCTGGCTGCCCTTAACATTTTTTCCTTTGTTTCAACCTTGATGAATCTGAAGATTATGTGTTTTGGGGTTGCTCCTCTCAAGGAGTATCTTAATGGTGTTCTCTGTATTTCCTGAATTTGAATGTTGGCCTGTCTTGCTAGTTTGGGGAATTTCTACTGGATAATATCCTGAAGTGTGTTTTCCAACTTGTTTCCATTCTCCCCATCACTTTCAAGTACATCAATCAATTGTAGATTTGGTCTTTTCACATAGTCCCATATTTCTTGGAGGCTTTGTTCATTCCTTTTTATTCTTTTTCTCTAATCTTATCTTCATGCTTTATTTCATTAAGTTGATTTTCAATCTCTGATATCCTTTCTTCCACTTGTTCGATTTGGCTATCGATACTTGTGTATGCTTCACGAAGTTCTCGAGCTGTGTTTCCTCAGCTCCATCAAGTCATTTATGTTCTCAATTAGGTAATTTATGTTTTTCTCTAAACTGGTTATTCTAGTTAGCAGTTCCTTTAACCTTTTATCAAGGTTCTTAGCCTCCTTGCATTGCATTAGAATACGCTCCTTTAGCTCGGAGGTGTTTGTTATTACCCACCTTCTGAAGCCTACTTCTGTCAATTCGTCAAACTCATTCTCCCCCAGTTTTGTTCCCTTGCTGGTGAGGAGTTGTGACCTTCTGGAGGAGAAGAGGCATTCTGGTTTTTGGGATTTTCAGCATTTTTGTGCTGGTTTTTCCTCATCTTCGTGGATTTATCTACCTTTGATCTTTGATGCTGATGACCTTTGGATGACATTTTTGCATGGGCGTTTTTTGTTGATGTTGATGTTATTGCTTTCTCTTTGTTAGTTTTCCTTCTAACTAGGAAGGAAAACTAGGACCCTCTTCTGCAGGTCTGCTGGAGTTTGCTGGAGGTCCACTGCAGACACTGTTTGCCTGGATATCACCAGAGGAGGCTTGGTTGGAAATGCAGAAATCATCCACCTTCTATGTTGGTCTAACTGGGAGCTGCAGACTGGAGCTGTTCCCATTTGGCCATCTTGCCCAGTGAATTTGTTTTGTTTTTTAAAGACAGGGTCTTGCTCTGTTGCCCAGGCTGGAGTGCAGTGGTGTGATCATAGCTTACTGCAGCCTCAAACTCCTGGGCTCAGGCAATCCACCAGCTTCAGCCTCCCAAGTAGCTGAGACTACAGGTGCATGCCACCATGCTTGGCTAATTTTTTATTTTTATTTTATTTTTGTAGAGATGGGTTCTTGCTTTGTTGCCCAGGCTGGTCTCAAACTCTTGGGCTCAAGCAATTCTCCTGCCCTGGTCTTCCAAAGTGCTGGGATTACTGGCATGAGTCACTGCGCCTGGCCTGCCTCTTATTTTAATAAGATTGTACAAGCTGCTATGTTGAGAATGGGCTAAAAGGGAGGTGAAGATAGAGGCAATGAGAATATTTAGAAAGTGATTCGGCCGGGCGCGGTGGCTCACGCTTGTAATCCCAGCACTTTGGGAGGCCGAGGCGGGCGGATCACGAGGTCAGGAGATTGAGACCACGATGAAACCCCGGCTCTACTAAAAATACAAAAAAAAAAAAAATTAGCCGTGCATGGTGGCAGGCGCCTGTAGTCCCAGCTACTTGGAGAGGCTGAGGCAGGAGAATGGCCTGAACCCGGGAGGCGGAGCTTGCAGTGAGCCGAGATTGCGCCACTGCACTCCAGCCTGGGTGACAGAGCGAGACTCCGTCTCAAAAAAAAAAAAAAAAAAAAGAAAGTGATTCAAATACAGTTCAGGGAAAGGATGATGGTGGTTTGGACCAGGGTGGTGAGGAGTGTCATATTGAGGTCTCTTTGAAGTTACAACTTATAGGACTTGCTAATGGAATGGGCATGATATGTGAGAGAAAGAGAAACTGGGGAGGATTCCAGCTTTGGAGGCTAAACAATTGAAAGAGAGGAGGCAGCCTTTACATGACAGGAGACAGACAAGTAGGGAGTGGGAAGAATTAGTAAATATCATTAGATTTTTTAAATTTTGATTTTTAAAATTTTCAGCTTTTTTTTTTTTTTTTTAAGAGATGGGTCTTGCTATGTTGTTCAGGGTGGTCTTAAACTCCTGGCTTCAAGCAATCCTCCTGCCTTGGCCCCTCAAAGCAATGGGATTACAGGCAGAAGCCACTGCACCCGGCCTCAATTAGATGTTTTTATAAAACTCCCACTTAAGGCAATTGCTAAATGGCTACAAAGCTGAGTTTAATCCACAGGCATCTCCTTTGCCTCCAGGAAAGTGGTGGGAAAAAAATATATATATATACATGCATACATACATAAATATATATGTGTGCATATGTGTGTCTGGAAAATGTTTCCTATGGCTTAAAAGTCAGAGTTATGATTTCATCTTATTAGCAACTATTTATCCCCACAAGTGATGAGAGATGAACATGGAATCCTAGAACAGTGGTTGGAAGAGGGACCAGGCCAGTTTTTCAGATGCCTGTTTGGCTTTAGCTGTGGCTGGGTCCCCTGAACACTTCCCAACACACTGAGCAAGTACCTTCTTGTGTGATGCACCACTCTAGATGCGCAGACTGGGTTGATGATCTGAGGCTGTGAGTAGAAAAGAGCAAGAGAAATAAAGTCCTAGTTCAGTTGTGGGTGGAGACAAAATATCCACAGAAAAGGAAAAAGCAGCTTCCTCAATTGCCAAATGATGTGTAGGTAATATTCTAATATTCTACTATGATGATAAAAACCATTACAAACATGTATTTTTTTGAAAATATCTAAGCTCAAAATGACATCCTGTTTTGTTTTGTTTTTTTTTTATTTGAGACAGGGTCTCACTCTGTCATCCAGGCTGGAGCACAGTGGTGTGATCATGGTTCACTGCAGCCTCGACCTTCTGGGCTCAAGCAACCCTCAGGCCTTACTTAGCCTCTTGAGTAGTGGGACTATAGGCACATGCCACCATGCCCAGCTAATTTTTAATTTTTTTGTAGAGATGGGGTTTTTCCGTGTTTCCTAGGCTGGGACATCCTTTTAAAATAGCAGACTTATTACAGCAAAATAACAGTTGTACAGTTTTTCTCTCTTTTTCTGTAAAGGGGAATTTTTTTTAAGAGATGAGGTCTTGTTATGTTGCTCAGGCTGGCCTTGAACTCTGGGGCTCAAGCAATCCTCCTGCCTCAACCTCCTGAGTAGCTGAGATTACAGAAGCACAGCACCACATCTGGCTTGTAAAGGGGATTTGACAGTGCCAGTTGTATACCATGTTCATCAACATCTTGCTGTTGAAGGGAGGTGGAGTAATGGTGTGATGGGAGGCAACCTAACTAGGTACCGTTAATGAATGGAAGTCCTGGCGGCAGAATGAGCACCTTGCACGTGGAGTGACAACAACAGGGAAGCTTGGGTTTGGGGGAGGGGGTATAGCTGGTGAAGGGTGGGGAAGGAGGGAGAAGATGGACAGCCTTGAATGTAATCCCAAGGGGACTTTCCAATAAACGTTAATAAAGTAGAAATGGAAAGGGAACAGTTGAGGAGTTGAAATGATGGCAGAAGAAGTTGTAGTTTGTTGTTTAGGCAGATGATGTGATGGCATTGGAATTTGAGAAGGCTTAGTAGAGTTTATATTTCTATTGTATAAAATGTTCAAAGGTTGGGAAATCAATGATTTACTCATCATCACACTGGGACTGCTGACTAGTATCTTAGCCTGGGTTCTCCGGAAAGCTGATACGGCCACATAGTTAAGGCTTAAGGTCATACTTCACATGCTTTATTTTAGCATATGACCTAGGAGCAGGATTGAAGGATGGGAGTGAAGCAAGGAAGGAAAGAGAGTCGATTACAGAGCTGTTTTGTTGAGCTGGGCACAGCTCCTGTGTCCAGTCTCGTGGGACTGCCTGAGATGTGTCTTGAAGTCATAAGCCCAGGGAAAGAACAGAGGGGATGCCTTTATCCACTGGATCCATTTTTCCAATGATCAAAGGTTTGTCCTATAGAGTATTAATGATTAAAATATTAAAATCCTATGGAGATTATTAGAAAGATGATAATTTAGTAGTTATCATCATCTGGGAACACCAAGCTGTTCCCACGTGTCAACTACCCTACCAAGGCTGGCAGTGGGGGCCTTGGTCTGGGTGCTGTTAGGTTGCACCTGCTGGTCAGATCCTACACAGTACTAGTCGCAACAGCAATGGATGCAAAGAGAAACAGGTGAGGCTGAGCAGGTGTGGAGTGGTGTCCAAGGGGCATCTTGACCTAGCCAAGGTATCTGGTACAAGTAATAACTTCAGGAAACCTCTTTTCTTGGAAATATTACTGATATTACTGATGGAATATTATCCCCATCAATAATATTATATAATATCATTTTATAAATTATTTTTAATAATAAATTATAAATACAAATTTATACTTATAAATGATAAAATTCAATATAAATTATCTTATAAATTTTGTAAATTATATTATATATTTTATAAATTTTATATTTTATAAATTTATAAAATATTTAATTATTATATCTATATTATTATAATAAATATTCTCATTTCCAATAATGTTAGAAATTCCTACATTTCCAAAAATGTTAGAAATATTATTGATGGGAATCTGGCCTGTGGGTTTCCCCCAAGTCTGTTGGTAATACTTGTAGTCTACTAGAAAGTATTTCCCGAAATGGAGAACTATTGTCTGTCATGCGCCATACGTTGAAGTAGACTTTGTCCAGCAGGATGAGGGACTTTATGGTTTGTCACAGGGCTGGAGTACAGCTGAGGTTTGGCTTTAGCCAAGGAAAGCAACTTGAAACCTGGCAGAGAATTACAGTGAACCAGAAGACTAAGTGAAGCATGAACTGGCATATTGTGAGAATCATGGCCGATTCCTATATCCCTCATTTAGGTTCTTTGTTTGGGGGGCCTGGTTCTAAATAAAAAGTCCCTCTGTTGAACCACATGAGAAAAATGGACCCAGAGAAACAAGAGTTCAACAACAAGAAGGAGTTTTGCTCTTTTGCCCAGGCTGGAGTGCAGTGGTGTGATCTCAGCCCACTGTTACCTCTGCTGTCTGGTTTCAAGCGATTCTCCTGGCTCAGCCTCCTGAGTAGCTGGGATTACAGGTGCCCACCACCATGTCCGGCTAATTTTTGTATTTTTAGTAGAGTCGGGGTTTCACCATATTGGCCAGGCTGGTCTCGAACTCCTGACTTCGTGATCCTCCCACCTCGGCCTCCCAAAGTGCTGGGATTACAGGCGTGAGCCACTGTGCCTGGCCCATCCTCAGTAATTTTTATTCATCCTTGCCTCCATGTGCATTGACACAGATCAAACTAGGTTAAAATAAATACTTAAGGGTGGAAAGGAAGATAGCAGACAAGGGCAGAAATGAGTGAGTGCCTTATGATTCATATTTGCAAACCATCTGATTCTGCTACTGCCTTCTTCCCTTCTGCCTGCACCTCAGCATTCTTGAGACAATAGACAGAAGCAAACGACTTGTTCCTAGGCAACTTGGAAGTTCTGCCCCAGAGGCTGCGGAAAACCTTCCTGTGTCTCTGAGTTGGCTCTGTCCTTAAATTTTGCAGCAGGAGAATTACTGAGCTGTTCTTGGGATGATTTTTAGGCTATGTATGTCTACAGTTAGGAGGCTGACATCTTATAAATGCATATGGTTTTGTTCAAATGAATACGTAGTTGACAAATACTTGGCTAGAAGTTATAATGACAAATTTAATAGCCCTACTATAGCCTGAACTGTCATCTTTATTTGGGTTAAGCTTGCTAAATGTCAACTGAAATTTTGTACTATAATAACCTGCAACTTGGTTCCAAAATCAGCCATGTTTTTGACAGATGTAAGTAAATTCAGCTGTCTAGAGGGGCTCATGTGCTATGGAGTGATTAAGGAGTGGTCTTTCATTACGATTATTTAACCCCACGTCTGATAACAGTGTTCTGCTTTTTCATTTCCATAGATGCTTTCCTGGCTGAAAAACACGAATGACCCAGAATAGTTCATATCTTTGGAAGATCCGTATTTTCCTTGTAAATGAAAGTCATGCATTTGGAATAATAACATGAAATGATGTGAATGGTAGAGACTCAAAAACTTTCTCTTCCAAAAATATTCTACAGATTTTTCTCAGGAAAGCCAAAGGCTCTACAATAGGATGAAGTGGCTCCAGGAGAGTTCTGTTTACTACTTTAATAAGTGACTAAATGTATGGTATTTACGCATATGAAATTGGCTTAACTAGGACATCTCATTTCCTAGCTTTTGCATATAAAAGAGAATTGGCAGTAATTCAGGTTAACTCAAAATGTATCATTTAATTGTCTTTGTCCCATATGACTAGTAAGTAGGTCACTAGCCACTTTTTTTTTTTGAGACAGAGTCTTTCTGTGTTGCCCAGGCTGGAGTGCAGTGGCATGATCTTGGCTCACTGCAACCTCCAAATCCTAGGTTCAAGCGATTCTTCTGCCTCAGCCTCCCGAGTAGCTGGGATTACAGTCATGCGCCACCATGCCAGGCTCATTTTTTGTATTTTTAGGAGAGACAGGGTTTCGCCATGTTTGGCAGGCTAGTCTCGAACCCCTGACCTCAGAGATCCACCCATCTCAGCCTCCAAAAGTGCTGGGATTACAGGCATGAGCCACCGTGCCCGGCCACAAGCCACTTCTAACCCTACTCTCTCTTGGAAGATTCGAGTTGTATGCACGCTCAGACCTCTTTGCTTTCCCAGTGTATCAGTTTTGACCTTATCTTTTTTTCTATGTATTTAACTCTTGCTATAGTTCCTTTGGATCGTATAGTAAGATTGCCAAGTGAAAAACTCCCGATGTGTGTTCAAGTCATAGATTCCATTTCTAAATCTCCAAATTCATATGTTTCATTTCTTATCACCTTCTCCTTCCTCCTTCTGTCTCTGCTTCTGTTATTGTGTTCCTGCTTATCCCATTGGTCCTGTCTTAAATTATCCCTTGGATTAAAAATAATAATAATAAAACTTTTTATTATAGAAAGTCTCAAATATGTACCAAAGCCTTTAATCATGTAATGTGCCCTCATGTATTTATCACCTAATTTCTATAATTATTAATTCATGGCCAATCTTATTTCTGCAATACTCCAGCCCTCACGCAGTACTGGGTATAATGGAAAATACTGATACATTGAACATGAAAATCAAGAACTCCTATTTATCAAAGTATATTAGAAAGGGCACAAAAAGCAAATGACTCATTCTGGAAAATATAAAGGGCTCGTATTTATCACTACGAAAAAAACCAAACAATCCAGTAGAAGAAAAATGGTAAGAGACTTGAACAGGCACTTTATAGAAGAGGATATCCAAGTGGTTAACATACTTACATAAAGGTGCTCTTCTATTACTTACCCAAGAATTGCTAATAGCCACATCCACTAGAATGGCTAACATTAAAAAGCCTGGCAATGCCAAATTCTGACAAGGATATGAAGGAACTCAAATTCTCATTCGTCATCTGTTGTAGTATAAATTGGCATAATCGGCTGGTTGCTGTGGGTCACGCCTGTAATCCCAGCACTTTGGGAGGCTGAGGTGGGAGGATCACTTGAGCTCAGGAGTTTGAATCCATCCTGGACAACATGGCAAAACCCTGTCTCTATGCAAATACAAAAAATTACCTGGGAATGGTGGTGTGTGCCTGGAATCTCAGCTACTTGGGGGGCTGAGGTGGGAGGACCACTTGTGCTTGGGAGGTTGAGGCTGCAGTGAGTTGAGATCGCACCACTGTGTTCCAGCCTGAGTGATAAAGTGAGACCCTGTCTCAAAACAAAACAAAACAAACCCATAAATTCAATTCTGGCTATATACAATAATGAGTAAATTTTACAATGCTTAGTTTTTTTTTAAAGCAAGGCAACAGCAGCCGGGCACTGTGGCTCATGCCTGTAATCCCAGCACTTTGGGAGGCCGAGACAGTTGGATCACCTGAGGTCAGGAGTAAGAGACCAGTCTGGCCAACATGGCGAAACCCCATCTCTACTAAAAATACAAAAATTAGTTGGGCGTGGTAGCGGGCCCCTGTAATCCCAGCTACTCGGAGGCTGAGGCAGGAGAATCACTTGAACCTGGGAGGTGGAGGTTGCAGTGAGCTGAGATTGTGCCATTGCACTCCAGCCCGGACGACAAGAGCAAAACTCTGTCTCAAAATAAATAAATAAATAAATAAATAAATAAATAAATAAAACATTAAAAAAAAGCAAGACAACAAAGCATATATACAAATTACTTCATGGAACATGGCAGAGCAGGATAGTCAATCAATCTCTCTAATGAAACAACCATTAAGCTGGGAACAACTGACAGAAGCTACTTTTTTGGAACTGTGGAATCTAATGAGAAATGTATAGAAACCAGAGGAATGCTTAATGAAGAAGGCAGCTGAATATATACAAATATATATGTGTACACACACACACACACACACACACAGATCTTCTTTGTTTTCAATATGATTTAGAGGTAAATGCATAAAATAAATCTATGTCAAGGAACTCACAATGAAAAGGAGGGCAGATCTGTATAGAAGCAAGTTTTTCTTTGTTATTGAAGCTAAGTTGGTAACCATTCAAAGTAGATTATCATAAATGTAGGATATCAAGAGCAGCAGCCACTGAGAATGTAACTAAAAAATATAGAAAGGAAAATGAGGGCTGAGTGCAGTGGCTCATGCCTGTAATCCTAGCACTTTGGGAGGCTGAGGTGGGCAGATCACTTGAGGTCAGGAGTTCAAGACCTGCCTGGCCAACGTGGCGAAACCCCCTCTCTACTAAAAATATAAAAATTAGCTGGGCGTGGTTGCATGTGCCTGTAGTACCAGCTACTCGGAAGGCTGAGGAAGGAGAATTGTTTGAATCTGGGAGATGGAGGTTGCAGTGAGCCGAGATCATGCCTCTGCCCTCCAGCCTGGGCGACAGATTGAGACGTCTAGGAAAAAAAAAAAAAAAAAAAAGAAAGAAAAAGAAAATGAGGAGGAATAAAATGGTACACTAGAAAAAAATCAAACTCTTAAGCTCACCTGAGCCTATTGAGAACTGAGTGTGGTATAATACTGACCCAAATGATGTCACACTGTGTGGTGATCAATACCTAGGAGAGACCGATCAATTACATTCTGTAACCAATGTAAAAGTTCTTTCGAAGTAATATTAGCCACCAAGCCCTGCTAATTAAAATTTGTGTGTGTGTGTGGAGGTGGGGTCTTGCTACGTTGCCCAGGCTGGTCTTAAACTCAAGTGATCTTCCTGCCTTGGCCTCTCAAAGCATTGGAATTACAGGCGTGAGCCACTGAGCCTACCTTTAAGTTTATTTAAAAAAGAAAAAAACAAAACTAAAACAGAAACAGTATAGAAAAAACAAGCTTCAGATCTTCTGAAAACCTGGGTGACCTGACTCCTAATTTACTGTTTGTTTCTTTATGCCTCAAGTTTCAAGGTGATTTTTTGCAAGCCCTAAAGAAAACACAATGCTCACAATAACCCTTTGTTTTTGGTTCATGTCACCTTCTTCCTTGTCCATCTTATGAATTTTTCTCCTATTTGGTTAATGTATGCTACATTGTTTTTTTTTTATAGGTAATTAATTAAATCGTTCAAACAATGTTTATCATTTGCTTTTGCCCTAGGTGTTTAGATAGAAGCCAGAGATTCCAAAGATATTAAAGTTCTTATTCTCAAGAATCATATATATATATATATATATATATATTTTTTTTTTTTTTTTTTTTTTTTGAGACAGAGTCTTGCTCTGTTGCCAGGCTGGAGTGCAGTGGTACGATCTTGGCTCACTGCAACCTCCTCCTCCTGGGTTCAAGCAATTCTCCTGCCTCAGCCTCCCAAGTAGCTGGGACTACAGGCATGCACCACCACCCCCAGCTAATTTTCGTATTTTTAGTAGAGATGGGGTTTCACCATGTTGGCCAGAATGGTCTCGATCTCTTGACCTCGTGATCTGCCTGCCTTGGCCTCCCAAAGTGCTGGGATTACAGGCGTGAGCCACCACACCCAGCCAAGTATAGTTATAATTTTGGCATCAATGCTTATTTTGAGTGAGGAGGAAAAACATCTGAAGGCATTACTTGTCCTGAAGTATCTGCCTTATAATTTCCCTTCTGTTTTTCCATCTTGAGAGTTATGTCTTTGATTTAGACAATAAAAGCAAGGACATTGTCTCTAGAAATTTACTTCTGAATGCAGGCTGTGGATCAGGAGAGGAGAAAAAGGATAAAAGTAGAAATTAGAATAGAAATTGAGTTGTCTCTTGCTTTTCCCTATTAGAGCATTTGAGAGGGCCTATGAGTTTTTCTTGAGAAAATGAGGCATGCTGTCGTCCTTTTTAAGCAGGTAAAGAGTAGAAGGAAAAATGGCAGGCAGTATAGCTGCAAGAGCTGCCTATGAATGACAGATGTGATTTAAGAATCCAATTTATGAACTTAGTCCAAGAGTGTCCCACTTAAAGTAGCTCTTAGGGAATGAAGCTCAGGAACTACTGAAAAGTTGGAAGTTTAGCAAGGGAGAAGACAGGATAGGGAGTGGAGGGATAGGAACAAAAAGCAGGAAAAAAAGAAAGGGAGAAAAATTGGCCAGGCACGGTGGGTGATGCCTGTAATCTCAGTACTTTGGGAGGCCAAGGCGGGTGGGCCAGTTGAGATCAGGAGTTCATGACCAGCCTGGGCAATATGGTGAAACCCCTTCTCTACCAAAAATACAAAAATTAGCCAGACATGGTGGTGGGCGCCTGTAATCCCAGCTACCCAGGAGGCTGAGGCAAGGGAATCACTTGAACCCAGGAGGCAGAGGTTGCAGTGAGCTGAGATCGTGCCACTACACTCCAGCCTAGGTGCCAGAGCCAGACTCCATCTCAAAAAAAAAAAAAAAAAAAAGAAAGGGAGAAAAATAGAGTATAGCTTCGGGCTGTCTATTTTGCCACAGGTTTTTCTTATTTGAAGAAACATTGAGTTGAACTTGCTGTAGTTACTGCAAACTTGCCACCAGGTGAAGGTTCTGACTGGGACTTTTCCAGGCCATGGAAATAGCACAAGGGGATAATTTCAATGAATCCGATTACTACAAATTAATGTTTTGGTTTCTTGATGATTGAAGTCTGTTGAAGAATAGGGGCTTTCCATTTGGGTGGGATCATTTGAATTACAGATTGATACGTTGAGTAGATTTATTTTTAGTTTTCATCGTAGAGAGACACAGCATAGCAACATGAATGCCATGTAGACCTCCAGGAACACAACTGGAATTGAACAAATTGGTGTTATTCACTGCGATGAGAGAGAACACACAATTGGAAACAGTGGAGTGTCTCTGTAGAAGAGTGTCAAAAAGGACTTACAGGATTTAAGCTGTGTGTGGTGATTTGGGAAAGGATTCAAGGAAGCGGGACTTTGGTCTGAATTGGATGCTGTCAGGAAGTGGAATTAATTCTATAGTTGGGCATCTTATCTAGAAAGTGAGAGGAAGGAAGCCAGGTTAGAACTTTAATTGCTAAATCAGCAGTCACTCGTATTAGCTAGGATGGGTGGGGAGTTGGTATTTTGTGGCTTGGACAATGTTCATATTTTGTCTGTGTTCACACATGATATGGAATAATATTATTTTTTTAAAATGGAACATTTCATGAATTTGTGTCATCCTTGCACAGAGGCCATGCTAACCTTCTCTGTATCATTCCAATTTTAGTATCTGTATTGCTGAAGCGAGCACGGAGTGATCTTATTTTTGTCAGGAACTCTCATGGTCACAAAGTGGCCTTGTCTGATGCTGATATTTTGTGCAGTTGTTTATGTTCAACTGGACAACATCAGGATCTAATTGTGAAGACCAGAACAGCTTTTAACAATGCCATTGTGCGTTGCCCATTGTACCAGGACAGCTCCTGGTTGCCAGCACTGGTTTTCTCTTTCTCAGCTAGCTGTAGCTATAAGGAGAGCCCTCAAAATGAGGGCATTTGTTAGGACTAGATTTTGTCACATTAAGCAAACCAACATCCTAAAATAACAGTGGCTCAAACAATAAAGATGTTTCTCTCTTTCATATAGAAAATAATTCTGGAAGTAAGTCTGCCATTGCTGGGCAGGGACCCAGACTCCTGCTAGCTTAGTGCTCTGTCTTCCTTAGCTTTTTGTTCCTTGGACTTAAGGTCCAAGATGGCTGCTCAGGTTCCAGCCATCACACTAAAATTGCATCCCACTGAAAGAGGAAAGGAAGAAGAAGGTGCCCTGGCTCACTTTTTTGGAGACTTCCTGAAGGTACCTTTCAACATATCTGCTTGTATTTCTTTTGCCAGCACTTGATCACAGAACAAAGATGTTTGTGAAATGCTTGAATAACTGGGGTTCTGTTATTAAAAGAAAGGTAATAATTGCTCTTGAGGGGCTACAATCATCTGGAGTTGGGATAATACAACTGCCACATTGAATTCTATGAAAGGCAATTCTACTGGCTATTGTTGTATGCAAATATCCCTCTCTTTGGTGAAACAGCAAGCAGCTAATTATGTTAAGGGATGCCTTCTTTTTGGTCTCTTTCTTTTGTAACAATCTCAAGAGTTCAAGTTTCCGAAGTGAACTCTCTTTTTCAGTCGTTTGGAGCTTTGTAGATGATTGAAAAGAATGCTGTGATTCAGCTGGCCACGTTGCTAGGCTGCCTGACAATTTACCTCTAGCAGTGGGGAGGAAACAGTTGTGTTGCTGGAAATATTTAACTTAAAAATGGATAAAAATCATTCTTCAAGTTTATTTTTTTAATAGCTAAATTATTTTGCTTAGAAGAGCTAAAACATTTCTGTGTGTTCTTCTTCCTGTTTTTTTTTTTTTTTTTTAAAGGAGGTAATAAATAAGCTGAATAAAATTGTAAACAAAAAGTTCGTGTTGTCCCTATAACTACGTGCAGACATCTGGGCTGGAAATGTGAGAAAATTGTAAAGAATTTGAAAAGGTTCAAAGGCTCAGGTTATTAAAGTTTTAATAATCTTCTTTTCTGCAGCGCTAACCCCCTGCTATTCTTTCAATGCAGTAGAAAAACAAAATATGGACAAAATTGTAGTTAATTAGAACTGAATCTTCGTTGGAAAACCTATAGCAATCACTTGGGATTTTTACAGAGGCTGAGAGTTGGGAGCCACTAGTCTGAAAAGATACAACATAATTTTCACTTAAGGAGTTTGGAGGATATTTGTTAGATTTTAACAAAATAGGATGTATTTTTTCTTTTTAAAAAACCTGTCAGTTAATTCATATAGTTGATTGCAAAACGCTATTTTGCAAGAATTGCCTATGAAAATAATCTCACTTAGCATTTTAACCTTTTCCGATTGCTCAATCAGAGCAAAACAAAGTATTTATATGAACAAAATGCCTATAGTGATGATGATGGACAAATGACACGTCTTTAATCAATTGCCAAATATTTTGATTAAAGGAACAGCATTCCCTTATACCTGAAATAAGGTGAAAAATGATAGAAGTGATTTTTCTGCAGAGTAAAAT
Source organism: Symphalangus syndactylus (assembly GCF_028878055.3). Classification (NCBI taxonomy): domain Eukaryota; kingdom Metazoa; phylum Chordata; class Mammalia; order Primates; family Hylobatidae; genus Symphalangus; species Symphalangus syndactylus. The sequence goes on from NC_072426.2 coordinate 69,816,454, forward strand.
ATAATTTATTTTTGCCACAGACTTGTAATGCCAGTGTTGCAATTTTTCTTTTTGAAATTGGTTTCTCTTTTAAAGGCATCTTAAAAGTATATACCATACCAACACAAAATACAGTATGCATTTTAGTATATGTTGGAGAAGACCATACTTAATGTATGAAATTTTTGTGATCGCGATGGACATATGTATGAAGATATGCATGCGTGAAGTCATATTTGTATATTTGAAATATGCAGACACAAAGAATATTTTAAATTGTGTTGTATTGAGGATGGTGAAAGAATTTTACTCAGTAAGCTGCAGCCATGAGCACTGAAATATGGTTTCAGAGAGAAGATATTTGGAATTGTTCTAATAGGCTAAGTGATTCCAAATGCAAGTCCATATCACAGACTCCTAGGCTCTTTGTGAGACTAATTGACTTTGCTGTAGAGTTTTGGCAAAGCTCTTATTATTTTTACTACATTTTCCTTTTTAATAATGTAAAATTGAACTAACTTCTAAAATTCAAGTTCCCCTTTATGAGTTTGTTAGCCCTTCCTTCACCAAATTAATGACCAACTGGGCAAGACAGCCAAAAATGTTTTACCACTCTGGGCATTTGTTAATTGGTTGTTCGTTGGACTGTATATGAGGGAAAATTATTGCCACTATAAACCAAAGCGTGTAAAGGAAAAGTAGTGATATAAATATGGAACTGAATTGGGCAGGGAAAGCTAGTGATGTAAAAGTTCTGTTTTTCTGTTAGATGGTTCCCCTAGGAAGACTGCAAATACCAAAAATAAAATGCAGCAGACCAAATCATAATGTAGAAGTTCGTTTGGTGACTCTTAGCCAAGAAGATTCATTGTTTTGGTTTGCTTTTAAAGCCCTTATGATAACTGTCCTTTTTTTTTTTAAAGGTGGGCTCACTGAACAAATCATAAGTAGTAAAATCTAGTTCACCTTGAAAGTTGCTGCAAAAGTAGTTTGATCCTCTGGACTGGGAGAGTGATTAGGAAGAAATAAAAATTCCAAGACTGGAATTTCTGACCCTTCAAGAATGTGAGGTGTACATTAATTCCACTTCTCTAGGCCTGACATTCCTTGGAAATTTCCCTTGGATTATCCTGGGGAAAAACCACAGACGCAGAGACAGAACCCCCAGCTTACTCTCTCTTTGTCCACCTTTGTCCCCATGCAGTGTTCTCTACTAATTCTCTTTATAAATGCCAATCAGACACTGTTTTAACTCAAGTTTTAAGCTAGGGAAGAAATCCAGGGGTCTGGCTCATGTTGCAAAGGTTTCCAACAGTATCAGGTAATTCACTATTAGCTGGGCTCCATTCAGAATGGTAACCGAGACCTGAAAGGCTGCACGACTTATTACCAATTACCAATTCCCAGGGCCATCCGGTTCCCTGGCAGAAAAGCTTCCGATGAATTTGCGTTGCAAATTGAAAACATACTGTCAATAGCAACAAGTCCAAAAGATGTTTACCTTAATTTTTCCAAGGCAGGCTTTTATATGTGGATGTTTTTATTTAAGGACCAGCATTCTCGATTTCCTGCTGTTTCTGGGGTTGGTGCTGTTGTTACAAAAGGGTTGTCACAATCTCATGATGGAGAGGAGAAATGAAGTGGCTATGTGAAGACTCGCTGGCATTCTTGTTTATGTTCTGCCTGTGCCTTTCCAGTGGAGCCTGAGACATAACTTTGCATGGGGCACGGGTTGGCAAATGTCACAGCTGACACACAGCCATTCAATTTTCCTAAGGGTTTAGGCACCTGGGACATGATCCTGTTGAAGGGCTACCTTTGCAGATAAGTAAAGTGAGGTCCAGATTGATATGTCATGTTTCCAAGGAAACCCCCATAGTTAGCATCATGGTTGAGACTAGAAGTTCATATTTTCTTGGAAGCCCCATGCTTTTCCATAGGTTATGGGCTCAGGCTAAATACTTGATGTGTATAAAATAAAGTATTATAAATTAATTTATATGGCCACGTGCGGTGGCTCACGCCTGTAATCCCAGCACTTTGGGAGGCCAAGGCGGGTGGATCACTTGAGGTCAGGAGCTTGAGACCAGCCTGGCCAACATGGAGAAACCCTGTCTCTACTAAAAATACAAAAATCAGCTGGTGTGGTGGTGCATCCCTGTAGTCCCAGCTACTCAGGAGGCTGAGGCACGAGAATCATTTGAACCCAGGAGGCAGAATTTGCAGTGAGCTGAGATCGCACCACTGCACTCCAGCCTGAGTGATAAAGCAAGACTCTGTCTCAAAAAAAGAAAAAAAAAAGAAAATAATTTATAAGTTTCTCTTGAATCTGAGAGCATCAGGATATAGGGCCTCGAAGGCAAAATATTTAATCCTTTGAAACTTGTTTGCCAAGTGATACCACCTACTTCTAAAAGTATTTACTTTTGGAGCCTGGGCAACATGATGAAATCTAATCTCTACAAAAAATCCAAAAATTAGCTGGACGTGGTGGTGCATGCCTGTGGTTCCAGCTACTTGGGAGGCTGAGGCTGGAGGGTCCTTTGAGCCTGGGAGGTTGAGGCTGCAGTGAGCTGTGATGGTGCCACTGCCTTCCAGCCTGGGTGGTGGAGCAGCACCCTATCAATCAATCAATAAATAACAGTGCTGTTGGGAGTAGCCTATGAGTTGGCCAGTGTGGAGGCGTGTTTTAATCTTAGATTAACGTCCTGATGCTTGTGTTCCATGGGAGGTCTATTCAGGGCCAGCAGGAGTTGGCCTATAGAAACGTGGAAAACAGAGGCAGTCAGAGCAAAACCCTGGGGAATGCATATTGGGAAGCCTCTATTTTTTTTAATGCCTTGTTTTAAATTCTGAGTCTCCCTCTTCACCCATAAATTAGAGTTGAATGTATTTACTTAGATTACATGTCATCAAATCACAAGTCCTGCCCAGAGACCAGACAAGTATTTGGAGCAAGTCTGAAAAAGAAAGTTAACCCATTGTAAACTTTGGGTGAAAAAAACACCCATGTTTCTATGGCTGCCAAGAGGAAGGGAGCTTGGTTTTGGCCAGGGCAGAAAGTAGGAGTCCCACTCATGGTAGGCTGGTTTCACAGAGGGCTTTCCAGATCCATAAACCAAGGGAGTTTTGCTAAATGGGTCGCTCAGCCAGGTACATATGTGATGAAACTCAACACGCTGAGAGTATCCAGTGAAGTCTGCAAGAAATAAGCAACACGGAGAATGTTCCCAAGACACAGGGAATGAAAATGGTTGTTCAGAAGCCCAGACTTGACTAGAGGCGGACTCCCAGAGGTAATGGAATGAGAGTGGAGATGGGACTTCAGGGCATAAAGTGGGAGGGCTAGAGCTGTGGGCTTCTCTTGTTGCATCAGAGGGGGATGCTCTCATCATCCTTTCTGCCCTGCCTTCAGTCTCCCTAAAGAGCTCCATGTGATCATGACTTTACAGAACAAAGAACACATGGCTATAGCTGCTTCACATTCACTTTGTGACTCTAGTAAGTTGTTTAAAACTTTTGGAACCTTGCTTTTGTCTCTGTGTATGGGAAGCAGTAAAATCCTCCTAATAACAGGTAATTAATTGAGAGGGAGTGAGATATCTTGGATATTGGACTTGTCTTAGTCCATTCCGGCTGCTATAACAAATGACCATGGACTCATGGCTTACACACAACAGAAATTTATTTCTTACGGATCTGGTGGCTGGGAATCGCAGATCACAGCACTCAGATACGTGGTGTCTAGTGATGGGCTATTTCCTGTTTCATGGATGTTCATCTCCTTGCTGTGTCCTCACAAGTGGAAGGGGTGAAGAGCTTCTCTGGGGTCCCTTTTATAAGGATGCAAATCCATTTATGATGGCTCCACCCTCATGACCCAATGACCTCCAAAGACCCCACATCCAAATAGCATCACATTGGGGGTTAGGTTCTAACATATGAGTTTTTGGGGGACACAATCAGTATATTGCAGGAGTCAAAACAGATTTGGGACTGTCACAAAGAAAACATCCTATTTGCTGCTATTATTGGCATTTCATTTTCTGGATTAAAAAAATTCAAAGTTTTTTTTTTTTTTGAGACAGAATCTTGCTCTGTCACCCAGGCTAGAGTGTAGTGGCATAATCTCAGCTCACTGCAACCTCTGGCTCCCAGGTTCAAGCGATTCTCCTGCCTCAGCCTCCCGAGTAGCTGGAACTATAGGCGTGTGGCACCATACCTGGCTAATTTTTTGTATTTTTAGTAGAGACAGGATTTCACCATGTTAGCCAGGATGGTCTCAATCTGCTGACCTCATGATCTACCCTCCTCGGCCTCCCAAAGTGCTGGGATTAGAGGTGTGAGCCACCGTGCCTGGCCAAAAATTCAAAGTTTTTGCTAGGAAAAAAAGAATCAAAATGGGACAGAAATATACCCAAGAGATGAGAAAAAGACCAGAAAGCAAGACCTTAGGGCTAACTTACAGTCATCAAAGAACTGATTTCTATTCTTCTTGTATGAAAGTGACCCAAGACATTTTTTACTGAAGGTAACAAAATTGCATGAGTAGGAAGTGTGCTGACTTCTAGGTAATGTCTATTCTCTAGCTAGTTTGCACATCATAAAATTTGACCTGGGCTGCTTGATGAATTGTGGCTCTTGGGAAAGAGAGGTTCACTGGTTCTACCCTCAAGAGGATATTTGTCATCTAGAGCAAACACTAAAGTATGTCACCTTAGAGAGCTTGAGTCTAGCTTTGACTTCTGTTTCACCCAATCAACTACAAAACATCAGTATTAGGTGGCTCAGAACTTATCATGATTGGAAAGCTTGAAAAGTTTTTTCCACTTGGAAATGGATGGGTTTGAAAGTCAGGATGTCAGCATTGGCTAGAGTTGAGCTCAGGGTTTCTAGAATGCTGCATCTTAGCTTTCATCAGCCTGCCTTGAGTCAGGGCCATGGGCCTTGGGAATGTATTGCTGGAGTTCTACTTGGATCCTGTCAAAAGATGTTAGAAGGAGTGAGTGTCAGATCCCGGGATAAGTCATTTAGGATAGTGACCTTCTCAGAGGGTCAACAGGAAGTAGAAAGTGGAGAGTCATGTCAAGGATGCTTTGAACAAAGGAATGAGAGAAAGCGTAGATCGTAAGGCTGTACAGCAACTTCCGCTTTGTCCTAGCTTTGCTGTTCTTGTGGATATATGTGGCATAAATCAAGCAGCTAACTTACATTCAGTAATTCTCTGAAGGTACCTAGTGGTGAACCTCTCAAGACTTATACTCAGTGGTTCATTTCCTACCAGACTAATTACAAGTGTTTTATTATAAAGTTTATGGAAATGAGATATAAGACACTCTGGAATTTTTGAGAATAGTTATACTGGTAGTTACCATCTAACGTGGTCTTTGGAAGGTTCTGCATCAAAGCCCAGGGTATCCTGGGGTTGTTCTAGCTCTCCGCGAGGCAAAGCTTGGAGACTTGTATTTTAAGTAGCTCTTCATTTTTACTGAGCCACAAGGGCAGTAGCTCACAGGGACTTTATTGAATGTTTATATCTAGCTTCTTCTAAACAGCACTGAAAGTGGGAGTAAGATGCCATAAAAGGGGTCACCTTGAGGCCTGCTCTGATTTTTGAGAACATGGAATTCGTGATCTACAGAGGTGAGAAAGCGGACACCAAAACAAACAAGACTCCAGGCTCCTTCCTCATGCCTTGGTTGTGTCTATTGTGGAGCCGCTGGCATCTTTTATTTTGGGGACAAAGGACAGCTCTGTTTAATCCTCCTGTTCCACTGCCAAACTCCAAAGGGGATAATTACATTCTGACTTCTAAAATTCCCTTTGCAATTTTATGTGGATGAAGTACTTGTAACAGCCTGGGATGCCCTGCGTGCTGGAAGACAGCCGCCGTGTTTCATTTCCAGGGGAGTACTTTGGGCAGAGCTAGCATTGGTACTGCACAGTTTGACTCGGTCCCAGCATAGAAACCGGACTAGCGTCTCTTGCTGTAAAACGCATTGAACAGGGCATCAAACTCCACCTCATTGGAGAATTAAGTTGTCCTTGACTGTCCTCTGTGCATAGCTGGTCTAACTGGAGTGTCTAAAACATCCAGTCATTTAGCTAATCCTGTTTTTTTTTTTTTTCCAAAAAGAACTAATTCAGAGCACTTTTTTGATAGGTAAATATAATAAAAAATAATGGTTTTGTGTTCAGGTGAAACACCGAGTTCAGACAAAATGTCTTGACCCCACCAAAATTATTAAAACTAATTGGAATTCTACATGCCAGTCCCAAAATAAGACAGTTCGATTCCCTGACATATAATTATTCTTTTCTAAATAGCACTGATAGCAACATCATTGTAAACGGGATAAAAAAATTCTTATGTTTGTTTAAATTCCTGGAACTGATCTTTATAATAGAAGGAAAATGAACCAAGCTTCCTAGAATGAAATCCAGGTGAAAATGTAATTGTTATATCACTCTTCTGAATTTTTGGAGACATAGATACAAAAATTATTGTTTCAGTTCCCCAAGGGAACTAGTAAAACCTGGACAAGCTGTTGGTTTTTATATTGGTACTGCAAGCTGTTCCCAACCTTAATTGTAGTAGAAAATGAAACTGTCGCCATGGAGTGGTGTGTTTAAAACCCACCAAGAGGTTTCAGCAGGAGAGCGGAACCGAAGAAGGAGGGAAATCATTAACCACAGAAGTGACTGAAGTGGTTTAATAATTAGGTTATTTCAAGAGGAAAAAAGGATCTCCCTAAAGTAGAAGGGAAGGGAAGGATTGATAAATAGAACTTATTTCTATCCTAGGTAGTCAGCTGGTAGGGCTACTAGTGGGAATGGCCTATTAACTAATTAACCTGCTAGACTCAATAGAGAACTCCAGCTGGAGATCAAAGAAAATTCTCTGCTACAAAGGCAAATGGCAACCTTGGACCAGATGTTTTTCTTCCAGCTCTGTCATGCTTGATAACTGTAGGGCATGGCTGAATCTGGCCATAGGCCTCATCCATCCAACCGTTGAGATGAAAAGCAAGGGCTATGTGTGTACACGCATGTGCATCTATATATATATATATACACACATGCACACATGTACACACACATGCTTGAAAAAGAGAGACAAGCAGCTTCAAAGTCAAACGGATTTGGAGTACAAGCTAACTTTGGGAGCTGAGAAATTTTTTTCTGTCTACTTATTTGCAAAGTGAAGAGCACCAAATGCCAACTTTTTATTTTATTTTATTTTAATTTAATTTTTCTATTCTATTCTATTCTATTCTATTCTATTCTATTCTATTCTATTCTATTCTTCTATTTTTTGAGATGGAGTCTCGCTCTGTCACGCAGGCTGGAGTGCGGTGGACCATCTTGGCTCACTGCAAGCTCTGCCTCCCGGGTTCAAGTGACTCTCCTGCCTCAGCCTCCTGAGAAGCTGGGACTACAGGCTCCCGCCACCACGCCTGGCTAATTTTTTCATATTTTTAGTAGAGATGGGGTTTCACCGTGTGTTAGCCAGGACGGTCTCGAACTCCTGACCTCATGATCCGCCCACCTCGGCCTCCCAAAGTGCTGGGATTACAGGTGTAAGCCACCGCGCCAGGCCTTATTTTTATTTTCTTAGAGACAGTCTCCCTCTCAGGCTGGAGTGCAGTGGTAAGACCATAGTTCACTGTAGCATTGAACTCCTGGGCTCAAGTGATCCTCTTGCCTCAGCCTCTTGAGTAGCTGGAACTACAGGCAGATGCCATGGCACCTGGCTAATTTTTAAAATTTTGTAGAGATGGAGGTCTCGCTATGTTGCCCAGGCTGGTGTTGAACTTCTGGCCTCAAGCAATCCTCCTGCCTCTGCCTTCCAAAGCGCTGGGATGACAGGTGTGAGCTACTACGCCCAGCCCAAATGCCAGCTTTTAAAAAGATTCCTATACCATGATCTTTCTACAATTGCCATTTATAATAATGTATACTCATGCATTCTAATACACACCTGTTACAATGAAATGAATTGGATATTTTGAGTAATGAATGACTTTATAGAAATTCAACTAATTAGTGTTAGCCTATCTGGTTTTTAAAAAAAATTTTTTTTTTTTGAGATGGAGTTTCACTCTTGTTGCCCAGGCTGGAGTGCAATGGTGTGATCTTGGTTCACTGCAACCTCCACCTCCTGCATTCAAGCGATTCTCCTGCCTCAGCCTCCCGAGTAGTTGGGATTACAGGCGCCCACCACCATGCCCAGATAATTTTTGTATTTTTAGTAGAGATGGGGTTTCACCATGTTGGCCAGGCTGGTCTTGAACTCCTGACCTCAGGTGATCCACCCGCCTCGGCCTCCCAAAGTGCTAGGATTACAGGCATGAGCCACCGCTCCCAGCCTTAAATGTTTAGAATAATAGTGAGAGTTGAAAATCCAAACATGATGTTTCTTTTAGTCATTACCCTAGATTGTTTGTTTACATGTGTTACCCACATTTGTCTTTTCCAATTTTAACTATGTGTTCTCATTCTGCTTTTTTTTTTTTTCATCTGGACAAAGTATTTATGACGAGGCAAAATGTTTGATTTAGAAGTTTCTTTGAAATACACATAGATTTATCAATACTTCCTTTCTATAAACTTTCAGAGATTCCTACGGTCATAGACATTTTGAAAAATGAGATGTATAGAATTACCCTGATGTGGTTAGTTTGGTTTGGTCTATCACCTTTCTTAAAATACCACATTGCTTTCTCAGCTGGTCACCAAATATCACCAGAAAGTTATTAGTTCATCTGATTGGTAGATGTATTAGGGTTCAGAGATGTTCAGATTCAACCTTAATTGACCTCATGCAATAAAATTCCCCATAAAAGGAAAATGTCCATAAAATATTTGAATGTTTGTACTTTCATGATACCTGAAATTCTCAAATGGTAATTTTTTTAAGCTAGGCTTTTGTTTCTACTACAAGTTGGCTTCTAACATTTCCCATTATGTTCATGTGTGTCCGTATGTATATACTTAAAGAAGTACTAAGGCCAGGCATGGTGGCTTATGTCTGTAATCCCAGCACTTTGGGAGGCTGAGATAGGAGGAACACCTGAGGCCAGAAGTTCAAGACCAGCATGGTCAACATAGTGAGACCCTTGTTTCTAAAAAATTTTTTAAAAAATTACCCAGGTGATATGGTTTGACTGTACCCCCACCCAAATCTCAAATTGTAGCTACCATAATTCCCATGTGTCATGGGAGGGACCCGGTGGGAGGTAATTGAATCATGGGGGCAGGTCTTCCCAGATTGCTCTCGTGATAGTGAATAAGTCTCACGAGATCTGATGGTTTTATAAAGGGGAGTTCCCCTACACATGCTCCCTCTCTTGCCTGCTGCTATGTAAGATGTGACTTTGCTCCTCCTTTGCCTTCTGCCATGACTGTGAGACCTCCTTAGTCACACGGAACCGTGAGCCCATTAAACCTCTTTTTCATTATAAATTACCCAGTCTCAGGTATGTCTTTATTAGCAGTGTGAGAACAGACAAATACACCAGGCATGGTGGTGTGTGCCTGTAGTGCTACCCAGGAGGATGAGGTGGGACGATTATTTGAACCTAGGAGTTAGAGGCTGCAGTGAGCTAGGATCATGCCACTGCAACCCAGCCTGGGTGACAGAGATCCTATCTCAAAATAAATAAATATTAATAAATAAAATAAAATAAGTATTTACTAGGTAATGTATTTATTATACATGTATTTATCTGATAATTTTCTGAACATATAATTTGATAGGATGGGAGGAGGAAAAGGTAAAGATGACTTCTAAAATGAAAAATTCTATATGCCGCAATCTTTGCTGAGTATCTTCTTGTTCAAGAAGGGAGAGTGAGCATACATATCAACTGTCACGCTTTCTCAGGGTCCCACTGAAATGACTGAAACTATTACCCATCTGTTGTCTGTCTGTCTATTAATCTATCCAATGAAACCACAGTGCTGGACATCAATAAAGAATCACAAAGCGTGAAATACATGCTGGTAGAAAGAAAGCAGATGGACAAATATGAAAAGCAAACAAAAGTAAAAACAGAGGAGGAGATTCTGGAGATAAGAGAGGGCTGGAGAAGCTCCAAGCTCAGAGTCATCCAACACAAAGGACAGGGATGGGTCAGAGGGCACCCATTAGAGTGTTTATTTAAAGTTCTGAATTCAGGACTTTGGAACCCCCTTCTTCAACTAGAGCTTTTCATTCTCCTCTCTTCCTTCTCTAGTCCACTGTGCAATTTCAAAGCAAACATGGGCAAATTATGGCAAGTGCATAAAACCAAATAATCTCTAAAGAACCCTAACCCTTTAGAGTAAGGGGATATAGGTGCTGGGCCTAAAGAAAAAAGCTGGAGGTAACCCTGGGCCTGAGGAACAAAGGCTAAGTAAGGCAGCTTTGCTCAGGTGTGAACTACGCCAAAGTTCTTTATTCCCTAACAATCTTGGGGATCTCTAGGTTGCCTGGTCTATACAATAGGGAAGGCTGCCTGACAGCACTCCCACTCACTTACCGAGTGTATGCACAGAACTCCCTCACTTAAGAAAGAGTCCCGAGAAACCCATGCTATCTGTACTAATCAGCTTTGTCCTTGAGCCATAGTTATTGACATGGTTTGGCTCTGTTTGGCTGTCCCAAATCTCTTGTTGAATTGTAATCCCTGGGGATTATAGGGGAGGGACTTGGTGGGAGGTGATTGGATCATGGGGGCAGATTTCCCCCTTGCTGTTCTTGTGATAGTTAGTGAGTTCTCATGAGATCTGGTGGTTTTAAAAGTGTGTGGCACTTTCCCCTTCACGCTGTCTCTCTTCTGCTGTGTGTGAAGAAGGTGCTGGCTTCCCCTTCGCCGTCTGCCATGACTGTAAGTTTCCTGAGGCCTCCCAGTCATGCTTCCTGTACAGCCTGCAGAACTGTGAGTCAAACCTCTTTTCTTCATAAATTACCCAGTCTCAGGTAGCTCTTTACAGCAGTGTGAGAGGGACTGATACAGATATAACACTAGATATTTGACTATGCCAATTTCAGAAAAGGGAAGGATTAATATGAACAAATAGAACAACAGATTCTGAAGAAAATAGATATAACTCAGGGAACTAAAAATAACTTAAAAAAAACCCCTTTTTTAGAGTTCTCAGAACAATTTAGGATGATATGGATGACATTACATTCCTAAAATAAGAACAAGTTGTGACCCAAGAACAGTCAGAGAACAAGAAGAGCTCCTGATAATTAAAACATGAACTTTTTCTTTGAGACAGGGTCTCGCTTTGTCACCCAGGCTGGAGTGCAGTAGCATGATCACGGGCTTACTGCACTCTTGACCTCCCAGCCACCAGGCATGGCTAATATTTTTATTTCTATTTTTTATAGAGATGGTGTATTAGTTGTTATTTCACTGTTATAAAGAAATAACGAAGACTGGGTAATTTATAAAGAAAAGAGGTTTAACTGGTTCACGGTTGCACAGGCTCTGTAGCAAGCACGGCTGGGGAGGCCGCAGGAAACTTGTGATCATGACAGAAGGCGAAGGGAAGCAAGCACATCTTATAAGGCTGGAGCAGGCGGAAGAGAGGCAGGTGCTACACACTTTTAAACAACTAGATCCCAGGATAACTCACTCACTGTCATGAGAAGAGCACAGAGGGGATGGTGCTATACCATTCATGAGAATTCTACCCCCATAAGCCAAACACCTCCCACCAGGTCCCACCTCCAACACTGGGGATTACAATTCAACATGAGATTTGAGTGGCGACACAGAGCCAAACCGTATAAGATGGGGTCTTGCTATGTTGCCCAGGCTGGTCTCAAACTCCTGGCCTCAAGCAATCCACCTGCCTCAGCCTCCCAAAGTGTTGCCCAGCCTCTGAAGACCTTTTTAAACTACAGATTGCTGGGCCCCAATTTCAAGGATTCTGATTCAGTAAATCTGGGGTGGGACTGGGTATTTTGCATTTTTAAGAAGTCTCCAGGTGGTGCCAATGCTGCTGGTCTAGGGACCACACTTTGAGTAGCAAGAGGTAAACAAAGCTGATTTGAATTTTGGCTTCACCCACTACAGGCTGTATGAGCTTGGGCAAGTTACTCAATTGTTATGCCCTGTGGTTTGTTCAAACTATGACATGAGAGTTATTGTAGTTCCTGTCTTTTTCAATTATTGTGAAGATTAGATGAGATGCAATTAATACACTTAATACAGTGTCTAGCACATAGAAGTCAATGAGTGTTTGCTGTGATTATGATGAAACCATGCTTTTCTAATGGCTCATCAGGTCTGAGAGGCTGGGCTAGAATGTCAGCTGCTGGGAAAATAAGATTCTAATCATTTCTTCTAGATCTCATTCTTGCAGAGAAAATAAAAATCCAGCAGAGAAAAATAACTAGCTAGCTAGCTTTAAATCACGTTTCTCACCTGGCGCAGTGGCTCATGCCTATAATCCCAGCACTTTTGGAGGCCAAGCGGGAGGATCACTTGAGCCCAGGAGTTCAAAGACAAGCCTGGGCAATGTGGCCAATCTCTACAAAAAGTACAAATATTAGCTGGGCGTGGTGGCCTGCACCTGAAGTCCCACCTACTCCAGAGGCTGAGGTGGGAGGATCACCTTAGCCCAGGGAGGGTTGAGGCTGCAATGAGCCATGATCATGCCAGCCCACTCCAGCCTGGATAACTCTGTTGAAAAAAGAAAAAAAAACATGTTCCTAGGAATGAAGTACAAATTGAAATGGATGCAGAGAGAGGGTTATAGGAGCACTTTTATGTTTATTGCTCTCATTTGGAGTAATTTCAAGTTTAAAAAGGAATGTGGAAATTTTCACAGATGACATCTGGGTTTGCCTCTCTTTTCCAAGGCCTCGGCTTATCAATTGAATTCAGCACATTTTCACTTTGTGCTGTTATCCCTCAGCACAGAGGGAACATGATAATTGATAGGAGGCAGTTATGGATGAGCAGGGACACACGCATGTGAAAGAGGTGAAAAATGAATATTTTGTTCTCAAGAAATTTATACTCTAATTTCAGATAACATAGCCCTTCATGAAATAGTGACATGAAGTGCCAGGCAGGGTGTAGCTACACTGTATAGGAAATTTGTATTAGATTATTCACAAATAGTATAGAAGATTCAAGGATCACTTGATGATCAGGTGGGATTGCTTGGGAATGGATGGAAAGTGCCCCCCACTTTCCTACTACCCTCACATAGTAGAAAACATGCTTTAAAAAGGTATGAGGATGAGGCCAGTCACAGTGGCTCACTTTGGGAGTAATCCTAGCACTTTTGGAGGCCAAGATGGGAGGATCCATTGAACCCAGGAGTTGGAGAGCAGCCTGAGCCACACATTAAAACCTGTCTGTACAAAAAATACAAAAATTAGCCAGGTGTGATGGTGCATACCTGTAGTCTTAGCTACTCTGGAGACTGAGGCGGGAGGATCACTTGAGCCCAAGAGGTCAAGGCTGCAGTGAACCGTGATCATGTTACTGCACCTCCAGCCTGGGTGACAAAGCAAGACTCTAAAAAAAAAAAAAGGTATGAAGATGAAATTAACACAGCATGAGTTAAATTTAACTAGAAATTGAGGAATAAGTCACTGTTGAAAACAATGCAGACAAGTAGCTCTTTGAAGAGCAAACTCTGTTTTTCAAGTATGCATGTTGTAATGTTTTTGATTTTGCAAGTGGCACTGAAAATGCTAAAGTAAAGTTCAATAATTGTGACTGATGGGGAGACTGCTAAAAAACCTGCTAACTTTGACAACTCTGTCAACAGATTCAATGCACTCTGTATGCAGGATGGAAAACCTTCTGACCTTGAAGTCATCAGAGGGGATGAGCTGGACAGAACAGGAATTTTCCTCATCTTTTCCTCTCAAGGCAACAAGGCTGAGACAGACCACATTTGTGGCCAGGGAGTGAGATGTGCAGGGAAACTTGGCTTCGGGTCCTGAATCTTGGGGAGGGCAGGTATTCATCACTTAGACTGTGGTTAAACAGGAGTTTTTCCTGAGGGTCAGCAGGGAACAAGTGAGAAGAGCAGTCTTTTTTTTTTTTTTTTTTTTTTTTTGAGACAGGGTCTTACTCTGTTACCAAGGCTGGAGTACAGTGGCATGATTTCAGCTCACTGCAGCCTCGAACTCCTGGGCTCAAGCCATCCACCTGCTTCAGGCTTCCAAGTAGCTAGGACTAAGGAGTGTCCCACCGCGCCCAGTGAGAACATGATGATGGATCCATCTACTTCCTTGTGACTGTGTGCACAACGAAGAAAACTGTTTCCTGTACTATGGGATGGAGGGGCTCCTGCCCATCTGAAAGCTGGAATTTGGAGTTGAGTTCAAGCATGTTCACCCCCAAAAGCACTGGTGGTTGTATATTTGATGCAAAGTGAGACCCTGCCACACCCAATCTCTGCCTGAAACAAAATCATAATGACATCAGATGATAATACTGGAGTGACTAATGATTGTGACCTCATTAAAAGAAAAAGGAGACTACTTCCTGCTGATTAGAGGGATGGTAGCCATGGATTCGTCATGGCAAAGACAGGCATGGTTGGATCTGTCACTCATTTATCTCTTTCTGGTTTTTAAATTGCCAGAAGAGAAGATTTATGAAAAATGTCTGTGACTTCTCGTTCTCCCTGGGAGATAATCTGGTTTTCAGCCTCCCTCTCCAGCACCCCACTCCTAGTTAATTGCCTTAACAGCCAGACAGGATTACTGGAGACCTTGTTTCTTAGAGTGGTCTTCATAAAATAATACTGTAAAGTTTGGGTTCATTTTGTCTTCTCTGGGCTGTGCAAATTAACTTTGATTTTAGACATTTTTGTAGATGGAGGACTGGGGTGATTAGAATAAAAACCACAAAAGCACTTCAGTGTCAACTTCTTAATTGTATGTAATTTTCACAAGCAATGACTGCAGGTGAGCCCTACCTGTTTCTAGGTAGGTCTGCATGATCCCTCCCTGAGCCTGAGATTGGCCATCTTTCCTGATGTCCAACCAAAGTGATTGCCTGTCCTTTGAAACATTTGCTCTTAGTTATTCTCACTGACATCTCCATCAACAGAATGGATAACCAGGGATGTCGATATTTCATGAGTTTATAAAAAAGCATCACTCATTTAAATTGTTCATGTTTCGTTTAAATTAAGATCCTCAGAGAGAGAGACCTAATACCTTAGTAAAGTTTTACCAATAGGCATATGAGAGAAAACTCATCCATAGCTCCTCCTGAAAGGCAGCCTGGTATGGCTTAGGAATCATTTGAGCATACAAACACACACACGATTGAAGTAAAAAGAAGACAAACATACGTATGTATATATGCACACATACATAGTGTATATATGCATATATATGTATATGTATATATATGTATGTGTGTATATATATACACATATATACACACACACACACACACACATACACACACACACAGTTGATCCTTAAACAATGCAGGGACTAGGGGTGCTGAACTCCTGTGCACATGAAAATCTGCATATAACTTTTTTTTTTTTGAGACCAAGTCTCGCCCTGGCACTCAGGCTAGAGTGCAGTGGTGTGATCTTGGCTCACTGCAACTTCTGCCTCCCGGGTTCAAGGAATTCGCGATTCTTGTGCCTCAGCCTCCCGAGTGGCTTGGATTACAGGCTTGAGCTACCATGCCCGCCAGACTTTTGTACTTTTAGTAGAGACGGGGTTTCGCCATGTTGGCCAGGCTGGTGTCGAACTCCTGACCTAAAGCAATTTTCCCACCTTGGCCTCCCAAAGTGCTGGGATTACAGATGTGAGCCACTGCACCCGGCCTACATGTAATTTTTTTTTTTTTTTGAGATGGAATCTCACTCTTGTTGCCTAGGCTGGAATGCAGTGGTGCCACCTTGGCTCACTGCAACCTCTGCCTCCCAGGTTCAAGCGATTCTCCTGCCTCAGCCTCCCGTGTAGCTGGGATTACGGGCGCCTTCCACCACGCCCGGCTAATTTTTGTATTTTTAGTAGATACGGGGTTTCGCCATGTTTGCCAGGACGGTCTCAAACTCCTGACCTCAGGTGATCCACCAGCCTTGGCCTCCCAAAGTGCTGGGATTACAGGCATGAGCCACTGCACCTGGCACATGTAACTTTTGACTCCCTCAAAACTTAATGACTAATAGCCTCCTGTTGGCTGGAAGCCTTAACCAGTAACACAGATGGTCAATTAACACATATTTTGTATGTTATATGTATTCTGTACTGTATTTGTGTAATAAAGTAAGCTAGAGATAAGAAAATAGTATTGAGAAAATCATGAGGAAGAGAATGTATGTTTAGTATTCATTAAATGGAGGTGGATGATCATAAAGGTCTTTATCGTCATCATCTTCATGATGAGTAGGCTGGGGAGGAAGAGGAGGGGTTGGTTTTGTTGTCTCAGGGGTGGTAGAGGCGGAAGAAAATCCTCATATAAGAGGACTCTTGTAGGTCAAACCTGTGGTGGTTACGAGGCAACTCTATATCTGTATACGATATCATTTCTATTATTAAATAAGTATATTACCTTCAACGAATCACTTGACCTCCCCAAACTTTAGTTTTCTAATCATCATGCAAGAAGTGAATTAGTTGACTTTTTTTTTAGACTTCAAAGTCACCTCTATAAGTATCAAACCCAGAAATGCTTTCTAAAAAGCCTCCAGCATGGGAGAAAGATGTAGGCCAGAAGACTAATAAATCAGTCTAGTCTTTCCACGTTCTTCTGCCTGCTTTTATTCTGGCTGAGCTGGCAGCTGATTACATGGTGCCCACCCAGATTGAGGGTGGGTCTGCCTCTCCCAGTCCATTGACTCAAATGTTAATCTCCTTTGACAACACTCTCACAGACACAACCAGGAACAACACTTTGCATCCTTTAATCCAATCAAGTTGACACTCAGTATTAACCATCACAGGGAAGCATCCATTTCTTTGTCTTTTCTTGCTTCTAAAGGTTGCCTCCTCATAGTTCCTTCCTCTGTCTTCAAAGCCAGCAGAAAAGATTTGTTCTCTGACATCTGCTTCCATCATCATATCTCATTCTCCAAGTCCCTTTTGTAAGGACTCTTGTGATTACATTGGGCCACTAGATAATCCGGGATAATCCGGGATAACCTCTCCTTCTCTTGATACTTCACTCAATCACAACTGCAAAGTCCCTCTTCCCACGTAAGATTCATGGGATCCAGGAATTAGGATGTGAATACCTTTAGGGGGCCACCCTTCAGTGTATCACCCTAGAATATAGTTTTAGGCGAACATAGCGAGGTATGAGGTTGGTGCAAAAGTAATTGCGGTTTTGCCATTCCTTTCAATGGCAAAATTCGCAATTACTTTTACACTAGCATAATACATTACAGCATGAATAGAATGCTACCATTCGTGTAAAAAAGGCAGGAGGGAGGATAGATATCTAATATATGTTCTTATATGCATAAAATATCTCTGGAAAGAGACACAGGAACTCAGTAACAGTGATTTTGGTCAAGCGTGGTGGCTCATGCCTGTAATCTCAGCACTTTGGGAGACGAGGCAGGTGGATCTCCTGAGCCCAGGAGTTCGAGACCAGCCTGGGAAACATGGCAAAACCCTGTCTCTACCAAAAAAAAAAAAAAAAAGTTAGCCAGGAGTGATTATGTGCACCTGTAATCCCAGCTACTTGGGAGGTTGAGGAATGAGAACCACTTGAGCCCAGGAGGCAGAGGTTGCAGTGAGCTAAGATTGTGCCACTGCACTCCAGCCTGGGTGATAGAATGAGACCCCATCTCAAACAAAACAAAACAAAACACCAAAAACAGTGATTCTGAGGTGGACTGGGTTTATGAATGGGAAAAGAATTTATATGTTGGTTTTTACTTTTATGTCATTTATTTTTTATGTTTTTGAGACAGGGTCTGGTTCTGTCACACAGGCTGGAACAGTGGCATGATCATAGGTCATTGCAGCTTCCAACTTCCAGGCTCAAGTGATCCTTCTGCCTTAGCCTCCTGAGTAGCTGGGACTACAGGTGCATTCCACCACACCTGGCAAATTTTTAAATTTTTTTTTCCTGGAAACAGGGTCTTGCTATGTTGTCCCAGCTGGTCTCAAACTCCTGGCCTCAAGCCATCCTCCCTTCTCAGCTTTCCAGAGCACTCGGTTTACAGGTGTGACCTGCCACTCCTGGCCTTTTTCCTTTTAAAATAGAATAAATATCTACCATAAAAAAGCTAAGCCATGCTACCACCTTCCTTCTTACCAAACCTTCACAAGAGTTTTGATTGGCATTACAAGCGTGAGCCACCGCGCACTTTGGGAGGCCGAGGTGGGTGGATCACGAGGTCGGGAGATCGAGACCACGGTGAAACCCCGTCTCTACTAAAAATACAAAAAAATTAGCCGGGCGTGGTGGCGGGCGCCTGTAGTCCCAGCTACTCGGAGAGGCTGAGGCAGGAGAATGGCGGGAACCCGGGAGGCGGAGCTTGCAGTGAGCCGAGATTGCGCCACTGCACTCCAGCCTGGGCGACAGAGCGAGACTCCGTCTCAAAAAAAAAAAAAAAAAAAAAAGAGTTTTGATTGGCAGACTCTTGCCTATGGTGTGAAAAAGAGAGAATGCAAATGACAGGAGAGAAACCAGGTTCAATGCTCATCCCCAGATTAGCTTTTCAGCACCAGGCCAGTTGAACATTGACTTGCCCTTCACAGCCAGGCCTCTGTAGGAGATTCTGCTAACTTATCCCTGCACCTTAGCTTAGGCTCTCAAAAAAAGCTCTTGGCAAAGACTCACCAGAAATCAAAGACAACTGTCTCCTGAGCTCTGAGACAGTACTGCTTCTTGAAATTCTTTGAGGAGACATAGGCAAGAAATTTTCTGCTAGCATTCCATCTTAAACTCTCCTTCTCATAGAATAATATACCTTCAGGGCTTAAAAGTCATTGGGTTAAAATTTGTCCTAAAGATGAGCAAACTGAGACCTAAAGAGATGGATATAGATGATTGTTACAGATTGATATGGATGATTGTTACAGATGTACAGATGATACAGAGACTTAGAGACCGATACAGATGATTAATACAGAAGTCACCTTTGGCAACAAATGCAATATGTGTTTACTTATTATTAAATAATTATTTCTTTGTAATTTGGTAATGATTGCTTTATTTATTGTTGCACGTTAACAATGTTTCAGGCCACATGCTGGGCTACAGGGAGGATAAGATACTGCAGCCTGCTCCCAGGAAGTTTCCAGTTGAGCTGGCATTTGCAGACCAAGTGACACTTGCCACTGAGAGGGGTGGACCCAGTGTCCTGGCTTGAGAGGCCAGACTCTTAAGTAAATAAATGACAAGACTCACGCAGTACGCAGTCTGTGAGCTGAAGCTTGACTAATGAGTTCACGTTTGTGAGGAGCCTGGCATTCAAGGATAAAGGAAGAGGACAGCAGGAGAAATGAGAATGCCTGGCATATTTTGGGAGCCATGTGTGGTTCCATAGCTGCGGAGGGTAAAATTCCAGCAGGAAGGATGAGGACAGAAAGCTGAGAGGCAGGCGGTCAAGATCACAAAAGGTCTCATATATCTTCTTATGTTTAGATTTTGTTTTTGTTCCCTACCCAAATCATAGAGGTGACAAATTTTCTAAAAAGGGCCAAATAGTAAACATTTTAAGGTTTGCAGGTGACCTACCTCTCTGTCACATACGGTTATTTACTTATTTATTTAGAGACAGGGTCTCTTCTGTGGCCCAGGCTGCAGTGCAGTGGTGGGATCACAGCTCACTGCAGACTTGAACTCCTGGGCTCTAGTGATCCTCCTGCCTCAGCCTCCCAAATAGCTGGGACCACAGGTGCATACCCCCTTGCCAGGCTAATTTTATTTATTCTTTTATAGAGATGAGGTCTTGCTATGTTGCCCAGTCTGGCCTTCAACTCCTGGTCTCAAGTGATCCTCCTGCCTCAGCCTCCCAAAGTGCTGAGATGATAGTTGTGAGCCACTGTGCCTGGTCACATATTTCTTTTTAAATTAAATTAAAAATTTTATTTTTGAGATGGAGTCTCACTCTGTCACCCAGGCTAGAGTGCAGTGGTGCCATCTCGGTTCACTGCAAGCTCCGCCTCCCAGGTTCACGCCATTCTCCTGCCTCAGCCTCCCAAGTAGCTGGGACTACAGGCGGCTGCCACCATGCCTGGCTAATTTTTTGTAATTAAATTTAATTTTTTACAACCCTTTAGACATGTAAAAACCATTCTTAGTTCACAGGCCAGATTTGGCCCATAGGGTCATAGTTTGCTGACAGCCACAGGTGATGGGAAACCACTGGAGATTTTTTTTTTTTTTTTGAGATGGAGTCTCGCTCTGTCACCTAGGCTGGAGTGCAGTGGTGCAATCTCAGCTCACTGCAAGCTCCACCTCCTGGGTTCACGCCATTCTCCTGCCTCAGCCTCTCCGAGTAGCTGGGACTACAGGTGCCCGCCACCATGCCCGGCTAATTTTTTGTATTTTTTAGTAGAGACGGGGTTTCACCGTGGTCTCGATATCCGGACCTCGTGATCTGCCCGCCTCGGCCTCCCAAAGTGCTGGGATTACAAGCGTGAGCCACCGCGCCCGGCCTACCACTGGAGATTTTTAAGACGGAAATAGACATGATCGGATTTGGGCTTTGGAAAGATCATTCTGGTGGCAGCTGTACAGCAGAGAGACTGGGGGTGTAGGATGAGTCGAGGGGCTAGGCATATGTAGAAGAAGACCTCTAAGGAAGTTATTGCAACAGTCCAGGGAAAAATAATGAGGACCAGGACCAGGTGGTGGCTGTGACCTAACTTCTTGATAGCTGGGCTGAAGGGAGGTTGCAGCAAAGAATGAGAACGCCTTTGCACATATAATGGTGTTACTTCTCTCTCCTCCTCCTTCCCACCAATCCCGTGGGACAGTCTTCTTGTCCATTTGGGGTGGGGGTGACAAGTGGTGGAAGGGCACCATTAGCTGAGGCCCCCTCTTTCCAGGCATGGCTCTACCCCATTGAGCCCTCCAAGATCTTGGAGCAGGACTCCCCTTTCCCATGGGCCCACTCTGCCCAGCTTCTCTGCAGCTAGCCCCCTGGGTGAGACCTGGCGTCCTGCCTCCTTCTCAGTCTGCATGCTAAGATACGCTGACTCTCCCATCTTAGGGTCAAACAGTCTCATTTTCTCTCTCAAATAAGCATCTGCACAGAGCATTTGACTGCATCTACCAGCCCCAGGTCTTAGCCCCAGCTAACTTTATTCTAATTGCCCAGAGTGAAAACTGTTATACTTTCCACCCCATTTCTTTTGTTCGCCACCAAGAACAGTCTCCCGTTTCAGGTGTAAAAGGCAGGCAAGGCAAAAGTGATTCTGGGTAGGGGTGAAGTCATTTCTTATCCTTAGCTCATGCTGATTACATCTTCCCTTCTTGTGGGAAAAGGGCTGCCTCCCAGCGATGTGTGTACATCCCTTTGAATGTTTCTTGTCACTTAGATTTCTTACACTATTTACTGACCTGGCTCCGCGGGCCCATCTCCCTTGCCTTATCTGTGAGTCTCATTTCTCTGCAAGAGTCTCTTTCATCTCCTCGGGGGTTATCTGTTCCCCACCAGGACATGAATACTTTTTTTTGTTTGTTTGTTTTTCTTGCAGTTCCCATGGTAGAATTCATGCCCTCTTAACTTTGGTTTCCTTCTCAAATACTTGATTGCAATTTCTTGAATTACTTCCTTCATAGTGCGTTTCTCAGTCTGATAAGCATGCATGCATTCAAATGCTCCAAATACATGATGGCAAACTCAGTTTTCGACTTTCCTCTCTTTTGCTATTTTGCTTGATGAAAAATTTGTTGCTGAGTTTTGGGGATATAAGTGGTTTCTCTTCAGCTGTGCTTGGCAGGGGTGAAGGTCGCACATAATATTGTGTCTAGTCCTTGTTTAGACAACTCTGTTTTGGAGGCGTGATCACCCCCATTTGAATAATACTCAGCAGTGTTTTCCACAGAGAATACTTTCTCTTTTTCCCATACCTGCTTTAGAGAGTAGCTCTGTTGCCTGGGTTTTTCTTTATGTTCTTTATTGTTTGCATACATTGTGTTATTCTTTGTATCATCAGCCGATTGTCTTATGAATCTATCCAAACATAAGAGTCAGATAATTATAGTTGGATCTTAAACTCTTTATCTGAGATGATGCGAATGTGGCAAGAGACCTCTTGGATTATCCACGTTGGTTCTAAATTAAACCATTTTGCTCTGTCGTCTTCATGGGTAGCAGCGATGATAGTGATGATGGCGGTCTGAACAATTTTTAGCTAACGTTTATTTACCCGGTGTTTACCGTATGCCAGCTATGGGGCTAAGTTCTTTATTTATATTACTCCATTTAGTCCTCAGAAGAGCCCTCTGGATTACAGATGTTCATCATCTCATTTTACAAATGAGGAAACAGACAGAGACTTTAATGCACTTACCCAGGACTGGATGATAGCACCGGGCTTTGACTGTGCCTATCAGCTCATGTGTCACTAACTGGAGTAATCGTACATACAGGTACATTTTATTTAGGCATCACCAAAGGATGTGTTGAAGCATGCGAATATGAGTTACAATACTTGGGTTTGTGTTGTTTTATGGTCTCACCCCTCATTGCTCCCTAAAAGTGTAGATGAGGAGTTTCACTGTTTCTGGGATCAGGCTTTCCTTAATGTATAGGAGACAACATCCCCTCCCCGCCGACCAACCACCAAATGGAGCCTTTGCACAACCGGAAGTCAGAGCCCAGAGCCCGCATCTCCTTTAGGAGGCACAGTGCCCAAGGCCCCAGTGGTTTTTAGGGACCTGCAATAATGTTTGAATTTCTTTCAAAATTAGAAGAAGAAAGCCAGGTGCAGTGCTCATACCTGTAAGCCTGATTAGACTCTCATGCCATTTCCTCCCGTGTTTATCTATGGATTCCCTGCTTTCTCCATCTGACATTTACCCATCATGTTGGAGACACCAGGTTTTGCCCACTCTGCCACTGCCAACCCCTGGAACAGAGAGTGTAAGACACAGCTCTGGGAGATCAAGTCAGAAGACCAGGACAAAGGTTTCCTTGAGCGTTGTAGCTTCACAGGTCTTTGAAATGCTACAGGGATTTTCCTGAGATTTATACTTAAAATCCAGTGTTTCTCAGGACAATATAAATTTTGAGCGGAACGGGGATTTTAGAGAAGATCAAATCTAAAGTTCATTTCATAGATGTGGGAATAAAAACAAACACAGGGGGCTTGAATTACTTGTTCAAGGTCATACATTGAATGACTTCCAGAGGAAGACTTGAAGCCTACATCCCTGACTCCTAATAGCACGCTTTTTACCTGAAGGCATTAATAAAATGAAGTCTAGATTGTCCCCTCTTCTTTTCGTTCATTGGATAATTCGTTTGTCTCCAAACTTTTTTTCCGAACACCCCTTCGTGCCTGTGGATGTTCCAGACTTCAGATGACCTGTTCTCCTTGAGATGTCACATTTTTATTGACCGTATTTAGTGGCATTTCTGATTTTATTAGTAAATTGAAACACTAGAACCGTCATCTTTCCTAACTAGAACTTTTAAAAATGAAAACAAGGATAATAATAGTCTGTGTTTGCAGTTCTGGTTTTGGACACTTTTAGATGTGTTTCCTGGGGAGTTTCTTTCTCCACTTATTGAACTCTATGTAAGTTCTTTTTTAAAAAATTTATTTGAATTTTGATATGTAAATAAATACCTTGTTTTTAATAATTTCCACTTCTGTTTTAGGTTCAGGGGTACATGTACAGGCTTATTACCTGGGTAGACTGCGTGATGCTGAGGTTTGGCGTACAATTGATTCCATTACTCGGGTACTGAGCACAATACCCAATGGTTCACTTTGCCTCCTGTTCTTCCTCCTCCTGTAGGAGTCCTCAGTGTCTGTTGTTCCCATCCTTCTGTCCATGTGTACCCAGTGTTCAGGTCCCATTTATAAGTGAGAACATGTGTTATTTGGTTTTCTTTTCCTGCATTAGTTTAAGATAATGGCCTCTGGTCGTGGTGGCTCATGCCTGTAATCCCAGCACGTTGGGAGGCTAAGGCAGGCAGATTACTCGAGCTCAGGAGTTTGAGACCAGTGTGGGTAACATGGGGAAATCCTATCTCTACAAAAAAATACAAAAAATTTGCCGGGCATGGCGGTGTGTGCCTATAGTCCCAGCTACTTGGGGGGCTGAGGTGGGAGGATCACTTGAACCCAGGAGGTTGAGGCTGCAGTGAGCTGACATTGTGCCACTTCACTCCAGCCTGGGTGACAAAGTGAGACCCTGTCTCAATAAAATAATAATAATAATAATAATAATAATAATAATAATAATGGCCTCTAGCTGCATCCATGTTGCTGCAAAGGACAAGATTTCATTTTCTTTTATGGCTTTGTAGTATACCATGGTGTATACATACCACATTTTCTTTATCCAGTCTACCATTGATGGGCACCTGGGTTGATTCCCTGTCTTTGCTATTATGAATAGTGCTGCAATACACATGCAAGCACAGGTGGCTTTTTGGCAGAACCATTTATTTTTTTTTTGGCAATATACCAAGTAATGGGATTGATGGATAGAATGGTAATTTGGCTCTTTCTTTTAAAAATAGAATGTGCTGGGTGCAATATGGCACTTGAGCTGTTGTGGTCTTTACTGTACTCTTTACTATGAATGTCACACTGTCTCAAGGGTGTCGTGAGATGATTCAGCTTCAGGCTGCAAACTAGTAACTCCTTGGTACTGAAGCTTTGCCCAAACACCTGCCTACTTTCAGGGGCTGTCCCAGGTCACAAGATTATGTCAGCCTCATGCTGGTTAAATCTTCTGTTCTGAATTCAGCAAAATAGAAAGCAGAGGCGTAAGGCCCTAGACTAGGGCAATAATTTGGGTGGTGTCATAGATAGGGGACTGTTTTACTGAGCGTCAAAGGTGATGTGTAGGGCTAGCTGATTTCTTAAAACCATGCAGACTTGGCTTAAAGATCTTTTTCTGGCCCCACTGCTGTATCCTAAGGCATTGGATTGTGGAACTGATGGGAGACTTGGGTTTACTGGGGGTGGCTCCTGGGATGTGGAAGTGTATGAGAGACTGGCTAAAAGCCTAATGAATAGATTTCAGGTGATTTCCAGAATACATATTCAATGTGCCACATTTTGTTGAAAAATGAATAAATAGAGCATCTGGGAATGAATAAAGCACTTAGCAGAGTGTTTCCCCATTGGCAGAGAGTGAGGAGCCTATGTGTGCTTGGAGCCTCTGGGAGATGCGGGAACAAGGAGTGTTTTGTTGGGATTGAAGAACACTGGGATGCTTTCTGTGCATCACACAAGCCTCTGCACCATAACTCTGAATTCAGCACGGAGATCGTTTCATTTCCAGGGCTTTTTTTTTTCTTTTCTAAACTCGACACAGCCCTTTGACTTGATTTTAGACCTCACTTTCATGGCCAAAGCATACATCCAGGAGGAATAGTTACCTTTTCTTTTCTTAAAACAGGGACAACAACAGTGTACTGGCTGAATCTTGTATTTATAAAGTGACATTTCCACATCTGCCTTGTGAATTTCTTTCTTAGTCAAGTGGTCATAAAAAAGAGGAAGATAAAAACAAATGAAAAGAAATGGGAGTAATTTAAGTCAAGAATAACTTCCTTTTTATTAGATTTAACTTGAAACCAAGTATCATATTTATATAAATACTGTGGAAAATATTTAACCTATTCATAAAGGTTAAGTAACTAACTGATAAGCTTTGTAGGAAAAGTATGTTTAAATGCTCCCATTAAACTATAACCGGGCCAGGCAATTTTTCAACTTTTCAAACACATACCTTTAGGAAACTGAATAGAAATGTGAGGAACAGGAAGAATTTCTCGTGAACAAATACAACGGTTCATTGTAGAAATTATTGCCACTTTATGTATCAGAGGGCATAAAGTGAGTCAAAAAGTCAAAATAACAGGACTTAGAAGAAAGTCTTAATGATACAATTCAGTCTTCAGTAAAGACTAAGACAAATTACTTCAGCAGCTGGCTGAAGAAATCCAAGGGCAAGGTATTTTAGCTGGTGCTCTTTTCCTATAAATAATACACAAAATGATTAGAAGATTGAGGGGTTTGGAGAGGTACACAGAACCGTGAGACTGGAAAATGTTTATATGAATACAGGTTAGATGATGACACCTTTTTGTAGATTTCCTCTTTGAATAGAATGAAATTATCCTCCAAACCAGGAGACTCTGAGAGTGAAAGGGGACAAGATTAATAACTATGCCAGGATAACAGGCATAACCCAGGACTGTTACGAGAAAATTGGAACATGTGTCCACCCTTTCTCCGAATCTATTTTTAGAGCTAACAATTTAAATATGTAGAGAATTACATAGTTCTCCTAAGTCCTTCTTTGTTTTTGTGGGAGCTGAGAGATCCTACATTTTTAAGGACTTGTGTTATTTCTGTTGCATTCAAGAGAAAAATGCTCACAAAATGATCAATTAAAAAAAAAAGTACAACTAAAAATGGAATCCTAGAGTGGCCTCAGCCGCCTGGTGGGAGCGGGTGAAGGGAAGCCGAGAAGCCGGTCTGGGGAAGAGCTCGCAGTGCTCCACGGGGAAGGAGAGACGAGGTCGGGTCACTCTGCTCATTGCCAGAGGCTGGCATGCTGCTTTTCTAACAGGACCGTCCAGCTCTCAGCCCTCACCGTCACCAGACAGCGGCTGCCAAGCAGATGGAGCCCGCACCTGTGCATACTCTCTGTCAAAAAGACTTCCAGAAGCTGTTGTGTCAATAACAAAGTCTCAAAAAATATATGCCCCACAAAACCACCCACACTAAAGATCATTCTTGAGTCTGATTTGAAAACTAGGGTCCAGTTCTGCAGAGGCATTCAAGTGGCCAGATGCCACCCTCATAGCCAGATCCATAGGTCCCCTCCATCATGCCAGGGAAAATGCTCCACTCACCACACTCAGCTTCTGCTTCCGGTTTCAGTGGTCTGTCTGTATTGGAGGGGTTTTAAAGCTAGAGGGGCCTTCACCCACTTACTCTCATTCACAGATCTGAATATGGAGATCTAGAGGGGAAATCGACGTGCCCTAAGTCAGAGTAGAGTCAACAAGAAAACAAGACAAGCAATGACCATGCCCCTAGTGTATAAGGGTATCTGGAGAGCTGCTAGGGTTACAGAGATGAAGAAAACATAGTCCTATAGTTCAATCTAGCAAGGTAGACAGTCTCTTTGTAGGTGGGACCAGGCTTCCCTGCAGCAGAAGGAAACTTGAAATCAGGGTAATGAGCCCCACCACGGATGGGCCATCATGCTGCCCTGAGAGGATCGTGCGTGGACACAGGGCTTTGACCCTCTAGCTATGCTGTAAGGCCAGGTGGAACCTGGAGTGGCCTGAGCTGGGGGCTGCTGTGAACTCTTTCCACTCTTCCAAGGCACTGTGTTAAGTAATGTCACTTTCTATTTGCACAGCAAAATCAGGGACACGGTTTTCTAGAACTTGTGGTGCCTTTCCTCCCCCAGCATAATGGATGGTTTACCCTGGTTGGCGAGCCCTTGTTTGTGTTAGAGGTGGAACACTCTGCAGAGTTCCGAGTGGTCAGTTGTGGCCCACATGCCAGTGGAGAATAGAGGCAGAGCTGTGGAGCCCTCAAGAGCCACGGAAGACCTGCTGCTCACCACGAAATGCCTCCTCAACTGCTGCTGGCCCACCTGTGGGCAGCAGTAATTAGTGATATACAGAATCCTGGGACCCGTGCCAGTGACCCTAGGGATACTCTGGGTGAGCTGGGCGTGCACGGCTCTGATGGCCTCTCTGGTCAGGAGACGACACACAGTGAGAAGGAGGGAAGGGCTGGCCCAAAGGGCTTCAGTCTAAGTTGAGGCCCACAGAAAGCCTGTGCCAAGATGCAGCCAGCAGCCCACACCAGTGGTAGCTACCTGTTATCCATGCTGGGGCCAGTCCTTGATTGCTCCAAATACTGTGCTTGAAGGTTCTAATGGAAATGAGCAGGTCTTCTGATCAGGACCTAACCTAGGTGAGCTTCTGAAAAAAGCATGAAAAAGCAGCCTCCTGAACTTTCCCAAGTGACTGATGTGAAGCACATCCTGCATGCTTCACAGCATAGAGATCTTCCAGTGCACACCACGGACGATGTGAATGACAGCATGGACGATCAGCAACCCGCAGAGCTGGCCGACCAAGAAGTTGTAAATCAGACGCCACAGAAAAAAAAAAAAAAGACAAGAAGGCCTCAAGTCCCGAATATTCGAACTGGAGTGGGCGAGTAGCTTCCGTGACTCACGCTCTGCTGAGCACCTTTCATCTGCACCAGGAAAGACAACATGGAAAATGAGGACTTGGCAGTGGAGAGGAACAGGGAAGCAGAACAGGGTTGTACCCCAGCATTGTGGCCCAAGTCCTGCTGCAAGAATGAAGGACAATGGTGATTTAGCTGCTTCCTTCGAATGTCGCGAGGGAAAGACTGGTAAAGCAGACATACAATTGTGAGAAGAAACCCAGAGGAGTACAGAACTCACAGCACAAGTCCAAGGTCTGCTCAGCGAGCAGGTCTCTCTGCAGGGTTCAAAGGCACAGCTGGAGAGGGACCTCCCGAAGCTGCAGCCAACGCTTTCCACTCTGCCTGAACTGCCCTGAAAACACATGAAGGAGCCTCAGGGGGAGTCCATAGAGAAGGATGTCTACTGCCTGCACCTCAGAGACTTCGTAAAGTGCAGGAAAACAGAACTGCTCTTGTCACTTCAGCAAGCTTTAAGAAAAGATGTGTCCCAAGACTTGGCCCAGGAATTGAAGGATGACACAGTTTTCAGAGGGAGATCCTCTTTTATGAGAAAACAGCCCAGGACGGCTGGATGACCGCCACGTCCACTGAGATAGCAAGACCTCTGGAAAGAAGATGACCATAATAGGCAGAAGCCAGCTGACTGCGAGGCCAAGTTCCACCCTTTCCTGAGCAGCCCTTTGGCTCCTCGGCCTCCACCTGCAGCCCACAGGGGCCTGGAAGTGCCGGGGGACCGTGGTCCTGAACACCCAGAGACTTGGCAGAACATCAGTTGATGCTGCTCCCTTTAAAACACTTTTGACTGCTCTCTGGTTTAGCTACTGTTCATTAGTTGATGCTCAAACTGTTCTTACTGAAGTTTGATTGATAGCCTTAGACTCTAAGGCACAAATAAAGATGGTGTAATATAAAAAAATTTTTTTTTAAGTGAAAGGAACTTTGTGGTGCAGGAAATCTGAAAAACAAAACAAACAAAAAAACTGAATCTTTAGCGGGTTCACCAAGAAGTGAAAATCACATACAACCCTGTCACCCAGAGGCAACCATGATTGCCTTCTGTTTTTTACCAATTTAAAAATTTCTATTCTTATTAGATGTATACAGTTTTATATCGATGTGATTCTACCATATGGGTTGCTTAATAGCCTACTTTTGGTCGCTTTAATTAATGTTAATTTGTTAATATTATTAATGTGAATATCTTTGCATTCAATGAGTATGTTATTTTCAGAGGCTGTACAGTATTCCATCTAGTTCAAAAAGTACTATAATTTATTTAACCGATCCCCAATTTATGGACATTTTTTTCCAATGAAATATAAACAACACTCCATTAAATGTGTAGAGCACTTTTTAATATATTCATTTGTTTATTTCTGTAGAATTTATTCCTAGAAGTGAAATTGCTGAATTACAGAGCATACATATCTAAATACGTATATATGTTTTATATCGATTACAAATATACTTGTATGTATTACTATTCTAATGTAAATGATTTTATATGTATTTAAAATGCCAATGTGATTGTTAGTTTTATGGGTCAACTAACTGGGTTAAACGATACCCAGATAGCTGGTAAAATATTATTTCTGGGTGTGTCTGCAGGGTGTTTTGGGAAGAGATTAGCATTTGAATCAGGAGACCCAGTGAGGAAGATTTGCCTTCACCCGTGTAGATGGCCATCATCCAACCACTTTAGGGCCCTGATACAACAAAAAGGTCAAGGAAGGGCAAATTTGCTCTCTCTTCTGCAGCTGGAACATCCATCTTTTCCCCCCGTCTTCGGACATCAGAACTCTAGGTTTTCTGGCCTTCAGACTCCAGACTTGCTCCAGCGCCCCCTGAGCCCCATTCTCCTCTCATTCTCAGGCCTTCTGCTTCAAATGGAGGGTGATACCATTGACTCTCCTGGTTCTCAGACCTCTGGATATGAGACCTCTGGTGCAACTCACCCCTAGCTTCCACCAAACATTCTTAAAATATTTATTGGGGTCAGGTGCAATGGCTCGCACCTACAATCCCGGCGCTTTGGGAGGCCAAGGCAGGACTGCTTGAGGCCAGGAGTTCAAGACCAGCCTGTACAACAAGGTGAGACCCCATCTCTCCAAAAAAAAAAAAAAAATATATATATACGTATGTTATATATAAATATGTATGAATATATATACATATTGAATATATCTATATTCAATATAGATATATTCAATATGTATATACTGAATATACATATTCAATATATACATATTCAATATGTATATTCATTTATTTTTGAAACAGAGTCTTGCTCTGTCACCCAGGCTGGAGTGCAATGGCACGATCTCGGCTCACTGCAACACCCACCTCCCGGGCTGAAGCAATTCTCCTGCCTCGGCCTCCCAAGTAGATGGATTACAGGTGCCCACCACCATGCTCGGTTAATTTTTGTATTTTTAGTAGAGACAAGAGTTTCACCATGTTGGCCAGGCTGGTCTCGAACTCCTGACCTCAGGTGATCTGCTCGCCTCAGCCTCCCAGAGTGCTGGGATTACAGATGTGAGCCATCACGCCCGGCCTGCAAAATATTTAAAAAATTAGTTTGGCGTGGTGACATGCATCTGTAGTCCTACCTACTTGGGAGGCTGAGGCCAGAAGATCATCTGAGCCTGGGGGGGTCAAGTTTGCCGTGAGTTATGATCTTGCTGCTGCACTTCAGCCTGGGCAACAGAGTGAAAGTCTGTCTCAAAAAAAAAAGAAACAATTTATTGGCTGTTGGCAATTTTTATGTGAGTTGCTTGTACCTGTCCTATAGGAATTTGATATTTACTCTCTCAGAAAGAAAAGCATGCAAGACAGTTCTCTAAGTCAGTTGCTTCTCCTGCATTTTCCTATTAGCAGCACTATCTGTGCAGTTGCCCAGTATAAAGACCTCAGTTTTGGTTTTCACTGCTCTCAACTTCTACATCCACTCCAAAACTCAGCCTGATTCATTTCATTTCTGAGATGTTTCTCAAGTAGGTTATCTTTTCGATGTCCTCAACCCCTGCTCTAGTTGAGGCCCTTCTCTTGTTTTAATTAAGAGGTTCATGGAGATGAAGACCCGAGGCCAGAGTTTGAGTCTCCCCAAGTCCCATAAAGGTACTTATTGTTTCCCTTGCTGGACTCTTATTCATCTTTGAATCTGTAGTGCCTGATGCACGATCAAGTATACATAATAGGTCCTTGATAAACAAAGGATGAAATTGTTTTTCTCATCTCCTGTCTCTCTCTTCAATGAATCCTCTATGTTGTTATAATTATCTAGCACACAAATATGATTATGTTACTTTCCTTTTAAGAACTGCTGTAGCTGGGCTCGATGGCTCACATCTATAATCCCAGTACTTTGGGAGGCCAGGGCGGGAGGATCACTTGAGCCCAGGAGTTCAAGACCAGCCTGGGCAAGAGCACGAGACGCTGACTCCAGCTTAAAAAAAAAAAAAGAAGAATTGTTGCTAATGTCTCACTGCCTACAGCAGGGTTTCTCAATCTCAGTACCACTGTTTGGCCCAGGTAATTCCTTGATGGGGGAGGCCGTCCTGCGCATTGTAGAATGTTTAGCAGCATCCTTGGCTTCAACCCATGGATGTCAGTAGCACTTCCCTCCCTCCTCCCCTTGGTGAAGACAACCAAATATGTCTCTAGATTTTGACAAATGTTCCCTGGAAGGCAAAATTGCCGCTGGTTGAGAACCACTGACTTACAAGAAAAAGTCAAAACTAGTTATCATGTCATTCACGACCTGGTCCTAGGCCACCTTTCCCGTCTCATTTCTTGCCTGTCCTGTACCTTCGTGAACGTGCCATGTACCTTAGCGCTGTGTCTTTTCATGTCCCGTGCTCTCAGCACTTCCTTGATTAGGTGGACCAACTGCTACAACCCATAGACAAACGGGTGTTGGCTCAGACACAACTGGTTTGTTTTTGCTCACCTAACAGCGCTCTTTGGTTGAACGTGTTAATGAAACGGACCCCTTCCTAGTCTTTCAGCAGTTAAACGGCCGTGGCCCGAGACTCTACCGTCTTCAAAAACTGCTTCCAAGATGGCCCTGGGGATCATCTCCATTTTACCTAATGAAAGGAGAAAGGACATTGAGAAGCGCACAAAGGACAATGTTATTATGGCCAGGATTGAAAAAGCTACACATCCCTTGCCGTCTCATTCTAATTGGTTAGAACTCAGTCACATGACCGCACTTAACGGCAAAAAACGGATGGAAAACAGTTTAGCTGCGTGCTTAGAAGGAGAACAGAGGTTTTCCTAATCAGCTAGCACTCTCTTCCACAACTTACTTATTCAGCAAAATTATGGTTATTCTTTCAAGCCCAGCTTACATGTCACTCCTAGGATTATAAATTCGAATGTCCCCATGATATCCTATTTTACGTTCTTTGCTTATTCTAGTGCATATTACGATATGATTAGTTATGGCATAAAAATCATTTTTTCCTTATCAAGTTCTGGGACAGTTCCTGGTAGGTGGTGGGTATATATTTGTGAGAAAAAACAATGAGTAGTATTTAATTGTATATTTAATATTATCTCATGAGAGTGCCTCAAGGACACACCGAATTTTATTGTCGTTGTTGTTGCTCTTCTAGACTCTGGTCTACGCAGCTGCACTAATACAAAAGTGAGCCAGAATTATTTGCAATTTCTGGCAGCACTCTAGCATCATCTGAGGCCTAGGAGAAAAAGGATGAAGTTCCTTTTAGAGACCTGCTTTCCCAGTCTCCCCAAGCCTCAGGCATCTGCCCTACAAGCTAGCCACAGATTTGTTTTCCACCGGTTTTCCACACTCTCCACTTCCCCTCCCAGCACAGTTCCCTGTGGGCTCAGTGACTTAATCCTCCCACAGAAGATTTGCATTTAAAAGGGAGTGGGCTGGGCGCCGTGGCTCATGCCTCTAATCCCAGCACTTTGGGAGGCTGAGGTGGGCGGATAGCGAGGTCAGGAGTTGGAGACCAGCCTGGCCAATATGGTGAAACCCCGCTTCTACTAAACATACAAAAATTAGCCGGGCGTGGTGACGGGTACTTATAGTCCCAGCTACTCCGGAGGTTGAGGCAGAAGAATCGCTTGAATCCGGGAGGCAGAGGTTGCAGCGAGCCAAGATCGTGCCACTGCGCTCCAGCCTGGGTGACAGAGTGCGACTCCGTATCAAAAAAAAAAAAAAAAAAGGTAGGTGAGTGAGGAATCACTGGCTGGTTAGTTATATTGGGAAAGACCTAGGGGTCCTGATTTTAAAAAGGGCTAAAATGTTGCAGTTGTTTTTTCAAAAATCTATGTTTGCAGGGTCTGGTTTGGTGGCTCCTGCGTATAATCCAAGCACTTTGCGGGGCTGACGTCGGCGGATGGCTTGAGTCCAGGAGATCAAGTCTGCAGTGAGCTGTGATGGTGTCACTGCACTCCAGCCTGGGTGACAGAGTGAGACCTTGTCTCAAAATAAATAAAAATAAATAAATAAATAAATAAAACCCTACATTTGCAATTTAGCATTTCCCTAGGAAACAAAAGTAATAATTACATAGAAAAAAAGTCTGCCATGCACAAATTCTGTACAATTTGTAAAAAAAAAAAAAAAAAAAAAAAAAAAAAAAAATGGGGCTGGGTGCAGTGGCCTATAGCTGTAATCCCAGCACTTTCGGAGGCTGAGATGGGAGGATCAATTGAAGCCAGGAGTTTAAGACCTGCCTGAGCAATATAGTGAGACCTTCATCACTTTCGGAGGCTGAGACGGGAGGATCAATTGAAGCCAGGAGTTTAAGACCTGCCTGAGCAATATAGTGAGACCTTCATCTCTACAATAAAAAAAAAAAAAAAAAATCAATCAGGCATGGTGGGATATGTCTGTAGTCCCAGCTACTCAGGAGGTTGAGGTGAGAGGCTCGCTTGCCCCCAAGAGTTGGAGACTGCAGTGAGCTATGATTGAGCCACTGCACTCCAGCCTGGGGGACAGAATGAGACCCTGTCTCTGGGGGAAAAAAAAAGGCAGAGGGGAGAGGGGAATTTTGTACCTTAGAAATGAATAATCTTTGGAACTCTGGCTTTATCTATCACTGCCAAGGTAAACAGGGATAAGGCCAGGATGTGACTTTGATGCCTGGTGTTCTTATTAACCAAAATGGAGTAAGAATGAAAGTACTTTTGCAGCAAATGTTCAGGGGATTTGAGCACCCATTTAAGGCTGTAACCAAGCCAGAATTTCCTTTTTGAGGCTGGGCAGAATCTGGTCCAAAAACCATGAACAACAGGAATGTTTCTGGTAATTTTTCTCAAATCCACCAGAGGGTTCCCACTGAATTTTCTGACAAACTTAGCCTATACATTGCATCTACAAGACAAGGGAGCATTTATGTAAAGTGTTTCCCCCCCGCCCCTCAACCTTGGTTACTTTGACAATTCTAACCCTCACTTTCTCCTCTGCTCGGATTGACATCTGAGAAGCAAAACCACAACTGCATACCATTTTATAGATCAGCCTGATTAAAACCAGTTCTCCCTATAGGTCACATCATGTACAAGACACACGGTTTTTGTCAAGAGACCAGCTACCAGCAGAGAAGGTTTTGATGCTATTGCTAGTAAGAAATTAGTAACCAGATCCCTGGTCTCCTTTACACCAACTTTATAATTATACTGTTTGAGTGGTAAACCAGATCTTTGCGCCAAGGGTAATTTAGAAATTCTAGATCTGTATTCTCTCCCCCCTCCTCCTTTAATGTTCATCCTTGCTGCCTCTCCATCTTCTTCCTTCAAACATATAATTTTTCTCCACTCCCTCCTCACCCTGGCTCCTTGTTTCTGTGACCCTCTGTCACAAAAGGACAAATGCTTCTTGTTCTCCCTCATCCTGGGACATCATGGGTAACAATCAAGGAAGTGTATGCAAAAATCTAATTCAGGAGCATGTCCTGGCTCTGCAAGGGCGTCGCCCATTTGGGCTCACCGCTTGCCTCTGGGACTGGAGGTTAACATATGGCCTTATAGTGAGCTTGGGCTGCCCATGTGTCTGCATCCAGGATTTAGCCTCTCTTTTCTAAGACTAGCTCCACATGGGAGACTACTTTCTAGAACTCTTGAACTCTTCTTGATTCTGCAACCTTTTCGTACTCTGAGCTCTTTTTATATAGAAACATTTGTTGGCCTGGGTGCAGTGGCTCATGCCTGTATCATAGGGAGGTGGGAGGGTCACTTGAGCCCAGCCTGGGCAATATAGCGAGACCCCATCTCTACAAAAACATTTAAAAATTAGCGGGTGTGGTGGTGTGCATCTGTAGTCCCAGCTACTTGGGAGGTTGAAGTGGGAGAATTGCTTGAGCCCAGGTGGTTGAGGCTGCAGTGAGCCATGATTGCACCACTGCACTCCAGCCTGGGCAACAAAGCGAGATCCTGTCTCTTAAAAAAAAAAATAAGTTTTGTTATATATTAAAAACTGGCTGGGTGTGGTGCCTCATGCTTGTAATCCCAGCACTTTGGGAGGCCAAGGCAGGCAGATCACCTGACGTCAGGAGTTTGAGACAAGCCTGGCCAACCTGGTGAAACCCTGTCTTTACTAAAAATACAAAAATTAGCCGAGCACGGTGGTGCACACCTGTAATCCCAGCTACTCAGGAGGCTGAGGCATGAGAATCTCTTGAACCTGGGAGGCGGAGGTTGCAGTGAGCCGCGATCACGCCACTGCACTCCAGCCTGGGATTCTGTCTCAAAAAATATATATATATTAAAAACTAAAACTAGGGCTTGGCCCGGTGAAAATGTTCTGGTCTCACTTGAGTTTTGCATCATGTTCTTCCTTCTCTGTTTTCTTCTTTACCCCTACCCCTACTGGTACAATTGGTTTCCTCTCACTCCCTCTCCTTTTAACCTATCTTTTGAGATGGGTTTTTTTAAAAAAAGAAACCTCTTAAGTGTACCTTGAAATCCTAAATTTTCATTTTAGCTGAAAATCATCCAAACCATATGCATTTCAGTTGAATACTCCTGCAACTGGCCTCACTCTGCCAAAGACCTTTTTTTTTTTTTTTTCATTAACTGACCAGGTTTCTTTAGAATAAGGCTGGAATCATATTCGATTCCTCCAAGATCTTTTGAGGGATCACCATCACCAAGTTCCAGATTGTTATTTCATGCAGTGTGCTGTGGTTGTTTCATTCTGCTAACTTGGGAGTATTTCTCCTGCAGAATTGCTCACTCTTCTTTCTTTGTGCTTTTTCCTTTTACTCTCCCTCCCCTTTGCTCTTCTCTCAGGTAGACTCTGCCTGGTTTGTCACTCGGTTTGTCTCATGTTTCCTTCTCTCTCATGAACACTAATCCTCTGCTGAGAAATCAGAGGGGTGGGTGGCTGCCATACAGCCTCTGTGCTACAGAGGAATAGCCAACATTTCCCTCAGAGACAGCTGTTTCCATTTCAGGAGTATCAACATTGTGGCTTTGTTGATTGTCTTTTCACCTCCAGGTTTGGCCTTGTTTGTAGCTGAAACATAACTATTTTCCCTAAGCTTTTCAGGGCCACTGCTCCAGCTCTGTCGGCTGCAAGCCCTGCATGTGTGTGCGTCCTGCCACGCAGACACCACCGGAGTCCCCATCAGTCACACACCCCTCCAACCCAGGGGAGAAATTAAGGCAATTGTGCTAAGGCCCACTGGTGAGGAAAATTGGCTGATCAAATTATTACTAAATGGCTTTTCCAATCTTCTCATTATTCTGTGAGAAAGGGGTGATTTCTGCAGCTTGTCAGAATCTGGTCCCTTGTCCAGAGATAAAACCAAATCTACAAAAATCCTGTGAATGGAGAGGTTTGGTGGCTATACCTTGGAAACAAACCACAGGACCTAATTCAGCAGGGCTGCCCCTTGGTGCAGAATGCAACCAATTTTTGCCTGTTTTAAGTGAAAGCATCCCAAGATGGGAAAGTATATTCTGAGAGTGGAATGCTTTGTAGTTACTGATACTTAAGGGATGGCGGGCGTGTTAATAAATG